>NW_026267143.1:1534657-1538542 GCF_000697945.3 Frankliniella occidentalis | reverse complement strand
GGAGCGGAGGGGGGCATAGCGCCCATGTTTTGGCCGGGCAGCTGTTAGTGATGAGCTTGTTGGACCGGGGAGAACATCTCGGCGCCACCGCAAAGCGCGGCCTCCCCTCGAGTTCCGCGACCGCTACGCCCCGCCCCGCCCTGCCAGCCACGCCCCGCCGCACCCCGCCACGCCCCGCCACGCCCGATGCGAGAGGACGGCCGACGATCCTCCAGGACTGCGGAGAAGAGCGGGGCCCGCTGCACGTGTAAGAGTGAAGTGAAGTACATCTGAGGGGCTGGGCGGGCCCTCCGCGCTGCTAGTGACACTCAGTGTGTGTAGCGAGTGGTGGACTTGGAGACGTTGCAGCGGCCGGCCGGGCCGAGCGCCATGCCACAGCTGCCGGCGACCAGGATGCCGGCGAGGACGGCCGACAACGGCGGGGACGGCGCCGAGTCGTTGAGGTAAAGAAACCGCACCGAACCAGCTCCCCGTCATGGACACGTACTGCCCGCTCGAGGCCACGGGCCCGGCCGGGGTGCCCGACGACGCCCTGCGCACGTTCATCGTGTCCAAGCTGGCCCTCGACGTGACGGTGTGCGCTCTCATCCTGGCCGGCAACGCGCTGACCATCTGTGCGCTCCTGCACCAGCGCTGGTGCCGCCGGGAGACGCTGTGTCCACGCTTCAAGGTCAGCTGCAACATTGTTTGCCTGTCATATTTTCAGGCAGGTCCATTCCATTGGTGGAAAAACTCTGAATTTTTGCACAGCATGTTGAACGTTGAGACTCCCCCACCCCCCTCCGTCCCGGGCAAATCTCAGAGGAAACGTCTGAAAGTAGAAAACATTGTGCAGACATCCGACGCTCCATCGCCCCGCTCGTCAATCGGCCCTAAAACCTAAAACATACCCGCTGCTGCTGAAGGAAAACAAATGTCAGAAACACTCGTGGGGGTCGAGTTGGCAACACTATCGTTCTGATTTGCTTTGTTCTTTAATCACTCGTGGGGTGCAATAACCATGATGGCGGGGCATCGTAAGAAAAGTTTATTCCGAACTCTTGATCACGTGTGATGTTGTTCCCCAGGTGTCGTCGCTGTTCGTCATGAACCTGGCCGTGGCGGACTTCCTCATCGGCTGCTCCGTGCTGTTCTTCCTCGTCTCGCACTACGTGTGCGCCATCTCCGAGTACATGTCTCGCCACCGCTTCTTCTGCCTCTTCAAGACGGCCACCTTCATGTTCTCGGGGGTCATCTCGGTGACGACGCTGGCCGCCATCTCCATCGACCGCTACGTGGCCGTGATCCACAGCCTGCGCTACCAGGAGTACATGACGCGCAGGTGAGGCGAGGGCGGGGCTGGGGGAGGAGGATTTACCAGAAAAATTTGGAACGGAAAAAAATTAATTGAAAAGTTTGAAATTTCCAGAAAAAAGGGAGAAAAATCAAACTTTGTCGCTAAAATATTTCGATTTTTAAAATAAATTCTTGAAACATTTCTCATAAATACTTTTGAGGAAAATTGAAACAACTAGGCAGGGCACATTGACCTTTCATGGGAAGGGCGATCCGAGGTCTGCTTTGCATGCCAGCTTCATCCGAAAGGGATATTCCCGGCCCGGCCTTCACTGCTCTCGCCCGGCTCTCGCTGGGCTGTCGCCCGGCTCGCGGACTCCCTACCAAATTTTCCGGGAGCCGCGAGGGTTTTCCCCGCGGGAGGCTACGCGACCTGAGGGGTCACCTCACCGGGCCGTTAAACAAACCTTGGACGCACGGGACGCTCACGGCTGCTACAGAGAAGGGGGGGGGGGGGCATGGAGTGCGAGAAAGAGCGAACGAGCTATCTTTCTCCACTATGGCTGGCACAAGACATTCCGGAAGAGTCGTCGACGGCGAATGTGTTGTGACCGCAAACAGAGAAAAGCGCTGCTGCGGCGGGCGTGGGCTGCGTACCTGAATCTACTGATGGCCGTAGTTTGATAAGCGACACAAATAGCCCATTTGCCGACGTGCTCATTTCCGAGTACGTACATGCGCGAGGCCGACCCCTGGTGCCGATGCCGATGGCGGTCCGGCTCTCACTGCTGGAGTAGGTCTGCGGATCAGCCTCGCCCAGACCAGGCCACCACAGACATGTGCACGGAATTTAGTTTAGTTTCAGGGGGTATGGAATTATTATTTTTTCAGTGCTCTCCAACTAAGTTCAAAGGTGATATGTACACATTCGTTTGTACCGGGTGTCATAGAGAATACGCGGCAGCTGGTTGTGTTGTGTTGCCTACGGCGGCCGCCTCCCGCCACCTCTTCCACTCCCCCCTCGCCCTCCGCGCCTGCACGCCAGTGCGTAGGCAACCCATCCAGCTGCCGCCTATTCTACCGGACACCCGGTATACACGCCATGGTAAAGTTGCCTCACCTAGAACAACTACAGAGGTTAAGAGTTAAATAATTTCCTGTCTAAACTGCCATGAAAGGAGCTCCCTGCGAGTGACTACGACTTTTCTTGATGTTTTTCCTCAATTTCTCATTATTTTTTTCTGATGTTTTTTTCTGACTTTTCCTAATTTTTTCTGACTTTATCTGATCGTAGGCGCGCGTGCTTCATCATCGCCCTGACGTGGCTGGTGGGGCTGCTGGGCGCCGGCAGCCTCTTCTTCTGGAACCACTTCGAGTACGGGCGGCCCTGCCTGGACACGGTCATCCCGCGCCGCCACATGGCGCTCATCGGCGTACCCATGCACGTGTCCGTGTTCACCATCATCCTGGTGGCGCACCTGCGCATTCGACAGGTATACCAATAGCTACACGAGCGATAACGAATTATTCGTCTGTGTAGCCAAAAATGTATCTACCGCTTTATTGCGAAAGTTTAAGCGACATACCTAAACTTTTAGCCAGATAGCTATGTTTTTGCGACATAGCTAAATCTGGTAGCCATACAATATCTAAATAATTAGTTATCCCCTAGTAAATCTATTGTCTAGCAGCACGTCTAATCTTGCCCGTGCCCCTTTTGCAGGAGATCAAGCGCATGCGCGCGCGGCGCAAGGTGCACGAGAAGTCCATCTGGGGCGCCCAGGTGCAGCGCAGCTCCATCAAGTCCATGCGCGCCGTGGTGCTCGTGGTGGGCTGCTACGTGGTGTGCTACGTGCCCTTCATGGCGCTGTTCGGCGCGCGACTCATGGGGCTGCGCGGCCCGGGGCTCGACCTGGCCTTCCAGTGCCTCTGCTCCGTGGCCAACCTCAACCCCATGCTCAACCCCTTCATCTACTCCTGGAAGAACGCCTCGGTGCGCACGGCACTGCGCCAGTTCATGGACAAGGTCATGTTCCTGCTGGGGGTGCACGACGGCCCGGACGCCATACGGAAGCTCCCCGCCGGCTCCAGCACCACGGCGACGAGCCTCAGCGGCGGCGGGGGCAGCGGCAGCGGCGTGGCCGTCATCTCCACGGCCAAGCACCTCGCCGTCGCCGCGCCCCGGGAGAAGTACGTGCCCTACGAGAACGTCATATGAGTGCGTTGTCTCACCACCTGCCCGCCCCCCCGCCCCGTGGGGCAAAGGCAGCCCCCTACCCCACTCTCCGAGCGCGCGCGAGTGAAAAGAGAGCGTACAGGCGTACGTGATGGAGGAGTGACTATGTTGAACGTGCACTAAACGTAAATTATGTTTTCAATAACGTGCTACTAGTCGTTACAGTTTTTACCACGTTCACAACCTAAACCCCCTGTCCCGCGCCTTTTTTCCGGGAACTTTGTGTGTATAGTTACGCGTTTGTCTATCACGACGTGGAAATAAATCATCCTAAGAACTCACATCCAGAAAATCTCGTCGTAGAATCATTTCGCTTTCCTGCTTACTTGCCTGCTGAGTTAGACGTCAGGGGGAGAGAGGGGGGCGAGGGAGGG
>NW_026267143.1:1529607-1534477 GCF_000697945.3 Frankliniella occidentalis | reverse complement strand
GCGCAGCGCCGCGCCGCCCACTGTGCCGCGTGCATCTCGTCTCACGCGTGAGGCACAGGCCGGAGACACGGGCCCGAATCTGAGTGGTTCCCTTCATACTGTACCCTTCTCCCTGCCCACCACCCTTCTAGACTGAGAAATGGGAACGTGGATTCAACGACGAATCGACGTCGAAACATCGAGAAGATGTGGATTGGGGGGACAAAATGACGTTTATTCGACTGTTTCGACGTCGAATCGACATCGAATCGACGTTGAAAACTACTCATTTATCACTGGGGCAGTTCCAAGCTATGGCTTTTGAACTCTCACCTCAAGCAGACGCCCCCCCCCCTCCCCCTTTACTGGTGACTCCTCCCCCCTCCTGCCTGATTGCTTGTTCTCGGAAAAAAAGGACGATCCGATAAAGGTGGTGGTGTAGGTTTAGTGGGGCTGGGGAGGTTGTACGTGCGTTTCTGAGTAGTGTGTGTGCTTGTATAGGTAGAGGGTAGGAGAAGGTAATTTTTAGTGTTACAGGGAGTGGGAATCAAGTGTCATTCAAAAACTTAAATCAGGAGACATAAAACTGCAAACAGAAAAAAATAAATCACTAAAACTGTGTTTAAACACCAAGAATTTTGCATGCAATTTAGTTGCTTTTGACGTCAGTGAACTAATTTTGTGAAAATATGAGACAAAAATGAAAAAGAAAAGATTGTTCTATGAGCCGGAACGCCTGGCAGTTAGGCATTACAACGCACTCGTCCGAGGCAGGTGGCCTATCCCCAGGACAGCAGGCGCCCAGGCTTGGGAAGCGGCGCGCCTGTTCACATAGGGTGACAGGATGGGCCTGGGCTTATATCCCCTCTTCCTGCTTTTTATTTTGGGCGGAAGAGCAGGTAAAGGATATACGACTAGAAATACGGAAGGTGTCCGATATAACAAAGAGGAGGAAAGTTGGGACGCGACGGACACCTTTCCCACCTCACCCCTTCCCGGCTGAAAAAACAAAACAAAAAACAACTGTTCCTTCACACACTCTTCCGCTTTGGAGAATTATTGGAGTATCCTTTCATCCCCTTGCCTTTGTTAGCTGGTGAAGGGCTGTGCGATATCTCAATATTTCGATCTCGATACCCCCTATGTAAAACCGCTCCCCGCCTCCGCGGCTGGAAGAGAACGCTCAGCTTACTCCCCCGAGAATGTAATATTGGTATCATTCGAAAGAGGCGAAAATTTTCTCACTACATCGTGACGTGGTCCTGTCGCTAGAGATGGTCACTTCATGCGATCACATATTTCGCATAATGTTTTAGAATCGTTCAAAATGGAAAGATATCAACTTTTTAATGTTAATGGACCATTGTACAGTGCATTTCCAGCCCGCATAATTTCGCATAATCTGGCATTTTTTCCCGCATAACGTTTTTTTTTTTGCATTATACGCGCATAATTCGCATTTTCCACGAACAAATTAGCGAAATTACTGCAAATTTATCAAGATTTTAGACTTTTTGTCGTGTTTTAACTGTATGTTTTAATAAAAACGTGGGTCTTTTGACGGAAATAACTGATTTTTCTTCCTTTGCGCTGTCCAAAGGAGGGTTTTCCAGCAAGCGAAAAGGCATCTTACCTGTACACCAAATTTTGGTTCGTACACCTGTTAGCTCCACTGGGTCAAAGCAACCACCCTATTAAAGACATTTTTGTTAAAGAACTGGATTAACGTAGTTTTAGCCAAAGAAATGTTGAATTTTAAACTTTTTCGCACAGTGCGGGAATTTGGGCGCGATTTTTAAACATTTTTCACACATTTTTCGCATAAAAGTGCTTAGTTTAGCGAATTATGGGCGCACAATTGCCATATTTCCAAAGCATAATTATCGCATAATCAAGCCAAATTTCAGCGCATAATTTTAAGTTTTTTTTCGCATAAAGTGCCCATCTCTACCTGTCGCTGCGGGCCATGTTTTGTCTCCTGAAATATATTTAACAGATGCATATGTTCTTTTGAGGAGTGTAGCTCTACATTTTTTCTCGTGAGATGGGGGAAGGGGTTGGACAATTTTGGGGGGTTCATAATGAGCACCACATCACATTGGATGCGCTGCGGGCGCGGCGGGTGACCGCCATTCATTAGCACAAGGCCGCCTGCCCCGCCCGCGCACCCCACCCCGCACACCTCCCTCACCCCGCACACCTCACCTGACCTCACCTCACCCCACCTTCCACCCCTCACGCCGCACACCTCACCTGACCTCACCTCACCTTCCACCCCTCGCCCCTCACCTCACCCTCCGCCCCTCGCCCTTCCGCTCCAGCACCTCACCTACCTCTCGCTCAGCGGGTTAAGGTGCAGGAGTGTAGGGCGATGTAAACCAACTGCCTTTTATTTTCTTGAAATGGGTTGATTAGATAATATCCGGTTTGTGGAACCCGGTTTCACTGCGCGAAGGGTTGCGGCGGCGCGGCGGGACCAGCGGGACGCAGCGGTTACGAGGTCAAAACAAAGCGCGCGGAGGTCGGAGGTGGGGGAGAAGAGCAGCGCGGAGCGCGGGGTATGTCAGCTGCACCGGTGGGCGCGGGGTACCGCGGCGGCGCCAAGCCACTGGAAAGTCTCCAACCCCAGGTCGGCGCACGTCGTCAGGCTTCCTAAAAAGTGTGTTGGTATTACACTTGCTGACGGGTGGAACTGCAAAGTCACATTTTCACTTCCATTTCAAATATATACTGCGGCGCCTGTTTTTAGCTTAACCTTGTGCCGCCTTGTGCTTTGAATAAGTTCATGGTGGATGGCGGATGGGTCGCGTGGGAGGCTGGTGTTGAGGACTATGATAGCCCGAAAACCTCTGAGCAAAAGCTACCTGCAGTTGAGGTGCATATTGTTGTTTTTTGTGTCTTGCCTGGTTTAGCACTCCTCAGTTTCAGGTCAGGGGTCAGGGTTCAGGGGTCAGTCCATGTACAGCTGATTACGGTGGGCGACTACGGTTCTTCCACGAGCTTCTTCGCACTAGCATCAGCAATGACAAGAAATTTTACAATGGTATTGTTATTACTGAGGAAAGACACAACCATAGTTCTTTACACGTGCACTGAACATGTTGAGCACTGCCCCATGAACAAAGTAACTCTACTTTGGTACAAAACTGCTACTTTTTTCCTGATAATGACACAGTATCCACCTTGATTATTGGTTGATTTCCTAGTCACAAGGAAAACTCACATCGGAGCAGGAAGCATACGAGTGGAGTACAACGCGCCTCCGTAGTCGTCATTGTCTAGAATACCTGAGATGAAAAATGCTTACTAATGAGACATCAATATGCCTCACCACAACTTTACAATCGCACATAAATGTGTTTTAGGTAGGACGACATGCACATAAATATTATTTAAATAACACTCCTGTAATCGCTTTATCACATTTTGCATGACTTTCAAACCACAAACAAACATATAAGAAAAAATGTTTTTGCGAGTATACATAAGACGACTAAAAACACAAACCTATACTAATACAATCATGTTTGACCAGTAAGTGACACTCGATCTTATCGGCATAATCGTTCGGACAGAGTCGACAGTCGACATAGATTCGTCCTTATTTCGACGATTATTGACACCGCGAATTGAGGTAATTAATAGTAATGGATCACAGAGAAGTCGGAGCTGACGGCGGCAGCGGTCATCGCTACGCAAGGACGTCCACTCCGGGTGAGGCCGGCGGCGGGGGCCGCACGTGACCAGGTACTGCACAGCGGGTACAGTCACTGGCGCTGCTGGCGCCGGGGCCGCGCCGCGGCCGGGGCGGCGGCTGCAGCTCGGCGCGCCCCGAGGACGACGAGGCCGGCGTCGTGTTGGCCACGAGGCCCGCGCCGGCGCGCCGGAAGGAGCGGAGGAGGTGCCTGATGGCCGTGCGCACCGTCACGTTCTGCCACGAGTAGATGAAGGGGTTGAGCAGCGAGTTGACGTTGGCCAGCGTGAACGACAGCGAGAAGGCGAGGTCGAGCGCGTCGCCGCGCAGCCCCGCCATCCTGGAGGCCAGGAGCACGCACATGGGCGTGTAGGTGGCGGAGAAGCAGCCCACCACCATGACGAGCACGCGGGCCGACTTGCGCGCGTCCTCGCTCGACGGCGACATGCCCGCCGGCTGCGAGTGGCCCGACTCCATGGACTTGCGCCGCACGCGGCTCAGCAGCACCTCCCGCCGGATGCGCACGTGCACCAGCCCGACGAGCACGAGCACGAGGAACGAGTGCGGCACGCCGATCGAGCAGACGAACAGCGCGGGCACGACGCGGTCCGTGCACGCGCCGCCCTCCGCCTCGTAGTGGTTCCAGAACAGCAGCGAGAAGGAGGCCGCGCCCGAGAACAGCCAGGGCAGGCACAGGATCACCGTGGCGCGCCTGGGACAGGGGCACAGCACTTTAGGTCCTGACCTCGGCTACAGCCGACGGTACCGTCGTGTTTGCAAGACGGTATGGTAGTCGGGATCGGGAACAAAAGTAGCAACAGCAAGGGAGTGACGATAGACCTGCGAAAGCTTACAATCTCTACAGAAACAAAGTTTGTTGAGTGAAACTTTGAGGAACTCTTATAATTTGAAGGAAACTCCTCGGATTTTGGGGAAAGCTCCTCAAAAAATAATAAAGGGGAATTGCCCGTTTTCAAACGAAAGGAGTTCCTCAAAGTTTTCTTCTAAAAAAAAATCAGACATTGTTTTTTACCGTGTAGCGAGGGGCAGATTCACTCCGTGTCGGGGCGCCTGATAGGTAGGCACATTATTTCAAAGCAGTGCACCAGAGTTGGAGTGGCGGCCTATCCCTCGGCCCGCAGGGGTCAACCCCGAAGGGCTGCCGACACTTGCCGCCAGAACGACTCTGGTGCAGAG
>NW_026267143.1:1526671-1528432 GCF_000697945.3 Frankliniella occidentalis | reverse complement strand
GCGCACCCCTTCCCCATCCACCCCGCGCCTCGTCCGCTTTGTCCACTTGCCACACACGTCACATATCGTACATCGAACATCGTACCTCTGTTCGGTGCTCCCCCCCCCCTCCCCGACACGTGTCCAGCAAGCATGGCCCCGAGGCTTGGACTTCAAAGTGAAGGTCGGGGTGTCATGTCCATACCACCTGCTGCTTCCAACTGTGGAGGGTTCCTACACGCGTGCCGCACCCCAGGCCAGCTGTGCTACAGCCCGTCCCCTGCCGGCCCCTGGGATAGGCCACCAACCCAACTTCAATGCACAGGCATCACAACTGGCCTACGCGGCAGGCGTTTTTCACTGAATGACGACAACTCGACCGAAGCTGCCAGATCAGCTCTAGTGCCCGGCGGAAATCACAAAAAGTGTCATATTCAGCTACCGTCTAGCCAGTGGTTTGCTGTGCGACGGGATCGCTGTACTGTACCGCTCGCTGAACATGCACGGCGCTGCCCCCCGGGAGTGGGTGGCGGGAAACCCCAGCGGGCCGGTCGGTTCGTCTGTACCCGACGAGAACCGCGAGACGGGACGCGACAGACACAGTCTGCCAGCGGCACAAGGAATGGAACGGATTTTCCTATTCGTCAACAACAATTAGATGGTGCGGTGCGATGACAGAGCAAGTAGTTCTCCTTTCTTTTTTCCTCTTTGTCTTCAAACGAAGCGGCCGCTTTAATTAATAACTTTTCATCTTTTCTTTTCACAGAAAAAAATGCATTAGCTGAAAAAGGCCCCAACAAAGACCAAACGGTTTGGCCGCAAAAAGGAGCCAGTTGTACATTTGCACAGCGACAACAAACAAAAATGCGACACATGAGAAATGGGCGAGGAAATGAGGGGTGATGATTCATTCATAAGCTAAGCTGCTTACTCTCTCTCTGTTCTTTCCTTTCGAGCACACTACTTTTGCATGTATCGGGGCAAGTTATATGGGATGTGAGACAATGTAACCTGGCATCCTACAACAAATACTAGAGGAACATAACTCAGAGAAGAACTGGTCGATTATTGACAGTCTTCAAATGTCATTCGATCTCTTCTCGGAATTTTTCCCTCAAAACTCTTACATGCTTCACTGAAAATGCAGGGATCATGCTCAAAAAGCGGTGCATTGCTTCCGAAATCATTGCTTTATTTCAACAGCGGCCGTTGCTCAAAAAGAGCTTCAATCCACACTGGAAATGCAAGTGTTTGAATGTCGCTCACCTGCAGGTTGCACCTGCACCTGCAGGCGACATTCACACACTTGCATTTCCAGTGCAAAGAACATAAGTCTGTACAAGCGATGTTCTAATACTCATCACTTAAATGGAGTGACTTAAATGAACATCGCTCTTTTGGGCAACGAGAAATTCCGCTACTCTTTTTAGGCAAGCGGCACTCAAGCATTTCCAGTGTAGGGGGGAATTCCGTATTTGTTCCAATTGTAGGGCGACTTTCCGTCGCTAGCACCGATTGAGGAATCGTGGAATCGGTTACACCGGCAACGTTATGTACGGTATTTTTAGTCGATCAAGCAGAGAACGTGATCTTATTGTGTATGATACTGCGAAGACCATATTTTCATAGCAACGTAAAGCAGATCAGAACCAGCGGGTGGAAACTCTGATGCCGTTCTGAAACAAGGATCGACATTTAGGCTTTTCCCCGGAAAACGCCATTTTGTCGTCCTTAATGTGAGAAAACGGAGAGACCAACTCAAAATCTGAGCACAGCTATGAA
>NW_026267143.1:1523551-1525156 GCF_000697945.3 Frankliniella occidentalis | reverse complement strand
TTTAAGAGATTTTAAATAATTTCAAGTGAGTTCTAATCACTAAATTTTCCAGATTTCAAGGTGATGTTTTAGTGATGTCAAATGAATTCAAGGGATTTGATTGCGATTTCTATTGAATTCGAACGGATTGAAGGTGATTTCAAGTGAATTCGATGGAATTCGCGATATTTCTAATGAATTCGGAAGATTTCATGAGATTTCAGTGAATTCCGGTGATTTTCAAATGATCATTTCGAGGGACCGTACACCTGAATTCCAGAGTTGTGGGCCCCTCGGGTCGAACCGAAAGGACGTTCATCTCTAATGCAACACGCGGCAGGGCGACGAGCCGCTACACCGGAAACCCAAGGGTGTGAATGTCACACACTTCAAGGTGTGTGAACGACGCACGACAATCGTACACTTTGAGGCAAATGTGAGTGACAAAATGCTCCCCATTTTATCTTTGCGCGATAGAGTTAAACCAAAATTAAAAATCCGACAAAGTTGGAAAAAAACACCCACCGCCGTTCGGCCTGCCATTTGAAAGAGGAGGGGGAGGGGAGACTTTTCATTCTGGTAGAGACAGTCTTAGGGACTGTGGAAAAATTGACAAAATTTGTATAGAGTGTGAGTGTTTTTGCGAGCTTGAGACGTTCTCACCTGTTGGACACGTTGGACAGCCGCAGCAGCGCGTGCCGCGTGCGGTGCCGGAACAGGGAGATGGCCGCGACGATGAAGCCGTTGCCCAGGACCACGCTGAGCGACACGCACAGGTCGACGAGGAAGCGCACCGACAGCGAGGCGCGCCCGTCCAGGGGCGTCACCGTGGGGTCGTCCAGGCAGTTGGTGTTCATGGCGTGAGTGCGGCCACCCCGGGGGACCCGGGACCCGGGGCCCCGGCGCACGGCAGCATGCGTACCCGTCGACGGGGGACTCGGGGTCGGCCGCGAGCAGCCGGTGTCCCGCCGCCGCCCGCCGCTGCTGGACACCGCTCACTGGCACGCCGGTCGAGCGCGGCCGGGACGTGCAGGCCTAGACACCGCCGCCGCGCAGCGCTACAGTCGGACTCGGCGCCCAGCAGCTGGGCCGGTGCTTCCGCTAAACACGCTCCGGGCCGCTCCGGTCAGCGCCGCGAGGCGACAGCACGACGGGGCAGGGGAGGCAGGGGGTGAATGAGGAAGATCGCCACCGCCCAGCCCATCCCCGGTAATAGTAGGGTACTACTAAATTGCGAGTTTTTATCGGAGAGATGTCCAACTTCGTTTTTACGCGTTTTTCGATGTGGCGAACAAAATAAGGGGTGGAAAAACCCAATCCGAGAACATCAATTTTACCCTACATTTTCATGACCGCAGCCGACAACATTCCGACAGTACTCACCTCCTTCGCCGCGTCTAATGGTACCATAGAAGGGCAATTTCTTGCGAGTGGGTTAAAGCCCAGCCGAAAATTCCGGTTACGGTTACGGCTACGGTTACGGCTACGGTTACGGCTACGGTTACGGCTACGGTTACGGCTACGGTTACGGCTACACTCGTAAATTGGACCCATTTCCGGTTACGGTTACGATTAAAGTTCCGGTTACGATTACGTTTTCTGTTTCGTATACGATTACGGTTAGTC
>NW_026267143.1:1509901-1523181 GCF_000697945.3 Frankliniella occidentalis | reverse complement strand
CTCCCGACCACCCCCAAAGCGACCCGCGACGAGGCGTAGTTAGGGGGGAGAGGGGGGGGGGTGCTAAAGGCGTGGTGTTCGCCCGGCGCCCTATGCTGACAGCTCGAGGCTGAGTTGAGCCCTTTTATTGTGGGGCGCGTGGTTCTTTTTTCAAAAGCAATAAAAGAAGGGGAGTTCCAGCGCCACGCAGCAACAGGGAAACACGTGGTATTGACACATTCTTGCCTGGGCCACCTACGAAGTAGGCATGCCTAGCCATGCCTCGATCGACCACGGTGCAGACCGCACTATAAATTCAAGCAGACACCAACTTTTCTATTTCTGAGTTTTTTTTTTTGTTTTTTTTTAAGAAAACGATTTTAACTCTGATTCTTTCTGATTTTTTCTTTATTTTTTTTCCAGATTTCTCTAAGGCTGTTCACACTGGAAACGTAAGTGTGTGAATATCGCTCACTTTTAGGTATGTGAATATTCATTCGTACACTTAGATGGGTAAAGGAGTAAATTTTTCCTAGAAAATTCACACGTTTACCCCCCTAAGTGTACGAATGGATATTCACACACCTACAAGTGTGCGACATTCACACACTTGCGTTTCCACTGCACTGATTTTTATTTTTGTAAAGGGAAAAACACCCCCTCTAGGACTCTACCGGTGTAGACTACTGAATGACCGGAACAGTTTTGCGCCCAACGAGTCGGCCACCCAACTGCCACGGTTCCGGAGGTACGGTGGGGAGGGAGAGGGAAGTGCAGGCAGAGAGTGGGGGCGGCGGCCGATCGGACCGGCTGCTTTCTCCACCATGTAGCAAGAGAGAAAGAGAGAGGGGGAGAGTGCGCGAGAGAGGGAGAGAGAGAGAGAGAGAGAGAGAGAGAGAGAGAGAGAGAGAGAGAGAGAGAGAGAGAGAGAGAGAGAGAGAGAGGAGAGAGAGGGGAGAGAGAGAGAGAGGCGGAGGAAGAAGGAGCCGACGTGATCCGGGGAAGGCGGTCCTCTAGAAAGTTGTCGGCTCCAGCGCAGGCCGGCAGTGGCCCCAGTGTGCTCCAGAGCCAGGCTCCAGGGCGTGCGGACCAGCGAGCCTCGCAGCGAGCGACCCGAGCAAGCAGAACAGCAGGTACGCCACTGCACCGAGCAGCACAACTACGGCCACCTCTCCAACGGGGACATCCGCCCTTCGGCCCTTCGCGCGCTTTGACGCCGGGAGTGAGTAGTTAGTTATGCATCGGACAAAATATCGAGCTGTTCACATCCCTTCCGAAATCTCGACAAAGTAGTGAACAATGTTACGGCGACTTACTGCGTGTTCGAAAACCCCATAATCGTCGTCTACTTGTCTACATTCTCTACATGTCTGCATTCTCGTTGATTCGGGTTTTTGATACGTAAATAAAACTTTGTTCTTTTGAACTTGTTTACGCCTTCTGCGGTCCTACTTCCGAGACTCCGAAGGAACGCCGTGCTTGTGCTTGTAGCCCGCGTGTGAGTGTGTGAGTGCACCCTGAGATCGCGTCTCGTCACTGTGAAACACACCCCACGCCACGCCGCCGACCCTCGCGGCTTTGGCGACGTTCATCTCCACGCAGGTGCAGCTGCACCCCTCCACCCCACCAGCCACTGGGCACGTCCGTCTCCGGGAGCAGCAGCTAGCAGCCCGGCCCGCCCCCCGCCCCGCCTGTTGCGCAACCCCCCAGTTCAGTTATGTGTGCGTCCTCGGACCGGACTCCCTCCCACGCCCCCCTTTCCCATACACAAACGCACGGCGCTCTCATGGGTCCATACAGTCTGAAAACGCCGCGGGTCACATGGAATGTTCACGCGTGTTGTATTGATTTTTGGTCGGTCTAACTTTGACCGCGGCGCGGCAGTCGATAGAGCTGCTCGGGCGAGGTGACGACACCGGCACGTCGCGCCTGTCGTTAACGACTCGTGTGGGAGCAAACGCGACCGCACACCAAAAATACAAAAAATATGGGCATTCACAGACCTAAAAGTGTACGAATGGGCATCCACACACCTGCAAGTGTACGAATGGGCATTTGGACACCTACATGTGTACGAATGGGCATTCACACATCTACTAGAGTACGAATGGGCATTTACACCTACTAGTGTACGAATGGGCATTCGGACACCTACATGTGTACGAATGGGCATTCACACATCTACTAGAGTACGAATGGGCATTTACACATCTACTAGTGTACGAATGGGCATTCGGACACCTACATGTGTACGAATGGGCATTCACACACCTACAAGTGCACGAGTGGGCATTCACACACCAGTGCAGTTCCAGGATGGGGCTGACCTACGAGCCGCTGGACTCGGCCGTGGCGGAGCGGCTGGACAGCCTGTTCGGCGCCAAGGACTGCCTGATCGAGGTGAACCCCGGGCGCGTCATCATGCCGCCGCGCTACCAGGACATCGGCGACCGCATCCGGGGGCTGCGCCTGAGCGAGGACGACGTATGGGTCGTGTCGTACCCGCGGACCGGCAGCACGTGGACGCAGGAGATGGTGTGGTGCATCGGCAACGACCTGGACTTCGACCGCGCCAAGCGGCTCATCCAGCAGTTCCGCACGCCGAGGATAGAGTGAGTACTACAAGATCGTCCCCGAAGAAGCGACGTTTGAAAGCGCGTCACTTGCTGTGACAAGCGATGTGCTGGTCCACAACAAAATGTGTTTCTTAAAATGATAATCTTAAAACAAATTGCACTTTCAAACCACACTGATAAACCAAGTATGGAACTGCTTTATACTTGCAAGTGTGCAACTGCATAGAAATAGTACACATACAAGCGTTCAATTTGGTAGTGGCGCACTTGGTTCATCAGTGCGTTTCCCGTGTGCATCTAGACTCACTGCGCTGCTGGACGCCGACGAGGACTTCGCCAAGGAGCTGGGCGACACGGTGGAGATGGTGGAGAACATGGCGTCGCCGAGGTACATCAAGAGCCACTTGCCGTGGGACTTGCTGCCGGAGCAGATGGCCATCGTCAAACCCAGGGTACGGAGAGGCGCTGTCCGAAAAACTTGAACTTTTCGAAAAATATCGCTAAGTACTTATTACTGCTCACAAAAGCAGATGTGGCAGTAGTCACAGTAATCTATAAATGTAAATTGTAATTTTGTATATAGGCTACAATTTGAGTTTTTCGTCCGACAGGTTGTTTACGTCGCTCGTGACCCGAAGGACATGTGCGTGTCCTACTACCACCACTGCCGGCTCATATACAACATGAAGGGGTCGTTTGAGGAGTTCGCCGAGCTGTTTCTGCAGGACAAAGGTGAACGAATGGATTTGAATGACTTAAACGATGCTTGAATCGCTTGTCTGTGTCAGTAAAAAAATAATACATAAAAATAATACTTTTTCTCCCTTCTTTTCCATGCACTTAGCACCAGTCGGTCCAATGTGGAGCCATATTTTGGGTTTCTGGGAGAAAAGGCACGAACCGAATATACTCTTCCTTAAATATGAAGACCTGAAAAAGGTAACAGCAAAAGTATATTCCGAGCAACAATTAGAAGCATGCAATTTAGTTCAGTCCCGAACATGAACTCAACTGTTGTTTCTGTTTGCTCATTTTGTTTCAGGACCTCCCCGCGACCATCAGGCGGACAGCCCTGTTCCTCAACAAGCAGCTGTCGGAGGACGACGTGCTGAAGCTGGCCGACTACCTCAGCTTCCACAACATGAAGAACAACCCGGCCGTCAACCTGGAGCAAGTCATGGCCAAGCGTCGCGGCCGGGACTCCGTGGCGGACGCGGACAGATCCGACGACCTGGCGTTCATCAGGAAGGGCGAGGTGGGCGACTGGAAGAACTACATGTCGGACGCGCTCGTGGCCAAGTTCGACGCGTGGACAGAGACGAATCTGGCCGGCACGGGGCTCACATTCCAGGCATGATGTAATATTATTTTTGTACTATAACTACTTCGGGGAATGATGCGTCCTGTGTGTCTGTGTGTGTGCGTGCATGTGTGTGTGTGTGTGTGTTTGCGTGCTTTGTGTTACCATTTTATTTATAAGCATTGTACAAAGTAAATATGCCATTGACTGAAGTCGTAGAGGACGCCCCTAGAGAGGAAGGTCGCCTACAAGCAATCTCGGACACCTCAAATATCGCGCTCGGACTGACAAAGACTTTTCTCGATCAATGTCTGCGTACGTAAGTTGCTGCCAAGGTGTCTTTCAGCCCAGACCGACCAGACAAACGGTGCTGGGCGAACGATTTTTAAGCACTGTTATGTTTCTTTTTTCTAAGCATTATTTTCTGAAAAATACATATATGTGAAAATGTCTCTCCTTTACTAGTTTTTCAAACAGAATTGCTGATTTTATAAAAGTCACCAAACCTGATGGGTCTATGATGGGGGTGGGGTAATGATTGAGGGTGAGTGCAATTTCGACAAATTTCAGACTCACAAAGCAGGGATCCGGCAAGCATACACTTTCCACACATGTTCTCCTCACAGTTAAAGTCTTACGAAGCAAAATGCCAAATGCTTCGTACCTACGAAGGATTTTCTCCCTACCAAGCGTCCAAATCCTTCGTATTACAAAGGATTTGGCATTTTTCTTCGTAAGACTTTAACAGTGCTCCCACTCGCAGGCGCACAGAGGCAGTCCCGCCGCACACCCGAGCGCTGAGTGCCAATCGGTTGCCAACCTACAAGGCGCCCTCCAGTCGGGCCTCTACATCCTGACTGCAAGATCAATATCAGCGTCCAGCGAGCCAATATGGCTGGCGGCTGGCAGTCTCACTTACCCATAGATCTGGGACTCACCGGAGAATTTTTTGGCTGGTTTGGAGCCAGGCTACACGGATTCCGGATAAAGCGGTTCTCTGCCCCAGACCCCCCAGGTACCCTCATGTGTTGCGCGAGAAAATGATCAGTAGCATACGTATGGCATAAACAGCATTTTGTCGTGGTGATAGAAGGGGGTTAATCAGGGATGGAATTCATTTATATGTTTTAATTACTTGGGCCCACACACTCCAATAAGAGAGAGTGCAGGAAATTTTGTATCTAATAGATTTTACAATGTTTATCATACAAACGACTATCGAACAAATGTGTCATAAAATATACATATTTCAATTACAACTCAGAAAATAAATAAAACAAACAACATTAAATTTATGTACGAATACAATTCAGGCCATAAAATTCAAGTCATCACAAATTGACTCCAAAGTCAGTCAATTTTATCAGATTTCTGCTGAAGATAAATTTCCCAAACGATATGAGAGTTATATAGGTATATGAGCAGCACAAACACGCGTGCGTACGCAAAATAATACAAAAATCCTATCACAATACGGACATTATTAACTTATAAGCTAAAAATATAATACACAGAATACAAATACATGAAAATACACAGCAAAAGACACGGTTGGACGGCATAAGACAGGGACAAAGAGCACATATAACAATCAAAAACTCATACAATACAAATATAATGTAAAAAAATATTTTATAATACAATTAAATACTGGGAACAAATTGTCTAAACAAATCCCCTTAACATTCCCTAGTGTATTGACAGTCGGTTGTCTAATTAAAGCACGCATGACTCAGGCAAAGATGATAGTAAGGTAAGAAGTACCAGTATGACTGGCACTTTTATGCATCATTTATATGTAGATGTGACAAGAAGTTTAAAGAAATACAATTACCCCACCTTGACTATTTTTTACGCGTATCATGTACTAGTTTGAGGGGAAAGGCAATTATTTATGGCACAACCATAGAGCATACTGATTAAACGCACTTGTCACCATCACTCTCAATATTGTCCACAATATTTATTAGAGTCCAGCAGGAGATAACGTATAAAATTATATCGCATTCATCAAGTGAATTCGACAGACTGAGCTAGAATCGATAATGGAATGAACTGGGTGTGCTATTAGAAATCCGGGAAAAAAACTAACAACCACCTTTTTCCTTAAAAAGAAGAGGGGGGGGGGATTTCTTATGATTACATAATTTACACATAGGCTACATGATAAGATATGAGTAGGCTGGAGATCAATGCAGGTGGCAGTGATAAACTTTCGTCATAAAGCACAATTATTTACAGAATACTTACATTGGTACCCAATAAAATCAATTGAATGAGCGTCAATTTGAAAAGAGTACAAATATTGTACAAATCTCACACATACACTGATAAGTAAACAGATTAACAAGAATAATTTTGAATTAAAACATTTAAGATTGAATAGCCGATGTGTGATAATAGGAATTTACTAACTAACAAGTTTTAATCACATACACACTTTCTCATAAATAATGACTTAATTATAAAATTCGCAAGATTAGCAAATTTTATCAGGTAACATTCGAATGTGGCGTAAACGAGGTTTACAACGGGTGGCGTTTTACACCTCCGTCTGGGGGATGCCGCCTTCTAAATGAGTCCGACTGAGAGTCGCTCGCGGTCTTGTGGTGGGCACAGGGACCGCCGCTGCCGGCTGTGGTAAGGGAGGTCTTGTTTCTACCCTTGGCTCACCTGCTGGGAAACCGTTCACTGAGTCCTTCAAGGACTTTAACGACTGGTTGCTCCCAGTCTTTACCGAGGATGTCTTGGTGGGCTCTGGGGGTACAGGACGTGAGTGCATCTGCACTTTAAGCTGTGGTTGTTTTTCAGCGATGGTCGGGGTATCCCGATACTCGTAAAGGTGACTTGGATTTTCAGAAGCATTGCCAATACCGGTGATTTCGGATTCGTCCCTCATCATTAAAAGATCTCCACTGTAGTACCGATCTTGTTGCCTGCAACACACCAGTGATGACTTATTAATGAAACTCTGCAGACACACAGACAGTTCCTAAACACCATAGCCAGGTTTACGATGGGGTACCGCCTTTTCCGTAAATAACATGTAAAAAGTTGAGATGGGAGTACGAAGCGGATTGAAAACTTGTTCCAAAAGCTACACCGCACAACGAAATCTTCTATAAGTAGGCGGCCGTAACTGCACAGCAAAGGTTTCACACCAAGTGGATCTGCAGTCCCTACTTATTAAAATGTGAAACCTTATTTGTACATTTAAAACCGTCTACTTGTCATACCAGGTGGCTGATTCTTCCCGCCAACTTCCGAAGATATATTGTGCCTCACGAATGTGTGCGGGTTTGTTTGCCTATCATCTCTGACCATGGCGCCAAACTGCCCGAGTAAGTACGCAACCCATCCGCACACGTGCATTCGGTGCAGTAAAATTACGAATGGTAGAGCCGGGCGTGGGACGCGGTTGGGCATCATCAAAAGGTGAAAAATGTTCTACTTCGAAAGCAAAGTAGACCATCGCAAACCCGGCTTGAACTTAACAAAGCTGATAAGAAAAGAAGCAACAGAATGTGCGTTAACAGAATGTCATGATTGTACTTTTGGGTTGGTCTACCTAGAAAGCTAAGGCCGACAAAAGCACCATATACACGCATCGCAGATTAAAGTAGCAAAGCATTTTCTTAAAATTGTGCACAAAATGTTATTGCGTGATTTACAAAAGCAACATTTAAAACAGTCACATTGAGTATGTGTAATTTTGCATCCGATTTCACTAGAGATGACGGTGAATTGTTAGTAAAGTTGTTGGTCCCAGAAAAGCAGTGTTACAAAATAGACCATTTTAGCCGGGCACAGTTCTACAATTTGAAGAGTAAAAATTGTCGGAAGTCGGGCGTATCTGCCAAGTTAGGAAATCATCGTCGGTTGTTAACCAACGTTGATCTGACCATTAATATATGGCCCGTAGTTTAACGTAACTTAAGTGTCGATGCAATGTTGAGTCGACTTTCAATTTCTAGCAGGGCTAAAGGAACGTTTCTTGGCGTTTAAGGTGTTATACGTGTCATATACGTATCACCATAGTGATCCGTCAGCAGCGTTCTTTCTTCCGCTCACACTGACTTTAATTTTGACTCTTCGATGTGTCGAATCGCACAAGGGTGCAATGGTCTATTGGCTATGTCACCATAGCTCGGTTATGCAATGCATTTAGGGGATGAAAGCATACGGTGAGAGAAAGGCAATGCCACACCACCTTTTCCCCCAGGTGGAACAAAATGGCGACACTTACGTGGATTACATGTCCACTTCATTCTGTGGAATACTGGTATGGACAAGCGTGTAGCAAAAAATAAATTAAAACCAAGCAAAACAAATCGATATGAAAGGTCCCTTGCCTTACCTAAGGCCCTTCTGATTCTTCACAAAATCAAGATCACTATGCATCATGAAAGAATGATAGAAGGAATTGTGATAAAAATATGTATCATACAGATTTATAGTGTGCAGGCTGTCACGGCATTCGATGTAATAAATCAACTAAACGGTTCAAACCGATGGTAAATTTAGACGCAACTCAGAGTTTGAAACAAATAATGTTACTACAGTGTACGCCAAGTTGGTAGGCAAAGCGGTCGGGGGCTGTGACAGTGACATCTTGGTACAGTCGTGAAATTTTCCTGATCCCCAATATTTGAACTGGCATGAGGAAGAAGAAACGAGTTAAAAATCATCCAGAAAGTACATCCGTTGTTTGGAACCAACGAAGTGCAGCTTGTCCACGCTCTCATAGCGCCTGATAGGTAGGCAACATCTTGTCTGCAGTGCATGCGTGTACTGCGGCTCGGCCTACCCTGAGTCTCGCAGGCGCCGAGCGCCTGTCATTAGCGGAGGAAATCTCTATACTAGGGAAACGGGGACACCGCCCCGAGAGCAATACTCGCTCTTCCTACCATCACGAAGGTGGAGTGGGATGGTAAAGAACGAGTAAAAAAAAGCGGGCGAAAAGCACTTTCTGGACGACTTCTTAGCCGAAAAGGGTTGGCAAACCGTTAATGTTCGCGAAACCTTCACGAAGGAAGCACGGCTTCGTAGCCCGTGAGTGGTTGCCTACTACTGTTTAAGTGTGGCGTTTACGCGAGCTTTGTATTAAAATTGCTGTTCGATGCAGCCCCGAAAAGGAGTACATTCAAGTGCCGTTACACCTGCACACACGAAATGACAGAAATGACTGCTAGAAACGACATCGACTCGATGTCTTTCTCACAACCTTAGCGCCAGAAGACGACCGTCATAAAACCAGAGCTCCTATTTATAAATGTGTTTAAGACGTTATTGGCTGGATTAAATAATTTTTTTTATCAAAAATATTTTAAGCAGTTATCAAGAAAAAGTAGATCTAATTGGCATTACACATGTTTTTAATACCTACACACACATCCCCATGTAATAATTAATCAAAGTCGAAACCACAAAATTATCATCATGCAAAAAGCACAGAAATGCACTATCTTCATGTGTAAAGCATAAGCTTCCCTTTTGTTAGAGTTTATGACATTAATAGGAAGGGGATTTTTATGATAAAACATGAGATAAAGAAAATAACATCCTTAACAATCGTTTTTAGTACCCACCAAACCCTTATGCATTTTCTTTTGCATAAACTTGCAGAATTTTACTGAGCCATACTTATGCACAAATTTGTATGCATAATTGTGGACAAATAGTGCACAATAATGCACACACTGTACATAATTATGCACAAAATTGTGTGTAATATTATGGCTGTATAAAATTTTGAAAGTTTTATGCCCAACAAAGTGCATAAGGATTTAGTGTGTACCCTTTACACAAAAAGATGTGATCGTGACGTGAATGTCGGGTGATACAAAGGGTGGGTGTTTTAGGCCGGACCCTTCTTTCTGGTTATATTGTACCGCTTGCAGCTGTGTGGGTGGGCTTTCCTACCAACTCCCACCGCAGCGCCTTATGGCCCCCTTGTGAGTATGAAATCCGTCCGCACGCCAGCATGTGGTACAGACAAAAATCCGGCGTAGAACACCCACCCTGTAAACAAGTAGGCCTACTCCACCTTTATCAACCAAATTAGAACAGTGAAACTGTATGCAAGACATGTGCTCCCTTCCATAGACATCATGTGGGAAGAACGACGCATTGCCACCGATGACTAAAAGTAATGGCGAGTCTTAACCCGTCTGCTAATTAACAGGGCACGTTAACGGCATATCTCAGAACTGCCCAGAATGGAAACAGAAGTTGGAGTTGCCTCCCGAGAGATCCATAATGAAAACTGTCAAGTCATTTCATTACGTTCCCACTTTGGGTGAAAATCCTTCTTGCCATTACGCGTTTGATGTTTCCGAAAGTGTAAATTGTCAAACTCTCCCCATTCACCGCCCATTTCCAACAGTTTTCAAGTAGAGCCTTTACTCTTTAACCTGGTACTATGTAGTCCCCTTATTAAACATTTAAGTATGTGTGTATACCGTACAGGTGCACCAACGGAGACAAGCAATGTGACGTACCTTTTGGCGTTTCTCCAAAGAATACAACAGGCCACTACAGCTACGATGAGCAACAGGCAAATTGCTGACATACTCCAAAATGCTATCTGGAGAGGTTGACGAGGCTCCCACCACTTAAAAGAGAAAAGGCAAAGAAATGAAATACAAGTATGACACACACGAAACACAGCTTATCGGGTAAAAGAAAAAGATTAGCTCATATGTATTGTATACCTCAGTTGTTGGTGGATATGTAGGCACCAAATGGCCAATTACAGTAGGAAGATAATCGGACCAAAACGCACACTCAGTCTGCCGATAATTTAAAAATATTGACGAATTAAATGTTGTATTCAGATTTAAATATTTTAGCTGACCGGGCCTCGCTAATTCAAAGTGCAGGCCCAGAATCTGACTGTGAGTAGGGTTCCTAAAAGAACACGTAAACAATTGGTGATCAGTCATATTACATCTAGGATTAGATCCACATTTTAATACAAGAGTAACTTTCAAGAGTAGCTTACCCATATCGGGCGAAATCGGAGAAAGCTTTCATGAAAAAGTGGCTCATGTTACGATCATTTTCAGTCCACATGAGGCGTTCATACCCAGCATCTTTTGGGAAGAACTCTGTAAGAAAGATGGGCACTTAGAGATCTTAAAGGTGTAAAAAAACTGTTTTCGTCAGTAACTGCAACTCACCAACATCCATAAATGGGGCTCCAGTGAGAAATAGATGTTCTGTATCATGGGGGTACTTTCTCCACTCTGGAAGTTTTAAAGCTTCCACGGTTGTATTTAGAACATACATATATACTGGAATATTTTTCTCAACAAGAAGTTTCACTAATTTGTCGTTAGGAGCTCTAAATAAGTAATCTGACATCATCTGTGGGACAAATAAATTGTTAACATAAAATTATGATAACTCACGCTACTCGCGTTGTGTACATCAATATGGACCACATAACTCACATGTATGTACTGTTCTCTGATATGTGTGACATTTTTGGGATCTGGGTGATACGTATACATATACTTAATTGCTTCATAAGTCCCGCCAGGATTTAATGTGTAGTTAAACCGAGCAACCATCTCTCTGATCTTCTGTTCCATGAATCTTTCATTGACTTCATAGTGAACAGATACCAAACTTTCATTTTGTGCTGCAAGTTAAACACAGTACTCATGCCATTAATATGTACATAAGAATAACAACAGAGAAAATGTAGAACAAAGCACTCACATATGATGTATGCCGCTTCTTGAGTCGTGACTCCACTCATGTAGCTCAATCCCCGGTTGAACTGACCATGTTTGATGAGTTCTTCCGGAGTTCGGTTCAGGAAATGCCAGTCTCGTTCCTTCCAGCCCTGGTACCAACTGTCGCCGGGCTTCGTGAAGTTTCGATCGAAGACGGGTCCCCACGGGAACGGGCCCACTGCCGGCTGCGGCACAGAGATATTAGTTCGGATTAATTAGACAACAGACAAGGGTAAAACTTCAACACTTTAAAGAATTCCCTAAACTGAATTTGGTTGAAACTGTTATGGTCATGAAATACTCTCATGCATTCACTCCCCTATAGGAACAGCTCCACATACAAGTACAAGGCGATAAACTAGCGCTTTTGAAGACGAACATAGCTTTTTTAGCGCCTAAAAGTGCTGGTCTAATATCTCGGGCAGTCAACACATTGAACTATCGCACCCGGTAAGAAATCGAAAGCGATGCGATATCGAATCAGTTACCAAACGTGTCGATTTCAGAACCGTTCTAATAAGGTCTATTCGACACGAAAAAATGCACAGTTTTCCGAAATCGCTCTGACATCCCTTCCACATCGATGCCAATGGGGATCCCCACACTCACGTGGAACTCTGCGTTGCCGAGCTCGAGCGCGCTGCGGCCGCGCCTCAGGCAGTCCACCAGCTTCCAGGACGAGTCGATGCTGCAGCCCATGAGCTTGCCGAAGACGCGGCTCGTGTTCTGCGCGCGGTACTGGTCGATGATGAGCCCCCAGTCCGCCAGCGCCGAGCCGCTCTGCGCGATGACGCGGGTCACCAGGTCGCGGGTCCTCGGCGCCACCATGAGCAGCCCGGCGCTGGCCGCGCCCGCGCCCGGCCCGAACAGCGTGATGGACTTGCGGTCGCCGTTGAACGCGTCGATGTTGTCGTACACCCAGTTGATGGCCATGGCCTGGTCCAGGACGCCGTAGTTGCCCGGCGAGTTGATGTCCGCTGTGCATAGGAAGCCTGCGGAAAAGGGGTCGCGTATATTGCCTCAATGCCACAATCTCTAATCAATCAAAGACAGAGTGAGGTTTCCGGGGCCCCGTAATCCAAAATAATGTGCCCCATAATAAAGTACGGGCGCAGACAACATACGTTTCCGGTATTTTTTCCAGCAAAGCTAGTCAGGGAAAGGTAACACGTCAACAAAGTGAAGAAACGATTGAACAGGTTGTTACCTAGCGCTCCTAGTCGGTAGTTGATGGTGACGACGACCACATCGTAGAACGCGGCCAAGACGTGCCCCGGGAAGGAGTTGGACGAACCCTTGTAGTACTCGCCGCCATGGATGTAGACCATCACAGGGAACTTTTGTGCCAGCCCGGACACCGTCTGCGTACCAACACAAACAATTTAAGTAAGGAAAGGTAAGAAATTTGTAATGCTGAGAGGACCACTGTGGCCTTGTACTTACCGTGCGCGAGTAGATGTTCAGGTACAGGCAGTCCTCGTCCATGTCGCGGACGCCCTTGGCGGCGCCGGTGTACCTCACGGGCTGCGGGCAGGCGGGGCCGAAGTCCACGGCCTGGATGAGCTGCCAGCCACGGTGCGCACGGGGTGGCTGCAAACAGAGGACGGCTCGGGTCAGGGTCCTGGGCTCGCTCCTGGGAGCGCGGTCATGGTCATGGCGACTCCTCGGAGAGACCCGAGGGGC
>NW_026267143.1:1493459-1509456 GCF_000697945.3 Frankliniella occidentalis | reverse complement strand
TCTCTCTTTCCCTCATATAGGTGGCAGTAAGTAACGGGATAGCAGTGCGGGTGCGGTGCGCAGCGGCGACCCGACCCCGAAGTGCAATGCGTAGCGTGGGAAGATAGAAAGAGCAAGCGACAAGAAGAGTGGAGGGAAAAGAGGCAGGGCGAACGGAAAAGAGACCGGCCTGCCTGTCTCTCTCCTTCTCATCAACATTTCGTACTCTAACTACTACAGATAGACCATCAGACTTGCTCGGTGCGTCCAAGAACTTTTTATCAGGTAGTGACGCTGACCCGCGTTCAAGGCGAGGCACGTTAACGCAGAAAATAAATAATGAACACTTCAACAGATCGGACGCTATTCAACAGAGGAGTTGCACAATTACAAGTGCACAAGTTGAACACTTGCAAGTGTACTACTACGGAGTTGAACAGTTGCTGCAAGTATTCAACTTGGATTTGTACACCTACAAGTGTTGAGCAGTTGCACACCTGGTTTATCAGTGCTCAAGTCGCCGCGCGGAACAGAAGGGGAACAAGACAGGAGCATGGTGCATTGAGGCGCACTTAGTGGTGCCCATCGGGCGTGCGCTGCACCGCACCGCAGCGGAAGCGCTGAGCTGCTCCAGTGAGCGCGGCAGCCACTGCCTGTGCGAGACCTACGAGAAGAGCTATACAGATGTTGGACTTTTTACCCCAGTCATTTCTGCAAGAATTATTTCAGACGGGTGCCACCCGTTTATTTTTGCAGGGTTTGTCTGTAATTTTATGTCTTGCTTGAAGAAACAAATAAGACATTGAACTTATTTTTTTTATGAAACACGTTTTTAGTTGTGGTTTTTATAACTTACACACCCTAATAGTGATAGAATAATTCAGAAAGTAGGTCCGTCGTTCAATTTTCATTGTGAAATTGCGAAGTTCAGCCATCGAAAATGAACGCTCTGATGTCGCCTTGCAGGTAGGCAAGATCTTGCCTGCAGTGCATGCGTGTACTGCAGGGTGGCCTACCCAGGGTCTCACAGGCTCTCGCCCACAAGTCGATACGTGTATACTTGTAATTTTACAATTTTGAATTGTGATTTTACGACATGCGCTGCTAAAAATATTTTGTGATTTTCCAACACTTTCACGATACGAAGCAACTGTGAAATCACAACACTTCTTTTGTGCTCAAAAATAGTGCATTTTGCTATCTTACTTAAAAATAGTTGTGAACCAATCGTAATAACTTTTGATGTTGATAAATTTTTGACCACGAAGAAGACTTGTGATTTCACAAAGGGTTGTGGCAACATTTTTCACACCAAATTCTTCGTAAAGTTTTGACTTTTTTTAACAGTCTGCTTCAAGGAAAATTTTCCCGTAGTAAAACCTACAACTATTTTTCACAGTGGGTTCCACAGCCTTACTAACATAAAGGCTGACATGATATTGACGGTACGGCAGGTAGCTGACAACGCAAAATATCGAAAGTTAGGATCATGCTTAAGCTCAATGAGGAGAATGAGGGGAGAAAGAACTGCCCCCGCCCGGCGGGCACTTCACGAACAACAACTCTTAATTATTTCAGCCATAATTGCCTCCCTCTTCCCCTCTCCCCGGATTTTTCTAAAAATCATACTGTGATCATAATTGGAGGAAAAACCATCACATTTAAGGCATCTCTTACAAAGGTTCTAAATTTTAATACCTTTGAATATTTCCGTGTGTTTGTTTCTAAAATAAGTTATTAAAATGACCATAACACCGTTCATTAAAGGCACAAAGTCCACCCTTTTAATATATTTAAGTATATTGCAGACAGGTGCGTTCGGATATACCAGAGCTGAGAATCGCTAATTTTGATTGTCTAATCCCTCTAATCTCTTAAGCATTGGCGACTGATGCTATTTTTTCTCGTGTGTGGGCAGCTCGTGCTGGCGCGCCCACGCCGGCCCGACCCGGCCTGACCCGGGCCACTCATTAAGGCTGCGCTTCCGAACGCGTCACGTGACGCGTCACCACGCCACGGCCGCGGCGAGCCGCCCGCGCCGCGCGACTCATCTTCTTATTAGCTGTCGCGTGCGCCGCCCTCGGCCCGGCAGGGACCCGGCAGGGAGGGAGGAAGAGAACGGAGATCATTAGCCGGATGCAGCAGCCTGCACTTTATGGCCAGACCCACTCACTACGACGAGCGATAAGGCGAGGCGCATGGCCAGCTGGAGTACATGGCGCGTGGCGTCGGAAGAGCAAGGGGGGAAATATAAATACGCACAATGACAGTCACCGCCCCCACCCGAGCCCCCACCCCAGCGAAAAATACCTTAGTAAATTATTTACAACATATTTTGTATTTTCTATTTACAAAATATGTCATTGTGAATTTACCACCAGTTTATTCTCTGCTCGCCAATAATGAATTCCAATAAGTCGATACAGAGTGCTTTGTAATTTTGCGATTTCAAATTGTAACTATTCAATTTCAAATTGTAATAATACAACACAATACTCCTGCAGGGAGGAAGCCGAGGGGGGTTTACCTCACGCGATACCCCGTACACCTAACCTGGGTACACGGTATTACGCATGAACGTAATACATACCAATATCAAATATCAAAATAGGCTTGAAAATTGCAATTATTTGCATATAATACCGGCGTTATACCGCGCGATACGCTGTAATACGGAGTACTCTGTCTGTACGCGTTATCTCGGAGTGAAACCGCCTCCGACGAAACCGAATCCACGTGGCTGCTATCCCCTTTACATGATAGGGGAAAGGGCACATGCAACAGGAAGGGTCCAGTCCATCATCAGTCATTAGGCAGGCGGGGCCCTCATCTTTGTTCCTTCCCTCCGGCCGCAACCCTTCCCTCGGCACCCGCATCAGTCCGACCCTTGGCCCGTGCCGCCGCGCCGCGAGGTCACCGTCTCGGCAGCCTCCGGGTGACGTTCGAAGGAATGGACGGGCTCGTCCAGAAACTATACGTCCGTTTTTCTCAGATTCGTTCGGTAAAGTCCGCGAGCTCGGCGCCTGCGAGACTCGGGTTAGGCCACCCCGCAGTACACGAATGCCCTGCAGGCAAGATGTTGCCTACCTACCAGGCGTTATGAGAGCTTGTGAAGGCAGGGTGCGTAACGGCGAATGACGGGCGAACTTTCTGGATGATCCCTAGGTAATGTTCTTTGTGTGGACTACGGTAAGCACACACTCCCATGTGTGGCAAGTACACGCCTGTTTGTGTGTGTGCTTCCAAGTCGACTATCTTTCTTGTTTTTACTAGGTACTCTGCTGGGTTTGTAGTGTATCGGGCAAAGTTAAACACTGGCCTCAAATTTGCGCGTGTTCGAATCTGCTTTCATGATTCATTTTTCGACGGAACTTTGTTGTTTTGTAAGTCTCAAACTACAGAAATTCTAATCTATCACTTTCACTGGATCAATATCCCTCCCCCCTCCCCCTCCCCTCTTGGGTAACGCCAATCTCATTCTCAATGCGAATATTAATCGCAAGTCGAAAATTGTCATGGTTTTCTTTACACGTCGCACTTGTAAGTTCATAAGAACAGAGACGTCGCTAAGACACTCGGCACGCACCTTTGAAACAGCCTATTCGCACATTCGCACACAACAGAGCGGCGCGCCGTTCTAATTGTTATTGTTGTTCCGGGGCGCATAAAGTTGAATACTTTACAGCACAACGGGACGGAACGGAACGGGGACGGAACGGAACGCGGCCGGACCGCCCCGCCGGGACGGGCCAAGGTAGGGTGACGGGTGGGGAGGGGGGTGGGAGCGTTGACCCTCCTCTGCGCACCGGGCCGCCCAAGTCCAGCCGGCCCCCACTCCAGGCCAGGGCTGGATGCACAAAGCCCCAGAAAGCTAGAAACGCTAGAGTTTGGCAGGGCTGTCCGTCCTGGCACACTAGGCTGGTAATGGTATGTGGACAACAAATGCACGCAGCTGGAGAGCCCCGGGCGTGCGCCCCGAGCGAGAAGGCAACCCGCCGCTTGCTGCAGAATGCCCGGGCATGCTACGCAGTGCTGCTAAGTATGTACTCACTCACTGTGGAGAGCGGGCAGCGTGACCTTGTGCGAGAAATATCTCAACGAGAAAGAAACGGGGGCACAAAGATATAACCCGTGCCTCTTTGCGAAAGACGCTCAACTAGATGACCCATGCTCCACCTCTACATACACTTAGCGGTTCTTTGTAATTTTCCAAAATAATTTTTTAGAAATCTCTTCTTTTTTTTTCTGAGAAGTTTCATTTTTCTTTCAACTTTTCTGGAAATTTTTCAAATTTTTCCCATTTTTTTCTGTAAACGTTTCCAATTCTTTGTGGGAAAAAAATCCCTCCATACACCTTTACCTTGAACCTGCCGTCGTTGATGGGCGGCTGGGCGTAGGGGACGCCCAGGAAGGTGTGGACCACGCCCTGCACCCGCTCCACGGGCGTCATGCCGGGGCGGTAGCCGGACAGCGGGTCGGGGTTGTCGTACAGGTACGTCTTGAAGCCCTGCACCTGGCCGTACGTGGTCTGCACGTACACGTCGCGCTCCAGCTGCAGAGAGTCGGGACGCATCTTGCCCTGCAGGTCCGCGCGCCAGCCCGCCAGCACCCCCGGCAGCGGCAGCTGCCCGCCCTGGAACAGAGAAAAACAAGCGTCAAACAAACTGTACACTTCAAAGTTTTTGAATAACTTTGGTTGGGGGTCATGGGTGCAGTTCAACGAAAACCCTCATAGACTGGGGGAACTTCAATGCATTAACAGAGTAAGTTTAAGTACAGTTCGTTGGACTTCATTCGTCGAATTTCGTACAGGTTCGTCAGACCTCATCGAAGATAAAAACTAAAATACAACAGATCAAGCCTATCCGCCTCTGACTGAACATAACATAGACCAGGCCGAGGACAAGGCACATGTCACATGAGTCGCGGGGACCTGCGAAAGCGTAAAAGTGGACATGTGCAAGTACTGCTGGGCCATGACAGTGTGCCTACGAGGTGTTGTCCAGCCAGAACCCACTACTAGTAAGTGCAGCCCAGCAGTGTCTCAGTGGACAACGGCCTGCCGCCGGCCGGGCCCTCGGCCGGGGCGGGTGGGCGTGGCGCGCCGCGTGCGGCGTGCGAGTGAATCACAGGTCTGCCTATCCTCTATCGGCGGCCCGCGCCCGCGGTGAGTCACGGTGAGCCAGGAAGCGCCAGGGCCACGGCCAGCCTGACCGAGTGCCCGACACTCTAGCTGCTGCTGGACACCGGCTAGAGCCGCGGCTAGAGCCGGGCGGATGCAGCCAATCGGGCAGAACCCGCCGCAGGCAGGCGCCGCAACGAGTGACTCAGCGCAGCGCAGCGCAGCGCCAGCGACCCGCGGGAGCGTGGCGCCCGACCCGGCCCGACCCGCCGAGACAAGGCGAGGGAGGATCGGATGGACGGGAGAAATCCGACGCTTATTATTCTTATCTCCTGTTGCCGAAAAGCAGCGGGTGACCTCTGAGAGACCCGGGGGAGAAATAAGTCATTTCCTAGCCAACCTATCTGAGCAAAACTTTTTGACCGTGTTCTAAAAATGAACAGAAAGAATCTAAATCAAGAATCTATCTTGAAAGCAGATGATACAAATTTAAGAATAGGTGTCTGTTTTCTAATTTCCATTATTTATTTAATATTTAGCTGCCATTTGTTTATGGTTGCTTCTTTTTTGCAATTTCGGCGATAAAGCGCGGGCGCGGACAGAGCGGCCGGCGTCGGATAGTATTGTTGTGAAGGGACGGGGGGAAGCGGTGCCTAGTATTGTTAGGCAGGGTAAGAGTAGGGGCTGAAGCGACACTCGGGCGCTCACTCACTGATCCCCCTAGCGCCAAATAGATTGTTTTTCACTGATTCCCCTAGCGCCAAAGAGATTATTTTCTGGTCTGCGCTTGGTTCTCTGTCCTTACCGAGAGCGAGAGTAAAAGCTAGCTGACACCTTAAAGTTACTTTTATATTCTTTATGTTTAGTCAAAAGGTTTTTAAGGTATCATCTGCTAAAAATGAGGCAAACTAAACAGTTTCCATCCTCTTGTATCGGAGCGGCGGACGGCAGCCAGCATGTTCCAGCAGTGGTCCCGGAGAACTAGAGAATGGAGGCCAGGGACAAAGGTGCCAGCGCCCGGCGTACAAGAAGCTGCACAGGCGAGGGGCGGCGGGCGGCGGGCGGCGGGGCGAGCTGCACTCGTGCACAAGCGCGGCACAAGTGCAGCCAGTGCAGGACGCCACAAGGACACTGGCAACCACTAGGTGTAATGTTGTCCAGCATGCTTGTATAAAATTTATAGTGGAGCAAAGCAAATGCGTGAAAATTGCTAACGTAAAATTATAAAATGATCTTTGTTAAATTTTAAGGCATTTTCAAACTGATTGAGTCAGTAAAAGCTCGGTTAAAAGCTATATGAACACACGAAAACCTTATGCATTTTTTTGAACATAAACACGCAAGATTTTACGCAGCCATAATTTTCTGCACAATTTCATGCATTATTATGTTCAATTCGTGTATAGTTCTGTACAATTTGTACATAACTATGCATAAAAATTGTACATACTTAAATGGCTGCGTAAAATCTTGCATGTTTATCTCAACAAAATGCACAAGGGATAAGTGTGGAAGGTTGTGTGCGAAACCCACGACGAGCGTTCATTTTTATTTTCCCGCACCGGGGAAATAGAATTAAGGTTAGGCTCCCATGTGCCTGCAGGTGTGAGTCTCCCATTTCGAGTGCCTCGCCCTAACATGGTGTACACGGCTCCCATCATGTCCAAACGCAAACGGTCGCGGACTGAGGTCCCTTTCTCCCCGGGGAACGAGACCAGGATTGTCATGACCACGAGCCACGCCGTGCCCAGCCGCTTCCCGCCACTGGCGTTGCGTTAGACTTGCGTGGGGGGGGGGGGGGGGACATGGAGCCAATCGCCGCGTGTTTGATACACTTCGCCAGAGAAATCCCATCTGTGGCCACGCGCGCCAAAGTGTTGCGCACTTCCTCGGGCCACAGGGGCCGGCGTACACCGCACTACCCACTGTTAAAATCTTTCAAAGCATTTTTATTTGTAAGCTTACAAATAATCTGATTTCTTTATAATTACTAAGCATTGCATAGTATTACGAAGCTACGAAGCCGGTTCCTTGTAATACAATGCTTCTGTTTTCTACGTAGCTTACAACAGAAAATCTTTTGTAATACAAGGCAATGCTTCGTAGACTTTTAAACTCGCGGCGACAGCAAAGAAAGGGCGCGCGGGTATCACCAAGTCAATGTCTTTGTACGCGTTGCGAGCTCGGTAAGGTCCGATGCTATGTACTCGACGCGTCCCCCGCCCAGCGTGATTCGCACCGTGGCCGGCGCGGCAGGGGCGCGGCGATTGCAGTATGCAGGCCGACTCGGCTACCTACACCTGAACCGGCCGCTGGGCCACCGCTAAGCCCTCATTTCGGGGCCGTCTCTTGAAGTCCACACACCCATTTTACAGGTGGTCCAAAATGTGCTACGACGAGCTCGCCTTTGTTGTGCACGGCACGTGTTCCATAGTTTTCGGAGGACGTCTGCATCGTACGGCGATGTGGCGTGAACTTCGACTGGGGTGCGTATTTTAAGCAGGGCTGAACTCAATATCAGATGAACGGTGACAGCCCATGGGAGGGAATTAGCGTACGTTTGAACGTATCAAATTTTGAATTATTTTAAAGGGGAAAAATAGATGTTGTCACCACATCGAACGTAGTCTGGAAACTCAAGTGTCGTACAGTATCAAAGTTTAAACGCTACCTCTAGGGGGCCACAACACTGTTGAAAATGCTGTAAGGAAGTATTCTTTGCATACGGTCCGTCCTGTATATTTTATCTACGGGCCAGACCGTAAAGATATGGACCGTACTTCAGTCTCGAAGTCAAGTGCTGTATTGACCAAAAAGACGGTTGACGAAGTTACGGTACATCCTGTACGGTGTACCGTAATCCAAAATTACAGTCGCGGACGCGGTAACAAATTGTCAGGGCACACTGTCTGTAGACATTGCCTGTAGGTTTTTCTAAGAGTGAACTCCGGCAATCTGATGTACACCCACCATGGCAATCTACGATAATCTTCGGCAAGTTTCCATAGTATATGTAAATATAGGCAAAGCACAATACCTGTATATATCTTTTATTCGCAAGGATCTTAGCAATCAAATTTTTTGCACACATTCCTGCGTTGATGTGAACACATTTGTGCATTTATTTAGACGAAATCATACATATTTGAGCCGATTTGAGCACAAAGTCGTCCAAAACAAAACGTAGGTTTAAGTGAACGTTAACATTTGCACATAAATGTACAAATACATTTAGTGTACAAAAACTCGTTTATTGTATGTGGGAATAATTTTCTGCCATAACAACTGTTGTGACGACTAACGCGTTCCTAGGATAACGAATGCGTTTGTTGGGACTAATTACTACATAAGGGGTTTTTATGACTTTTGTTTTCCTAGAAAACCCTTCCGTTATGCTAACTATGTTACAACTGTTATTTCGGTTCTTGCAGTTAATTTTTATCTTTTACGTGTCGAGGTGACGCACGTCAATAAGCTCCTAATGGCAGCAGCACATAAGGGGCCGTTCAGAAGCCACGTGGACTTTAGGGGGGGGGGTCTAAATATTATAGAGATCCGAAAGGATCAGGACGTTCATTCGAGTCTAAGAAGATCGCCTGATGTTTGTACCCCGGGGTACGAATATTATGTATCCCCATGGGCTCCAATGACCGTCCTGATCCTGTTAGGACTCCATAATATTTGGATCCCCCATAAAGTCCACGTGGTTTCTGAACGCCCCCTAATCTGGTTTGAGCAGCGAGGGCAAATAAAGACGCGATTGACTCATGACGCGGTCTTCTCCGATTTAACTCGAATAGCACTGGCGCGTCTATCACGTACGGGTCTATCACGTGCAGGAAAGGGTCGCATTGGCGAGCAATTGGCAATGTTAATGTTGTGGTAAAGTACAGGACAACACCCCTCCAATTTGAATGCCATCAGAGGCACGTGGAAGTGGCCGAGCTATTTTTGCTGTACAGGGTACAAGGGCACAGGGGGCCGCTGGTTAAGGTGTAATAGAGATCTACATTACACATTACCGCAGGGCAGGGGCCGGCAGGGGCACATTAGCATTGCCTACATAATCACTGTAATGGGTTGGCGTCTTATGACGCCAAAATATTGGCGTCCTCTATAGAACGCCAAATGTTGGCGTCATAAAACGCCAATTCTTGGCGTCCAGTAAAAGAACGCCAAATTTTGGCGTCTTTTAGGATTTGGTGTCGGACGCCAAAATTTATTGGCGTCGCATAAGACGCCAGAATTTGGCGTCATAAGACACCTATGTTTTGGCGTCAAAAGACGCCAACCCATTTACAGTAAAGGGGGGGAAAATGCCCGAAGATGCCGAGAGATTGCTACCTTTCGATGATGGGTTTTCTCTGAATCACACTAAGTCTGAAAGAACTTTAATAATTGTCCATACACTCTGAATGTGAAGGAACTTTTTTTTGTACCTTAATCTAGCACCAAAATGTTTGTCCATAGCCGCCGACAAGAGATCTATGGACAAAAACGTGTCATTTTATAGACAAATTGTGTCATTAGAAGGGACAAAATGTTCCTTATGAAATTTGTTCCTTCCTTTGTAACAAATTTGTTGCGAACAAGCAACAAATTTAAACGTCCACTCGCTGGGACAGATGTCTTTTTTTTCCGTGCTGATCTCGCTCTCCAGAGAGCGAGATATCTGACTCTAGCGTTTTCAGTGCCATTACTCGGTTCAAATTTTCATCCGTTTGAGATGTGCACAAAAACGTACTAACAGTACAATTATCTTTTTTTGTGTCTAGTTTAGAGACAAATTTGAATCTATTTGATATGTGCTTACGAACGCATCCTCGCTGGACAAAAAATCGTCCTTTCCCATGTAGAGTGAAGATGAATTTTCGTGAAATCACAGCAACCTTTTCAACAGCGCAACAACCCGGGGTCTGTGGGTCTGAGGGCCATTGGCCACCCTGTATAGTCACACGCGGTCGGACGTCACTCGATTGTCGGCATGTTCTGTCCTCTGACGATACTTTCGCAATGCAACAAATCACGTGCCTGTATAATGCGCGGGGAGGGTGTCCGCGGGGACGGGACCTGGCCGATGCGTCGGTATAAAGCCCCAGGGCAGGGCGCCGGGACGGGCAGGGTCAGCGCAGCTCTGGTGGCGAACAGCGGCGGCACACCATGGTGAGTGCAGCGCTCGGCGCAGCGCGGGCCGACACCCAGGACGCCGCCGTACGCGCACCGGCTCACAATAACGCCGTGCCCAGTTTTTCCAGAGATCAACCACGACGCCGACGACCGGCGGCGAGATGGCGGCGTCCCTCCACCGGGTCCGCGACGCCATCCGCGAGGAGCGGAGGAAGAGGATCGCGGAGCGCCTCAAGAAGCCGTCCGTGGCCGACTTCTACAAGGGCCGCAACGTCTTCATCACGGGCGGCTCCGGCTTCGTGGGCCGCATGGTCATCGAGCAGCTGCTGCGGACGTGCCCGGACATCGGCACGATCTACCTCGTGATGAGGGCCAAGAAGGGCACGGCCCCCCAGGACAGGCTGCAAGGGCTGCTCGACGTGCCCGTGAGTGTGTGAGGAGTGAGCGTTCGTTCAGAGCCGCATGCTCAAGTTCAAGAAAGGGTTCAGACGTCTTTAGTTTACGTGAATAACTGAATCACCCGTGCCTCGGGTAGGCACGTCAGTCCGTCCGTGACCGTACCCTCCCCCCTCCCGCATATGGAAACGTATGGCACCATTTTGTCAACAGTTTGTCATCTCACCGAGGACAAACGGATGACAAAATGATGAAAATAAGATGATGAAATTTGAATGACGTACTGATGACAAACTGATGTCGTTTGCGATTTGTCATCCGTTTGTAATTCGTCGATGACAAACGGTTAATAAACTGTTGACATACTGATGACACATATTGATGACGAAACGCCGATTTTCGTTTTGTCATCTGCTTGTCATCAGTATGTCATCAAATTTCATCATCGGATTGACATCAGTTTGTCATCCGATTGGCGTCCGTTCGTCATCGGCGAGATGACAAACTGATGTCATACGGTTTCATGCTGGCTGCGCTCCGGAGCTAGTGCTAGTGTGCGACCAACGTTTCGTGGCGGTCCAACACACTGCTGTCTGGCACAGTTTTCCGAAAAACAAAAGTTTTCCAGAAAAAAATAGAAACATTCAAATATTTAAAAAGTCTCGAAAAAGTCTTCACGGAACCGGAAAACTAAAATCCCTGTCCGTTTTGTTTCAGCTATACGACAGGCTCCGTGCCGAGCGGCCCGGCGCGCTCTCCAAGCTGGTCGTGCTCCCGGGGGACATCACCGAGCTGGGCCTCGGGCTGAGCCGCGAGCACCAGGACCTGCTGCGCAAGGAGGTGTCCGTCGTGTTCCACATCGCGGCCTCGGTGCGCTTCGACGACCCCTTCCAGAAGGCCGTGTTCACCAACGTGCGCAGCACGCGCGAGGTGGTGGCGCTGGCCCGGGGCATGCGCCTCGCCTCCCTGGTGCACGTGTCCACGGCCTACACCAACGTGAACCAGGACCCCGAGCGGGAGCAGGTGTACCCCACGCACCTGGACTGGAGGAGCGTCATCCGCATGGCGGAGGAGATGGACGCCGGCAGCCTGTGGGCCATGGACTGCCTGGGCCCCAAGTGAGTTAGCACGCAATCAGGGCGTCTGTGCTATCGAGTCGATTTTGTCTTATCGCCGTGGTTTTAATTTCCATTTAACAAGTTTGTTGTCCCGCTGCCGTCAGCTGGTTTTGAACTTTGTGTGCGTGTCTGCCTAGGCTCCGCGACTTCCAGCCCAACTCGTACACCTTCACCAAGGCCCTGGCCGAGGTGCTGATCAACGAGGTCGCCGACGAGCTGCCCGTCGTCATCGTGCGGCCGTCCATCGGTGAGTGCTGTACCGTACTGTACAGGCTGCTGACGGGTCGCGGGAGTTCAAACCTTGCAAAGCAAACCTTACCAGGTGGCTGATTCACGCCGCGCACTTCTGTAGGTAGACTGTACCGCATGCACGAGTGCGGGCGGGCTTGCCTATCGCCCCTGTCCACGGCGCCTTAGGAGCCGAGCGAATAGGCAATAACCCGCCCGAACCCGTGCATGCAGTACAGCATAACTACCGCCAGAAGTGCGCGGCGTGAATCAGCCACCTGGTACATTCTTCGCAATTGCGATTGCTTTGTAAATACAAAGCGTTGCTTCGCAATTTCGCGAGGGATTCGGCATATCGCTTTAGCAAGGCTATATGGCCTGTGTGCCTGTGAACATGGTCGCTAACGAACATCTCCTCGCCCCTCGCAGTCATGCCCTGCCTGTGAACATGGTCGCTAACGAACATCTCCTCGCCCCTCGCAGTCATGCCCACGTTCAAGGACCCCATTCCCGGCTGGATCGACAACCTGTACGGCCTGGGCGCCTTCTGGGCGGCCGCCTGGAAGGGACTGATCCGCGTGTCGTACTCCCCGTACAAGGATGTAGCGTTCGACAGCGTGCCCGGCGACGTGGTCACCAAGATCACCATCCTGGCCTCCTGGGCGCGCGGCCTCAGCTACAGCGTTAGGTACGTGGTCCCACTCCAGAGAATGTATTAAGGACACCATAGGCAACGACCAAAACCGACCAAAACGGGATCCCATAAGCCCAGCGAGCAATTATCAATCAAAATTATATCAAATTGACATGAAATTGTCAAAATTTCGTTTTTGAAGTAAGATTGCCGGCGAATTGAAGTGTCTTAATTGAGCATTGGTTGCTAAGGAGTGTCACACGAGGTTTTCCTTCCGTTCTCCACGGTGTTACCACGGTCTCCATGATTATGGAACAGGGAGGTGAGGGGTAGGATGAGTACTTTCTTGCGGAAGGCATCGAATCTGACTTTAACTTATCCGCACTGGCAGGGCGCCTCCCGCCGATGGCAGTGCCCCCAAGGCCAAGGGCGTGGAAGTCGTGCACGCCACCGTGGGGAAGGTGGGGTGCTCGTACACGGACATGGAGTGGGTCACACAAGAGCTCTCCACAAAAATCGCCTGCACTGGGATGATCCGTGACACCAAGTACACCCTGCGGAACAACTACTTCGTGTACCTGGTGGAGCACTGGTACCACCACATCCTGTACGGCACGGTACTCGACCTGGCCGCAACACTCACTGGCAAAAAACGGAGGTGAGTGTAGAGAAACGCACGCCGAAGCTTTGACACATGCTTCCTCAAGTTTAGTTAGTGTTTCACTCAAGGTTTCACTGGAAAAACTAATGTTACCGAGGTAACGTTTCTTGACGCAACCAAACCAGGTAACGTTTGGTGATGCAACCAATATGTGATGGCCCTATCCTTTTGCATGGGGTAGGTTATTGCATCAGGAAACGTTACCGGGCTTGGTCACATGATTAAACGTTACCGCTCGGTAACATTAGTTTTTCCAGTGTTTGGAACAATTCTTTCCTCACTGTAAAAGGTTTTGTTGCAACAATGGAAATCCATGGAAATTTCCAAACAATTAACTAGACAATTTGCACAACACCGAACAGTTTGGAAAAATTGAAATCCAAACAGTTTTGGAAACACAATTTTCCAAACCATTTTGAAAATTCCACACTCTTTGGAAAATTTTTAGAAACCTTCGACCAACATTTCTTATTATATTTTCAAATTGTCCTTCGACCAACATTTCTAATTATATTTGCAAATTGTCATTTTTGTTGTTACGAAACTTAGATCTAGTGTAAGATGGTTCCTTTTTTGTTTTCCAAATTGTTCGGAAATTCCTAATAAAAGGACTGGAATTTTTTTGGAGAATCGTGTTTCCAAACTATTTGGACAGAATTCTTTTGGAAAATTCCGAATTTTATTTACAGTGTTATTTTTTATTTTTTTAAGCAATCCCGTTCTTTGCATTTGAATACTACTTTTTGATCCAGGGCGATGAAGGCATACCGCAGCTTGGCAGTGGGCCTCGAAACGTTGAAACAGTTTTCGAAGGAATTCAATTTCACATCGGAGAACCAGGAGTACATACAGACCCTCATGCATCCCAAGGATGAGGATGCGTACTGCACCCTGGCATACTTCAGCGGTAGAGACAATATAGAAAACTTATGCGACTGGGCCTCCAACACGATAAAGGGCGTACTAATGTACGCGATGAAGGAGGATATTTCACCCAAAAACCTCAAGGATATTCCAAAGTAAGTAATCTCCACGATCCGCCGACCATAGTTTGTTTCATCGCAAAAGAAATAATAATGACTCTAGATTGGAGCTAGTAACTAAGACTAAGGGACAGTAACCAACTTTTTAAAATGATTTTATTTAGGATTAAGATGGCTATGAAATTATACCACGGAACAATGGCTGCTATCGCCGGAATAGCAGCGTACAGCTTGGTGCCTTCATAATTTCTAACTTCCGTTCTCCGACCGCCGACCAAGCAAGATGCAAGTATTTATTATTATAATATCATACGTTTATCTTTATACTTATGTCACTACTGTACGTTTATCCTTGTCTGTTTTATTTCTATCTGAGGGTTTCTTTCATCCTATAAGGACTATCACAATTCGTTAACAAGATCATCGTATTTTAGTTTTCAGAAAATCCCTCAGAAAAAATCCAATTTACATAGAAATGAAACTGACAAGGATACCACTGTAGATGGGTTGGCGTCTTTTGACGCCAAAACATTGGCGTCTTATGACGCCAAATTTTGGCGTCCTATGACGCCAAATCCTAAAAGACGCCAAATTTTGGCGTTCTTTTACTGGACGCCAACCCATTTTACAGTGACGGAGCGAGAGCCTCAATTTGTCTCACCAATGCACCCTGTGCAAGCTGTTTTAAATATAATGATTTGTTTTTTAAAAAAGGAAACGCTGAGCTTGAGTTGATTTGTTCTTCTACAGATAAATGCCCCCTTGACACACCTTTCAGTTTGACTTTTGTCGCGCACATTATCACTGGAAAAACAAAGCTGCTATCCATGTTTCATGGACGGAAATAAAAATACAGTTTCCGCTGTTCTCTCAACAGAGTAATGTTCGCGCAGCGCGGGCTGTAGAGCGTGACTCGGCGGCACGCACACGCCACGCATCACAAACAGGGAAAAAATGCATTCCGTAAAAATTATTGTTGCGACTGCAGCAAACTGAAGCCAGGAAGCAAACGAGTTTTACTACTCGTCTTTGTCGTGTGGAAAATCGGCGATGTTTAAAAGTTTGATGAACTTTCGATCATTTCCGAGTAACCAACCAATCAGTTTTGGTCTATTTTGATCTCATTCTTCGACCAATTTTTATGAATTCCCTCTATCTTCCCATCACCGCCTGCCCCCCCCCCCCCCCCCCCCGGTGTCGTCTCGCTCCCACGCACGGCGCTGCGGCTGCGGGCGCGGCGAGCGACAGAGACAGGTAGCGAGTAGACAGGTGGGTAGCGAGCGGCGGGCGAGCAGACGGCGCAGACGGGTGGGGAGCAGGCGGACGGCAGGCGGCACAGGTAAGCAGGGTGGCGAGGCGAGCGTGTCGTCCCGTCCGCCAGGGGCAGCGCCATGAGCCAAGCCAAGTCATAAAGGTGCATATAGCAAAAGGGACTCCCGATGGGCGAAGCGGGCCGGGCCGGGCTCAGGAACCGATGGCTACACGGCGGGTCTGAGAGAAAATGAGAAGCCCGATCGCACCCTTCCTTTGGGTTGTTATTTTGCCTACTTAAAGTTTCTGGGTGTTTCTCAAGTTTGTCTGTTTTTTATCGCGGATTTGCGTGCTCGGGGTAGGCAACCCGCTCAGCCGGTGGGCACTGCGCGGGGCGCGGGCCGCCAGGCGAAACTTGAGTCCTGCTGGTTGAGCAAGGTACAGAGGGTGTGTGCAAGACCCATTTGCGAAGCATGCACTCCTATCGGCAACCGCCAT
>NW_026267143.1:1491178-1493409 GCF_000697945.3 Frankliniella occidentalis | reverse complement strand
CTGAGCCCCCGGCAGGCGCCGCGCCGCACATCTCCTGGGCAACCTCGGGCGATAAGGTTGACCCACTTGTGGCCTCTCCCCCCCGCGCTCGCGAGGATTGGGAAGGACCGCGCCAGCGCCACGGCCTCGCACCCACGCGCCACCGACCCGAGTGGGTGGGCCCTTTTTCGCGCTAATTTGCCGAAATTTGTACGAGCGGCGGTGGCGGCGCCCCGCCGAGTGAGGGCGAGTAGAGTTCTCGGCTCGAGTCTTCCTCTGATGAGACAACGGCGGAGCGAGCTCAGTTCAGAAGCGACTCTACTCCCCGCGACCACTCCCCTCTGCCTCGTGCCGCTCGCACAGAAACGAAAAACAAATTGGGCAAACCCGCATAGACTTGTGCGAGCAAAGAAAGCACTCGGTACACCATCTTGTGGGTGACATTTTAGGCTCACTTTCTGTGATGCGGGCTTGTCGTATAAACGCCACCAATATAGGAAACTTTTAAGGGCTGAAAACAGGCGAAATGCATTCATATTTTAGCCCGCCAAACTTTGCCTTAGTTTGACAGTTACTTTTTATACTAGTGACGACGGCCAAGGAAAAGTTTACTAGCTCACTCCTTAGTGAGCTTGGTCACTAGTCAGCAGTCCGGAGCCAGACGCGAGACGACTCGAACAAGTTGAGGACTTGACTTAAATGATTGACTCAGCGCACTCCTGCAGTTCTACTGCACCGCATCCCGGCGTACGGGGGGGGGGGGGGGGGTCGTCCCCTCGCTCAGCGCCTAACGCGCCATGGTTCAGGGATCGTTCGGTCGGATCAAAAACCTCGGACCTCGCGGTTAGCCAAGTCAAGTCAGAAAGTACGTCTGTTTTCACAGAATCATTGGGCAAATTTCGAAGGCTCGGCGCCTGCGAGACTCAAGGTAGGCCACCCCGCAATACACACATGCACTGCAGGCAAGAAGTTGTCTACCTGCCAGGCGCTTTGAGAGCTTGCAGGGGGCTAAACTTGACAGGTTCCTGACGGCGAATGACGGGCGTACTTTCTGAATGATCCCCAAGGGGCTTGATAGGCAGGCCCGCCCGCTTGGCAGCGTGCGGTATGATATAGCCATATAAGCGCACAGGTTTCTGCCACCTGGGATAGGTACTTCATTTCCGACAAGTATCGTAGTATGAACAACACGTGCCGAGTGCGACAACTAGCTCTACTCACCGGCTGATTGGGGTTGTTGGGGTCCGGGTTGAAGTAGTTGGGGTTGTACACGCCCTGGGGGTTCTGGTTGTCGAAGGGGTTCCGGTTGGGGAACGGGTCCCGTGCGTAGGGGTCGTAGGGATTGTAGTTAGCCGGGAATGCCGAGCCGTAGCGTCGGTCGTTGTAGATGTAGGTCCTGTAGTTGGCGTCGCCGGGGTTGGGTGGCACGTAGACGCCGCCCCTGTTGAGTCCCGGCGGCGGCCCGCCCGGGAGCACCTGGCCGAACACGGCGGCCGCGTCCAGGACGACGGACACCAGGGCGGCGACGACCGCGGCGGCGCTTACCGCCGCCATCTTGGATGTTTTGATTTGCTCCTTTCTCCTGCTGGCCCCCACCACCTCACCGCGGCGGGCCCTGCCGAGCTCCCCGCCTGCCTGCCTCCCTGCCTGCCTGCCTGCCTGGCTGGCGGTCAGCCCGCCTGGCGCTCAAGACAACGCCCTCCTGCCGTCGTGCCTTCTGCCTTGTGCCGTCCTCAGTCCTCCTGCTCCACGCCGCGGACGCCGTCGGTCAGCCCGTTGTCGGGGTCCCTGATGCGATAAGATACTGCTGCGTGCTGCGCTGGCGGGGCGGGCCCGCGCTGGCTGGCGCTGGCACCTGGTGGGTCGATGCACTTGGTCGAAGCTCCTCGACGGCCACGGGCCGGGCCGAGAGCACTGCGGAATCCACCTGCTCTGCTCGCTGCACTCACACCCACACTCACACACGCGCGCACATGCCGCGCCCTGCTCGGGTGTCGCGGCGGGACGCGACGAGGCGCTGAGGTGGACGACGACGCGGCTCGCAGCGTCACACGTCACGCCTCGCCTGCAGCAGCGGTCCGGCGCGCTCAAGGCCTAAACTACGACTGGCTGACTAACTGACTGGGCTGGGCTGGGCCCGCCGGCTACTCCGCGGGTACGGGTGCGGCGCGGCGTGGCGCGGCGTGGGGTTCTCAGGCGAGCTCCAGCCAGCAGCGAGGCGACTCGACCGCACCGCCAGCCGAGCACCCCCC
>NW_026267143.1:1476594-1491128 GCF_000697945.3 Frankliniella occidentalis | reverse complement strand
TCCGAGTAACCAACCAATCAGTTTTGGTCTATTTTGATCTCATTCTTCGACCAATTTTTATGAATTCCCTCTATCTTCCCATCACCGCCTGCCCCCCCCCCCCCCCCCCCCGGTGTCGTCTCGCTCCCACGCACGGCGCTGCGGCTGCGGGCGCGGCGAGCGACAGAGACAGGTAGCGAGTAGACAGGTGGGTAGCGAGCGGCGGGCGAGCAGACGGCGCAGACGGGTGGGGAGCAGGCGGACGGCAGGCGGCACAGGTAAGCAGGGTGGCGAGGCGAGCGTGTCGTCCCGTCCGCCAGGGGCAGCGCCATGAGCCAAGCCAAGTCATAAAGGTGCATATAGCAAAAGGGACTCCCGATGGGCGAAGCGGGCCGGGCCGGGCTCAGGAACCGATGGCTACACGGCGGGTCTGAGAGAAAATGAGAAGCCCGATCGCACCCTTCCTTTGGGTTGTTATTTTGCCTACTTAAAGTTTCTGGGTGTTTCTCAAGTTTGTCTGTTTTTTATCGCGGATTTGCGTGCTCGGGGTAGGCAACCCGCTCAGCCGGTGGGCACTGCGCGGGGCGCGGGCCGCCAGGCGAAACTTGAGTCCTGCTGGTTGAGCAAGGTACAGAGGGTGTGTGCAAGACCCATCATTTGCGTGGGCATGCACTCCTATCGGCAACCGCCATGGGAGAAGATTAAATAAGTTACAATATTGAAGATTACACACGCATTTTCAAATGAAAGGGAGCGTGAGCTGCGACCGGCTCCACCACACTACGGGGACTGAGGTCGTTTAAAAGTCGAGATGATATGAGACTGTTTCGCGTCGAATTTGAAGACAAATATCAGAGAGTGTGCAGTCAAAGCACCAGATATAAAATTGTTGCAAGACTATGAAGGAAATACTCAACGACTGGGCTGGGAAGACCATCGCAAACGGCGCAAACATTGGTTGGCCAGAATGAAAGAGGGTGTTCGAAAAGCCAGCGACTCTCCGAACGCAGCCCATCCAAGTGTCAGTCCAAAGCGTTATCCAGATTCCGAAGACACCCTTTGGATTTGTTGTTGACAGCTGCCGTAATAGTGGACCGCGGCAAGCATGGATGAGAGCGCCGACGGGTATTACCTGGAGCTCTCCTCCTCGGTCGTCAAGTTCGACTCCGTGAGCAAAGTGACAAACGTGTTTTTCGATGACACGAACAAACAAGTGTTTGCCGTCCGCTCTGGTGGGGTTATGGGCGTCGTCGTCAAGGGTCCCTCCCCCGCGACTAGCACGGACTTCTGCATGGAGGACAAGGGCCCCGTTGTCTCCATCAAATTTTCCCCCGACCAGAAAGTGCTTGCCATTCAGAGGTCGAAGTCTTCGGTGGAGTTCATTAACTTCCTGTCTGGAGAGATGGACGCTGTGGAGTACTCGCAGAACTGCAAGGGGAAGAGTCACGTCATTCTGGGCTTCCTTTGGACTAATAATCGAGAGATACTGTTTGTGACGGACCACGGTGCAGAACTTTTCCAAGTTGTCCCAGAGAAAAAATCTCTGAAGGTACAGAAGACATTTAGTCTAGCAATCAATTGGTTTGTTTACTGTCCACAGACATGTCTTGTGCTTCTGTCCTCTGGCACTCTTGGCAATCAAATGTATCCCTTACACGTCAAACAAGGCAATATTAATAAATTATCACGGTTTGATGTTGACATTCCAGTGGTCCCAAAACCTCCTAAATTGTGCTTGTTGGAGAGGGACATCACTCTTGCCGTTCTCTATGGCGAGGCTAGTATAATCATCTTGCGACACAATCCACGAGGAACAGGATCTCCTGGAGCAGAAGTAGTTGTTTATACCCTTTTGAAAATGATGACAGCCAAAAAGACTCATGTTCTTAGGCTAGATTTGAGTGGGCGATTCGCTATTAACGTTGTTGATAATTTGATCATTGTCCACCATCAAGCGTCAAAAAAATCATTAATGTTTGATATTGCTATGCGTGGAGAAACAGATGGAATGGTAACTTATCATCAACCTGTTGTAGGGCTTCAGCCTATCAAACCATTTACCTTGTCTTTGCCCCCGGTACCCAGCCCAGTGCACACAGAACCTACACAAATAAATTGTGAGCTTTACTCACCTAATTGGGTAGTGTTTCAACCCAACATAATAATTGATGCCAAACTGGGATGCTTATGGGCAGTAGAACTGAATCTCCAACCACTGCTCACAATGATAAATGACAAATGCCTTCTTGTAGATTTTCTGATGAAAAGGGCTGATTCAAAGCCTGTTGTTATCCAAGTGCTGCAAGAAATCCTGGAACCAACTGTTCAGAATTACAGCCATCTTGTTGTTGTTGCAGAATTATTTGATCATCTCAATGAGGTTTATTGCAGTTTTTTGCAATCAGAAATGCAAAGCCATATAGGCACACCTGCTTCATCCTCTTTAAGTGTATCACCTTCAAAGCTGCCCCCTTTATCACCCAAACCATGGATTGTAATAGATCAATCAGATATGTATACAAATGTTTTCTCAAAATTTGTAGACCGCTCAAGGGAGTTGGAAGAAGGGAGTTCGGGCAAGTTTGAAGTTTGGGTGTTACTGGAGTACATCAGATCATTAACTGATTTTCACATACCAGTTCAGCACTATCTCTATGAACTTCTCATAAATTCCCTAGTTCAACATCAAGCCTACTATCAACTTCATCAGCTTCTTCAGTATCATGTTGTCTCTGATTCAAAACCCTTGGCATGTTTGCTGTTATCTCTAGAGAGTTTGTATCCTGCTGCACACCAACTAGCTCTTGATATGTTAAAACGCCTCTCTACTGCAAATGAAGAAATTATAGAAGTATTGCTCTCCAAGCAGCAAATATTACCAGCATTACGCTTTGTTAACAGTGTAGGTTCCGTAGACCAAGTATCAGCTAGGAAATTCCTGGATGCAGCTAAAGCAACTGGAGATCAGAATGTTTTTATTGGTGTGTTTAAATTCTTTGAGCAGAGAAATTTGAGATTAAAAGGTACAACAGCATTTGCTAAGGGTGAACATTGCGATATTTATGTGAAACATTATGCCAGTTTAAGTTCTGAACAAACTGTATAGCAAATATTCGCCTTTATAACTGTGATTGTGGACAAATGAGTGTTATATTAATTTCTCTTCCAGTATTAAGTTGAAATGTTTTAACAGAGTCAATGTAATTGCTGTGATTATTTGTTATAATGTGAAAAATATGTGATTTTCTTTGAACAAATGTTTATTATTTTTGGGCTCCTCTTCAAATACTGTAACATGTTTCAAAACACAATCTTTATGATACAAACATTTATTGCTCGTAAGAAAGTTACAATATGAATGTCATTTCATACGTAAATCTTAATTGAAATCTAAAACACAAACCTGTCGAAGGATGATTTAATTAAAATGATCTACTAAGTCAAATAATGGCTATACACGAAATAAATTTATCTTTAAATGAGCACAGAATCATGAGCAGGCAAATGACCTTTGTCCTTGAGCTTGAAGACCCAAAAGTACCTTGTTGATTAGATGAATTCGTCCGGTTCCCTTGGAGCATCCAAATCTCGGTAGTGAATAACAGGCCTGTAATCACTGCCACCACCCCTGTCAGACAAATACAGCAAATGAACACTGAACCCAGGGGAGACTGGGCGATGCATGAAAATTAACTACTGTGTAATGAAGTGATTAATGTTGGCAAACTACATCTAATGCACTACACACTTTGGACCACAGCCTTAAGTCATTCTGAGAAAGTACCTGGGGGCTCAGACCTTTTCCCACAAATGCTTTTCAAAAATAACTTTGAGTCCTTTGAAGCTAGGCGGTGTTATGCTCAAGTGAATGTTCTATGTGGGTTTATCTTTCACATCCCCATTGATGGGCCGTGACTTTATAAACTCATTAGAATATTCAGGGAGAAACAAGTAGCGATAAAATGAAATCCAGTGTGGGCTAGATTTCACACATACCTTCCTCTGTTGTAGCCGCCACGATTTCCTCGTGAGTATGAGTTGTAGCCTCCTCCATGACCATAGCCACCACCTCCATAGCTGCCACCGCCACTTCCTCCTCCACCACTGCCTCCACCATAGTGGAAGTTGCCATGGCGTGGGGCATTATAGTTCATTGGATACCTGTAAAGAACATCACATAGTGTAATTAAATTGCAACCAAAATTACAGTACCCTACTTATTCATTAGTCATAACTACACATACTGTTGCTGATATGGGGCAGGAGGGTGTGCAAAATTATCCCTTGATCCTTCACCTGCACCTTTCCGATCAGGACGATTTGATGGATGTTCTGGTAACTGAGGCCGTTTTGGATCTTTAAGGTAGTTGTTGAAGTATTCAACCTAGATAAAAGAATGATTTAGAGTGAATGACAATTTTGGTTAATTACACAACCATTGCATTACAAATTACACTATAAAACTATAACACTATAAAACAGGCTTACCTCTTTCTTTACTTCCTCAACTTTCTCACCATGTTTGTTGAAAATATGCTTTCTTACGAATTCCGGCCCTTTAAACTTTTTACCTGAAAGCGGACACAACCACTTGTCCTTTGCAAGTTCTTGTGTGTTTGCCTGCACAAACTTCTCAACCTCGCTAAGTCATTAAGTTAAGGAAAAAAATGACACAAGGAAAAAGAAATATCTTGAAATTCATCCCTATACAGACTTAAGTAAATCAGCTACAATGGCAAGGATACGAATCAGCTTCCTTGGCTCCAAGTTTGGAGTATTCCTCATCAGCAATCTTTGAGGCTGGTTGCAAGAAAGATGCTATCTTCTGTTCAAACATTCTGCAATAATCAGTAATTTCTTGCTGGGTAACCTGTAAAATGAAATATTAGTATCAAATAAGCACAATAACTGGCTAGAAAATTATGAAACACAAAGGGTCAATTTACCTTGGTTGAGGGTGGTGTGCCGCGAGCATGCATAATACCACATCGGTTGGGCATTTCATCTTCATTAGGATATTCACAATGATTGTAGTAATCTACTGAATGCACGATACGCAAATACAAAAGCAGCTTATCCAATACCTATAAGAGAGAAAAATTACATAAAAATGGATAGAAGCACCAAGAGCTGCATATTTGATGATTAGGCTCACCTTAGTCAGCTGGTCATCTCGATCTACAGTTGCAACTTCTTCTACCTGGCCTTCTTCCTGGTCGGTACTCTGACCTAGAAGTTCTTCCTCCTCTGCAGATGCTTCTTCTATTAAGTAATCTGTGATGTTTTTGAGCACTGGGTTTTTAGACAGCAGCCCAAATGACTGAAAAATATAAGTTATGTATTACTGAAATCTTAGAAATGTTAATATACAGCACTGACCACCAGGGTCTAAAAAGTACAATCTATTTGTTAATACCTGACTGTCCGTTGGCTTTTCAGCTTTGGGGGCTTCAACTTCTTTCGGTTCTTGTGGTTCTTCTTTCTTCTCGTTTTCATTGTTATCAGTAGCATCAGGAACGTTTTCACTGACCCATAGTCCAGCCTTTTCATCTAAATTGTGCACTATTTTGGCAGTCAGTTTGATATCATGACGTACTACTTGTTTGTGAGAAGTGATGCCAGAAACAGTTCTTATCCTGCGGCTCAAATCACGATTCACGATTGCACCTAATTCACAATCTCTCAATCTTATGTTGTTGAGATTCCAACATATTTCCTTAATATTCACTTGTCTTTCAAAAGTAACCCAGCCTCTTCTAAACCAACGTCTATCAGGCTGAGGATCAGCAATGGCAACTCTTAAAAATCCAGGGTAACGTTTGCACATGGCTTCCACTTCCTGTTTGGTTATTGTGGGTGCAAGATTGCGAAGAAATATGGAAGCTGTGCGATGCAATGGCCTTGGTTTCAGTTTTTCCTCTTTCTTTTTGGCTTCTTGTTCAGGGACATCTGATTCCTTACCATCTTTCCCATCCTCACTCTTCTTACTCTCATCCCCAGCTTCCTCAGGTCCTTGCTCAGCATCAGACTTGTCTGCTCCGTCTTCTTTTTCTTTCTCTTCAAGAGTTTCAGATTTGACTTCATCAGACTCTTTTTCATCAATTTCTTCTTTGTCCTGGTGTTCTGCTTGATCACTCTTGTTGTCATTTTCAACAGCATCCACATCCATTTTCTCTTCATCCTCATCCTTCATTTCAACCTTCTTCTCTTCTTCTAAATCTTCAGGAAGAATGTCTTCTTTTTTGTCTGCTGACAGACTTGCAGTGTTTTCAGCGTCATTTTCATTCCCATTAACACCTGTGAGAAAAATGTTCACATTAGTTGCAAGGCATCATTTGGGCAAAACTTCAGAAATAGATATTTAGACATTACCGTTTTTGCTTGTTTCAGCAATTGGCGAGGAAGGTCCCTCCTCACCACTGTCACTGCCACTATCATCATCATTTCCAGAATCATATTCCCGTTTTCGTTTCTTCCCTGAAACCAGATTTAGGATAAAGCAAATAAGTCAAGAAAATAAGAACAAATTTTGGACTCGATTTGAGGAATAAAATGACTTACCTTTAGTCGTAGGAGGCTTAGTATCATCAGCAGGTTTCTTAGTATCTTTTTTGTCTCCGGTATCTTTCCCATCGTCACTTTTCTTGTCACTGTCATTAATAATATTTGAAATATGATTTAGATGTACAGGATAAGTAACTGATGCAAAATTCTGTGAGACTGATTAAAAAATATTATACATAAATGTACATATGAATGTACACCATACTTACTCAGTTATATCAACAGTTTCAGTCAGTTCCTTTCCCTTTGAACTAGATCCTGAAAATAGGAAAGTGTGATAAGAAGTTGGCTTTAACCTCACTGTCCATGTCCCCATAAAATACTAAAGTGCTAAGATATATTTTTACCTGAAGATTTGGTTTCCTCTAAAACTTGTAAATCAAACTCAGTACCTCCTTCCAACCGAATGACAACAGCATCCAGTAAATTTACCAGCTGCTCCGACTGGTCATTGTCAACAGAAAGTTTATCCAATCTTCCATTTTCAACAAACTCCATGAAAACATTGACTCTAGTCTGAAAATAAATCATGAATAATTTTTAAGCGTAAGAACTTTGCCTACACAATTAATATGAAGATAAAGCATATTGCAGTACTTACTGTTAAAGCTGCCATTTGCTCCTCTTTCCTTTTGATAGCTTCTTCAGGATGGTATTTGATCTTAAACCTGTTGCCCAAACGAAAAAAAAGAAAAGAAAGATATGCATTAAAAGATAAGATTTAACTGTACAGAGTGAGTGATGTGCACACAGTCCATGTTAAAAACTAACAGCAAGTTGATAAAAACTTGCGCTGCAATGTATACATAGATATACACGTATAATACTTGGTCATTTAACAATGTATCCATAAGAGCACCAGTCATGCTTTTCTTAGATTGCCTCGCTTTGCTAAACTGAGCCCAACTCAGCCTTTACAGAAGAGTAATGATAGAATTCATCAGGAACAATCTTAGTTAATATTTCTACCTTACAGCATTAACATATGAAGCTAAAACAGAACACAAAATACTCACTAACACAAGCAAATGCAAAATCTGAATAGAAAGAAGAGTATACTCATTGAAACTGAAGGTTATCGAGTTCCTTAGAATACCATGATAGCACTTAAGAGGTTCATGTGGGAATGCGAGGATCTGTTCTCACCTGTGTTGGTCAAGATGTTGGTATTTACAGTTAAGGGAAAAGGACCTATCTCAAACGCATCTGCGTGATACTTGCCATAGCATTGTGCGCTTATGGCATCTATCTAACCTACGGGGAGAATCCATAAGAGGGATATCTCCAAAATCTAAAATGAGTGGGGGCAATAATGAATGGGCAATCCTCTTGAAGATTCACGTTGATGTTGCACAATAAAACAGGGAGGTAATTGATTTCCAACGAATTTCACTTATGAAACACATGATGTTCCAAACATAAACACAATAATACTCATGGCTTCTCAATCGAGCAAAACTCAAAGTGCTGCAGAAAAAATTGACATGGTTAACAGAACTTCATTAAGGTCACTGATGCAAGAAAATAAATGGAGGTGATGAAAAGGATAAATCTTTTAACTCCAGACAATAATAATGAGGCTCCTAATTATCACATACTTAAATTTTGATCATGGAAAACTGAAGATTTTTGATTCCAAATAAGCCTCAAATTTTCAGATAGACAAATGTGAGCTGGAGAGTGTTGTGTATCGGAAAGCAGTGGCAGAGGTGTGTTCACATTCATTAGCACCAATATTAGAAAGAATAAGAATACTTCTAAAGAAAGAAATACTGACCACTCCTCATCTTTGTGCGTGACAAAGAATTCATTCAACTGCAGACGTTTGAAATCCAGCTTGTACTCATTGTACTTCCGGATGGCTTCATCATCAGAAATGTTGTCATCTTGAGTCTGAAGAAATTGCTTGAAAGATTGCATTGGAGGTTGTGTTTCCAGCTGCTGAGAATCCCTGTATTAAAAATGAGGCAAGATTAAAAATGGACCATACAAATTTCACATACTTTAGATGCAAGCTGGTGTCTGATGATTAACTTATATTAGCAATGTCATTGAAACAAATTTAGTACTGTTGACAAATGAAAATCTCAGTTTTTCAAGGTCTGAAGAAATATGGTTCAAAATAAGAATTTGCAAACTTTAAATTAAAAACATAATATTACCATTAATAAAAATCATAAAAATTTAGGAAAGGAAACAAGAGCAAGCCCAACAATAATTCTTTTGTACAAAGGTGTAATGTAAATCACAAGCCAAAAGATTGACAGATATATTCAGTTGAAGAGTAGTGATAGCTCAGAGATAGTAGGAGTATTTGCAGAAAATGTGAAAACAAATCAATTCACACTGCAAGTGCTCTCCTTCTTGCGCACCCACACACCCACAAAAACATTCACACTCTCACTCAAAGCAATCAAACCAAACTTTACCAACTTCAATTTAATTTGAGCACTGTGATACCATACAGGGCAATAACTTCAGATTTTCAGAAGAGCAATACCAAAAAATGTTTATCAGATTCTTTCACTTCCAACGAATTTATAGGACATCGCACTATGAACCTTTAGTTTGACTACTAGATTGTAATGACATGAGGCCCATTTATGGTCACAGATGTCAAATCTCACCTTTCAGATCCACCACTGCCATAAGGACCATGTGCATTACTATAGCCCTGCTGCCATGAAGAACCATAATTGCCGCCACCATATCCTTCATGTGCCCCACCATATCCGCCTCTCCTGTTCACAAAAAACTTGAAAAAATTAATTCCTGAAACTTACGAATGTAAGCCAAGATGGAATAGAAATGGTTGAACTATTGATGAAATGTTAGTCATGTACACTGAAAGAAAATATGTACAAATAGCAAAGCATATCATAACTGTCAGAAAAGCATATTGCTGATATGTACACAAGCTTGGTAACAAAGTTCTGTAAGAGAGATCACAGATTAGGAAATGACAACGCCCTACACTCAAAAACACTTGGTGCAAGAAAAAAACACTGTGAAAGTAAATAAAAACCAAGCTTATGTGTACCAAATCAAAAACAGACACCTCAAAAGACATGCATGTAAGTTTTGCAACAGTACCAAGTTCAAAATGAGTACAAACCATTCAGGGCGCATTCTCTTCATAGGCGGAGAAATATCATGTTGGCGAGGGGGGCTGTAACGGTCACGGCTGCTTCCAGTTCTGTAATCGCGGTAATCTTGACGCTGTCTGTTGCGGCTTCCCCAAGAATCCCTAGTATTAAATAAAAGTATCATCAATGAACAAGAACCGTAGAGAGTATATTAGAACATTTGCTGATACCTGGGAAATTGATTGAAAGGGAATGGTCTCCAAATCTTGGAGGGGAAGGGGCAAGGGGAGTTTCTGAAATAGGGAATTCAGGATGTCAGGTAACAGTCTCTTTTGTTGAATGAACACAAAAATACCTTTCCATCCAGTCATCCCGCCTTCTGTCGTCACCGCTTGTTGTCCTGCGGCCACCTTCTCCACCTCGGTAAGATTCTGTGCGCTCTCCTCTGAATTTGTCGCGTCTCTTCCTGTCATATTCGTCATCACTGTCAGCCATGTCGAACCGTAGAGGTCAGCAGCTCTGCAATGTAAACGCAACACTTAACATCAATGGAAACCATCAAATTTGCCAAAGGGCGCCAGAACCATTAGCAAACCGCGAACAACTACTGTGGGTTGTAAAGTAAGGATGATAGTTTCGGTTGAATAAGGTTTAAATAAAGTTTAGGCATTAACTTAATTAAACGATAATTTTTGTCTGGCATTAAGGTTTTTCGGTTTTTCGACACATAACGGAATAACCTCCAAACGGGCGTTAGTGTCGGCCTACTTTAGCTGGCGAGATACGTTTGCAGTTTCCTTTGATTGGAGATTAAACGTAAAATAAAACAGAAGCTGTACGTAAAATATTCAAAGTTTAGATTATTCGTCAAGATCCTATTCTACGGCGACGAAAACATTCAGACTTACCAGACCAGCAAAACTTCAGCTTCTCAAAAATGATGCCAAAGAAAAAGTCGTCCTGTATTTCGAGTTCGACTAAAAAAATTCGACTTGAAGTTCGAGTCAAACGAGAGAACCTCCATCTCTCGAACTCGAATATGAGAAATTTCTTTTCCGTCTTTCTGTCGTTGATGTTGTTGGTGGGGCGGTAAACAGTAAACATTGAGAGACGTTCAACCAGTTGCCTTGAAGTTGTAGTTTTGTAGAAGTGCAGTAGTAGTTTTAGACGATCTAGAGCCGCCCCATAGTGGCTTCTCTCCGTGTGAACTGTTGGAAGTTCTCGAACACCATGAAGTCTAACCTCGCAGCACTGCTATGTTGCACTGTCTTCGTAGTTGTAGCTTTAAGTTGCGCCGATAGTAGCGATTCCAAACAGAAAAAACTTCAAATTGGAGTCAAGAAGAAAATAGAGAACTGTCAATACCGTGCCAGAAATGGCGATGGTCTTCAAGTACATTATGCGGTGAGTATTCTACGACACATTTTAGCTTTTCCTGAAATTCTTCCACACGTTTATTATTATTAATATCACGGTCACTTCCAATGTTTCAGGGGCGTTTGGTAGATGGAACAGAGTTCGATAGCAGTTATGAACGTAAGCAACCCCTGAGCCTGACCCTTGGAGCTGGTCAAGTCATCAAAGGCTGGGAGCAGGGATTGTTAGGGTAAGTAAACCTCATTGACAATGACACATTGATGTCCGTTGGAAAATAATTTATTTGTTTTGTACCTTCTAATATTTATTGCCTTCTAATTTCTAAGGATGTGTGTTGGTGAAAAGAGGAAGCTTGTCATTCCATCACATCTTGGATACGGCAGCAATGGAGCTCCACCCAAGATCCCGGGCGATGCAACTTTAATATTTGAAGTAGAACTTGTTGCCATTGACGGTAAACCAAAGCATGAAGATGACCTATAAGCATTTTGTTTTTGTTAGCAAGTGTTTGTGCCATTCCAGTTCACAAATAATGATAAGTTTTCTGTGCAAGTCCATTGTTGGGATTGTAATTCCTGTGGTCAGCATATTGTGATTTTTAAAAGTCTGCTTAATAAATTTTTTACACCTGTATTTAACATTAATTCTCTCTCGTGAACCTTTAGTTGTATAATGATTTTTTGCGTGTGTGATATGCAAACTAGTTTGGTTAATGTCTATCAGGTCAAGGTTAGTCTATTTGATCATCATTGTCTGAATAAAATTTGGTGTCGTAGACCCGAGTTTAGGTTCAAACCAATTCAACCGTTTCCATTAAAAGTCCCACACAATTGATGACGGATTGACATTCCTGACCCTTCCCCGAAGAGCCTCTTGCCTGGTAGGACAGAGCTCCATTAAAGTTAGTACATTTCCCGACACGCAACGCGGATCGCGAGCGCGGTGACTTCACTATCTGTGCCTTCTTATCGGAGCGTAGATACGGCAGATACCTTTGTTGTAGGGGGGTGGGAGGGGCACACTGGGTGCGCCCCGTGCGAAACGGCATTCGTCATACCTCAGTCGAGAGAGAAGTGCCGTTTCACCTGCTTGGATATTGAGACTCGTATGCAGCGGCCTCTTACCCGAAAGGGAATAATGTGACACCGCGACGATGGAGTCCTGGACACTCGTCATCCTGGCGCTCGCCGCCACCTTGCATTGCAGTAAGTGTCCGCGGGCGGTGGTACCGCCTACTAGGCCCGCCCTCTTTACTGACTGTGCCCCTGTGTCCTGTGTGCAGGGGGTGCGGGGAGCGAGCGCCTGGGCCTCTCCCCGGGCAGCAGAGTCAGGGCCTCCGTGAGGGGGCTGCCGCGGAACCTGGTGGCCTGCTACAGTGACCCGCGCCTGTTCGCGCGCGAGACCAGGATCCCGATGACCATGGCTAACCTGGTGGATCTCGTGCAGCGAGTTGAACGACAGCCGGGCTTCGTCGCGGACCTGCGTGTTGTGACCACCACGTTGCTGCACAGGTGATACAAATAATTCATCATTTTGATTTTTGCTGTGTCGTAGTGTATCTGACTCAATTTCAGTCTAGATAAGAGCCTGCCCAAGATCTCCCTTCCTCTTGAATTCCCCTGTTGCTTTCGGTTTTACCACGACACCACCAGGTGAAGGCCCCGCCCTGCCCACTTCTTGTATTCGCCCGGGGCTGTTATAAGGCGCCGTGGTACGAGACGATAGGCAAACCACCACGCATGGCTGCATTGCAGTACAGTATTGCTGCGAAAGTACGAACATTAAGGGCTAAGGCGCAGTTATTAGGTCCCCCTACTTGAAGTTGTTTCTGGAGTTTTCACACCATGTACTAACCATTTCCAATGTGGACCCGTAAGGTGCCCCCACCATGCAAATTCCCTGTGGCTGCGGGGTCGTGGTGACGTTCGTACGACAAAACCGATTGGTGTCCAACGTTTCCGCGTGTTTCCGCGTATCAACTCTCCTCGATAACGTTCTCTTATGAAACGTTTCACCGCGCCAGGTTCCGCGTGGACGGCCTGGAGCGCGATCCTCTGGTGGCCGCCGCCCCCGGGGTCACGCCCTACCGGCTCACAGGGCTGCAGCACACCCGCCACAACGTCCTCACGGGCCGGCTGCTCTCCGGCAGCCCCGACTTGTTCCCCGACGGCTCGCTCACCGCCCAACAGGAGGTAATCTGAGACTGACCCGCCCGCCAGCTGCGATGTGCAGGGCGGCCTACCTAGCGAGGCGGTCCCCAGCTCATCTGTTTGTCTCCCCGCAGTGCGCCCTCCACTGGATGTTGTCCTCGGCCGTGGACCCCTGGGAGCGCGGCGACGAGAGGTGGCTCTGCCCTCACGTGCCCACCCCTCGCTCCAACGCGCCGCCGAGCGGCGCGCGCCGCAACCCGGCCGGCGGGGAGGTGTTCAAGCCGCGGCTCTACCCGGACCCGCAGCGGGACGTGGGGCCCTGGGGCGGCGTCAACGTCTCCCCGCCTCCGCCGGTCCAGGACGCCGTCAGCTCGGCGTGGAGCGCCTGCCCCGTGGAGGAGGGCGTGGTGGAGGCGGGCAGCGCGGGCGGCAGCGTGGCGGTGGGGACGGTGCTCGCGGGGCTGGCCGCGGGGCTGCAGCCCCAGGAGGTCCCGCTCGCCTCCCTGCTCAGCGCGACGCACCTCGCCAGGCTGCGCGCCGACGGCGGCCGCGACACGGACACCGTGGACAACCTCTGGGCCGCCACGCTGTCCGGCGACCTGGCCGAGGTGTCGGCCTACCAGGGGCCCGTGTCCGCGGCCGCCGGCGGGCTGGTGCTGGGCCCCGGCGGCGCGTGGAACGACTCGCTGATCCCGCGGGTGCGCTATCTGTCCCGGGAACGGCCGGGCTCGCCGGAGCTGTCCCCGGTGCGCCACTGGGACATGACCGACGCCGAGATCCGCGGCGGGTTCGACGGTGAGGAACCAGCACTGCTTGGCGGAGCCGCGCGAAACTGACTTGAGGGCGTGGCCTGACTTCACCGTGTGTTGAGCAGGGCTGGCGCTCGGCTGGCGCGTGGGCCGCTGGGCGCAGGAGACGGGCCGGCTGCGCCTGTCGCAGATCCTCGACATGTACTACTCGACCAAGGGGAGTGCCTTCGACGAGGACGTCAAGGCCTGCCGGCGGGGCCCCACTTCCGCAGCCGTCTTCTCTCCAGACACGCTGTTCAAGCAGGTGCGTTCCCTTCCCAGAGTTGTCTCTGTGCAAGGGCCCATTCTCGACTTGGTAAATTTTGAAAAACATGCGGGCGGATGTTGGAGACGCGGTGGTCGGTCCGCAGACGTCGAGGTTCGCGCGGACTCTCACCGACTCGTCGCCGGACGCCCCCTACATGACGGAGGCGGCGCTCACCAACTTCACCACCTCCTCCGTCAGGGCCTTCCTGAGGTACGCAGGTAAGGGGATCAGGTTCCGTCCAGACCCAGACACACAGTGTCCCGGTGCCAAAGTTGACAGTTAGGGATCGTTCATAAAATACTTACGGGGTTTGGGGGGGGGG
>NW_026267143.1:1467644-1469094 GCF_000697945.3 Frankliniella occidentalis | reverse complement strand
CCTCTCTTTCACCAGACCCCCACCGACCATGGAGGAAGTACCGACCCGTTAGCCGTCGCCTCGCCTCCTCGCCTCGCGCCGGCAACATCGCACCATTCGCACCGGCTCAGTCGCGCTTAGCTCGTATGATATGCATGATGGTCATACTGGGTATAGGAAGAGCGCGAGGGGTGGTTAACTCCCCTGCTAAGTGACCAATTCAAAAACAATTCAACTAATTCAGTTCATGAAATGTGTACACCCAATTCAGGAGTTATCTACCCGAAAGACAGTCGCTATTTCGGTAACAATAGTAAAGCTATGCCGAACATTTCGCCATATGCTTGCCAGTACTGCGGGTCTGCCTATGCTCGACTCGGTGGGCGCCCAGGGCAGGTGGGAAAACGAGAGCGCACTGCGTACTACAGTAGGTGTGTGGTGTGTGGGTGGTATCTGTGTGGCAGACAGACAGACAGACAGACAGACAGACAGACAGACAGACAGACAGACAGACAGACAGAAACCAGCACGATGGACAGTACTTACCGGGTATGGTGATCTTATCCTCGGCCGCCGCTGGCCGACGAGCTCGGGCGCTGAAGTTCGCGGGGCCCGTGAAGTCCTTCGCCTTTTTCGGGGAGACGGCGACTCGAGTGACGGCGGGCGCCACCACCACGTCGACCACGAGGACGGCGATGTCGGTGACTTTGTGATGGAAGATGGAGGCGCAGCGCTCGCACGAGTCGTACTTGCAGTCGTGCTTCTTGCCCTGCCTCCTCTCCCTGTGCTCGCCGTGCAGCATGCAGCGGGTGCAGCAGGGCAGCGTCAAGACGTAAGGGTGCGTGCTCCTCTCTTTCTTCTTCGCTTTCTTCTTCTTCTTCTGCGTCTTCTTCGCCTTGCCCTCGCGCCCCTCGCGGCCGCCACCGGTGCCGGACTCCCTCGCGCTCGACGGGCGCACCTTCCACCCGGTCCTCGACGCCTTGTACGCGCAGAGGACGACTGGCGGCCGCCTCCGCAGTCCGTCTGTCTCCTCGGCCTGCTCCGCGCTCGCGTCCTCCGGCTCGCCGTCGGCCGCGGACAGCTGGTGGGAGCGCCTGTAGGCCTGCAAGGCCTCCACCGCCCTCCTGGCCCTCACTTTGGAGCAGGCCGCGCACTGGCACTGCTCGTGCGGGCACGGCTGGTGCTTCACGGCGGCGACCACGTTGTGATTCCGGCACAACCGACACGACTTGACGAGACGGGACCGGGGCCCAGGTCTGCGCCGATCAAGGCGCTGCTGCTCCCGCCGCAGCTGCCTCACTCGGCAGCACTCCTCGCACACGCACGCCCTGTAGGGGCACAGCTTGTGGTTCTTATTCGCGATCTGGCCGTGAAGCAGACACTGGACGCACCGGTGGGCACCGATTCGGGGCGCCTCCCCTGCCGACCTCATCGCAGGCTCCTCGTCAGCTTCCGTCAGCTCCTGCTCGGC
>NW_026267143.1:1460852-1467594 GCF_000697945.3 Frankliniella occidentalis | reverse complement strand
CGAAAACCTAATATGATGGAAGACTATAAGCCACGAGTCAGGGAAGACTCTACGAGGAGGAAAGAGTTCGATGACAAAGAGGGCAAAGAGGGAGAAAGGTGGGACAAAAAACGTTCTATACACAAACTCTTTTCCTTGGAAGCATTTCCTAGCTCCTTTTCTTGTTCGGGCCTTTGTTCACCGGTGGAGGGGTGTGCGATAGTATTTCAATACTTCGATCACGATGCGATACCATCTTAATTGAGGTTCGATACACTATCAATGAGGAGAAGGCGGGGGGGGGGGGGGTAACTCGAATGGGACTGCGGCTGATACGAGGGGTATTTTCTCTCCGTGTACCCGAAAGTTGAATAAATTCAATTCTTATTCGCTATTTTTAGGCGACCTGCTCAACGCTGACGTTTGCGACCCAGCGCCGGTGCTGAGTGTGCGCGTCAACGCCCTCGTGGTCCTGGACACGACGTGGACTCGGACGGACGCCTTTGCTTTCCTCGCGTGAGTGGATGACGACACGAGGACATGCCGGGCGTCTCTTTTAATGCGGTCCTGTCTTGCGGGTTTGCCTACCGATTCGCCATGATCCCTAACGAGTATGCAATCCAATAAAGCATTCCGGCAAAGCCAAAATGCAGAAGAATGCGAGGAAGAAGAAAACGGAAATCACTATGTTTTTACATGGAACTTCCGTTTTGTTGTTCTCTGCATTTTTCTGCATTTTAGCTTTACCGGAATGCTTTATCCCGTAATACTGGAGCAGCGCATTAAGAGAAACACCTGGTGTGCGCGCGATATCTCGAGCCCTGGACTCGGACTGGTTGACATCGCCTGCCCCCTCAGGACGCTGACAAGCGTAGTCGGCATCGACGTCGGTCTCTTCGGCTCCCGGATCGCCGTGATGAACGGCGGGGTTGGCGGCCCCACGGGCGGCCACTGGATCGTCAACTTCACCGACAGCCCCGTGCAGCTGGCCACCGAGTGGGCGCGCGTCGACGCCGTGGACGACATCTGGCCGACGTACCTCGACCTGCCGTGGACACTCATGGCGGTCATCGAGCACATGCAGGCCAAGGCCGAGGCCGAGTCGGCGCGCGGCACCGCGGGCAGCACCCACGGCGACGTCGTGGTCATCCTGGCCACAGAGTCCACCGTCAGTGACACGGACCTGCGCCACGCCAAGGCCCTCGTGCCAAAGCTCAAGGAACTCAACCCAGGTGTGTAGAAGATTGGCAGTAAAAGTAGATCCGGCCTTCAACTACACCTTGTCGTGAAGGCGAAACGCATGGCGCCACCGTTTTCAGGCCAGCCCTACTCTTATGAAAACGAAGTTATTCTGTCCCTATCCAGATACCCGCTTGCTGTACATCGTCACGGAGATGGGTGAAGCCCGATTCCAGGAGCTCGTCAACCTCAACCTGGAATGGGAAGACGCTGTTGTCGTGGTTGACGATCTTTCGCCGGCCTCCGTCGCGCATGCGGTCACCAACCAACTCCGCGAGGGTAAGCACGAGCGTAACCGCGCACCAGAGACAGTCTCGGCGTACAGTGTATTTCGACCAACGGAGGAAGAAGAAGAGCGGGTAGAACGTGAAGGTTCCTGATTGGCCGAGCGCTTACCCCCACCGGCGTGACGTACAGGGTGGTCCACAGACCCCTTCCTTTATTTTGCTTATTATTGTACCGCATGCAGGCGTGCGGGCGGGCTTGCCTATCGTCACTCACTACGGCGCCTTATGGCCCCGTGCGACTATGCAACCCGGTCGCACGCCTGCATCCGGTACAGTATAAGCAAAATAAAGGATGGGGTCTGTGGACCACCCTGTAGAGGCGGGAAGCTCTCGACCAATCGGTAACGTTTATGTTCTACCCGCCCTTCTTCTTCCTCTGTTAGTCGAAGTACACTATTAGTGTGTGTCTGATTGGTTCTGGCTGTGCAGCGCCGGGCCGGCTCGTGCCCCCGGAGTGCGTGCTGGCGCAGGGCGGCGCCTCTCTGGGCGCCTCCAGCACGGCCCGGCCGGCGGGACACGTCCCCGTCGGCAGCCCCGGCGCCTGGCCCGTGCAGCACGGCGCGCACGTCTGGGCCGCCCCCGGGGTGCGCCGCCCCCAGGCCCGCGGCGCCCGCCCCCGCGACGGGGCGGCCTCCCCGGGCGGCGGTTGGGGCGGCGGCCAGCTCGAGGACTACGTCTCACCGGGACAGCTTCGCCTGTACCGGATCAACTCGGTTTACCTTCGGCCCGGGCATCCAGCGAGCGTGCAGGTACCAACTAAAAGACTGCAAGAATGATGGAAATTTCTCAGAGAAGATTTTTTTTTTTTTTTTTGCCCTTTCTGGATGCTTGGGTGGGTGCTCACCTTCATGCGCTTGCTCCGCTTGCAGATCGTGGGCGAGGACTACGGCGACCTGCGCCTGTGCGTGTGGCGGGGCGCCGCACCCGGGGGCCCCACGGCCGCCATGAGGGCCGCGCTCCGGGCCGAGGAGGACGGCGGCCTGGACGACGAGGACGTCGACGGAGCCCCGCAGGTGGAGTGCGTCAACATGGAGGGCTCCGGGGAGGGCAACGTGACCATCGGCGAGCCGTGCGCCGGCGGATGCGCGCCCCTGTACGTCAGCGTATACGGCACCAAGTCGTACTTCAAGTGCACAGGTACAGTACGGGCAGTGGAGGTAGGGATTTTAATTTTCCAAACTAGTAGTAGTGGGAAATTTTTCATTTTTTTTGACTTCTTTATTTTTTTGTGAGAAGTTTCATTTATTTATTTTCTCAGTTATTCTGAAAATATTTCAATGTCTGGAAAAATTTTGGACTTTAAACTCCCTAGGTGGAGGCCATGACCCGCCCTCAAACACGTCCTCATGAGTGGTCAATGTGTATTGCCATCCGCAAAAAGCTATACATGACCCCTGTGACCCTTCATATATAAGACAAGGGAAACTATGAACACAAAATGAATTTTGTGCTAAGTAGGAAACTCGTTCTTAACCAAACCACGGTAGTTCTTCAAAATCAGTTCCTGCTTTTATCTCAGAGTAATGGAGAAGTGTGTGTATAGGGTGATCGAGGGTTTTCCGTGGCGATAAAAGGTACATTTAAAACGCCCGCGCGCTCACTGTGAAGTAGTTACTATGTCCGCCCACAGATATAGCAGCACGGATGGCGCCACCATAACCTCACGCACTCCTCCACCGTCACAGCACTTGCAAGTTTTTAGGAGGATCTGTTAAGTAAACTCATTAAAATGCTTCGGTAGCGACTCTAAACATGTTAATAAAACAGTTTCATTAACATCTCATAAGTTCAAAGATGCATGCATCATCCATTTTCGTTGCTTAACTACGTTTTTCAACACGCTCAAAATAAGCTCTGGTCTGGGACTTAGAATGAAAACGCAAAATTTGTTAAGAGTGCTCAAAATTATACTATAGTGTATTTCGACTAACGGAGGAAGAAGAAGAGCGGGTAGAACATAAACGTTACCGATTGGTAGAGAGCTTCCCGCCTCTACGTCACGCCAGTAGTGGGGGTATGCGCTCGGCCAATCACGGACCTTTATGTTGTACCCGCTATTCTTCTTCCTCCGTTAGTCGAAATACACTATTAAACCTGAAAAAAGGTTCATTGCTTTAATTGAGACCAGCGTTCCCGCTTTACAGTGGTACTATTGTCATGTGTGTAGGTGTTGTGTGTTCTGAGATGAAAACAGGAACAGAAAAAGGGTTACACAGCACTGAGAACAATACTCGTTCTTCCTACCAACGAGAAGGGAAAGTGGGTTGGTAAAGAACGAGTAAAAATTGTGCACACTCGTCTGAGTACGGCAAGGTGCCACAAACCAGCACAGGCTAGCCCTCCTGGGGATCGATACTGCGGTTGGTGTTTTCAACGCGACTGGGCCCTGCTTCTGTTTCAGAGGACGATTGCCGGTACCCGGACGAGATGAGGTACTTGTTGCGGCCCAGCGGCGTGCTGTGCGTCGGCGCCGAGCCCGTGGCCGCGCCGGCCTCCGCACCGCTCCGCACCTCCCCGTCAGTCCCGCTGTGCGTCGCTGGTCTGCTCCTACAGGTGCTGCTCGTGCTGGCCGTCAGATGATGCCCGTGAGCAAATGGGCACATTTGACTGTTTTTGTTTTCCTAACCAGCCCATGTCATTAGTTGTAACATTGTCAGTTCGACACTTTGGTCCTCAGTAGACGGGAAGAAATGAATTAACGAGCGAGAGGATAATTTGAAGTACGAAGACTGGTACTGCAGCGGATTGACGGGTCGAAGCCTCGGGAATGGCACGTATTTTATTGTCTACTTTACTCATCAACTGCCATAAACATAATTTATTTGAGAAAAATATAATTTATAGTCTTTAGTTTAGCCAATGTAAAGGTATAAATACACTAGCCTAGCATGTAGAAACACTAATTTGTTTGGTGTCCCTCAATTATTTATTTCATCAAATAAAAAATAATGAGAGTAACAGTTCATAAACTATACATTCTCTTTTTATGTGTACTCCAATAGTGCTTGTTGAAGTTAAATACATTAACAATTCAAAACAAAAATAAGTCTTTGATTCCATAAAAAAAACTACAAATTAACACATGCCAAGATAAGGCAAATTAACAATTTACAAATAATGAGAGTATTCAGGTACGGACAAGACACATGGTGAAACAGCGCAAAGTGGCGCCTTGTAATTATTACTAGAACATGAGAGGAAAGCAAAGATATAGGGAGACACAACTAGGAGCGAGCTTTTCTTATGGGAGCTCTTCTGCACCACTACCTCCTCAGCTACCCCCGCAACACATGGGCCGGCTGGGTCCCGCCTATCCCTTTGCGTGGACCCTCGGAAGCAGGTAGCCAATCCACCACCGCCGCAACATCTCCTCAGAAAAGCTCGCTCCTGGCTGTGTTTCTGTATAGGCGGGGTCGGCGCACATCCCCTCGCCATCTTACCTACCTCTCACATTTACTTCCTAATTCTACACATACACTGAGATTCACTGCTGCATACTAATCGCAAAGGTGTCCATTTCACTCTGTAATTCTTTTTTCTCAATACTGCTTACCTCACTTAATCTCTTACGCTGGCCCTTAACAACTAACGTTAGCTGACAACATCACCGCGTGTGCGTTTCAATCCTGGAGTTGATTAACTGTTGTGTAGGACGTCTCCGTATCACCCCAAGGCAGTTCGCGCAATCGCACCTGCGGGCGCCGCCGTAGGTATGGGGCGACGACACTTCGCCGACAATCTCCACCTCGGCGTCGTCCTCGGCGCGTCCGTCGGGGTCCTGGCCGCTGACGTGCGTGAGCCGCAGGTTAAGCAGCATCGAGGCCAGGTGCTCGAGGCGGTCGAGCGGCACCACGCCCATGTGCTGCGCCTCCTGGTGCGTGCGCACGGCCGCCTTGTCGGCGAACTGGCGCCAGCAGAGCCGACACACGGCTTCCCCCTGCGCGGCCGAGGCGCCGAGGAGCGCCACGTCGAAGAGGAGGCCGTCGTGGCAGCGGCGGGCGTGCGCAAGCAGCGTGTCCTCGTCGCGAAAGTGGACCTGGCACGCCCCGCACTGCACGTCGCCCGCGGTGCCGCCGTGGGCCTCGAACATGTGTGCGTCCAGGTCGTGGCTGGTCATGAGCACGGCCTCGGACTCGGGGCACATCAGGCACGGCAGGCACGGCTGTCTGGGGGCGGTGGCCGCCGAGGCCCTGTGGACATGGCTCTGGGGGACAAGACTCAACTGTTCAGTGTCCAGCAGAGGCGTCGAGTGCGGATGTACTGCAGCAGTTTGGGGGGAGTTAGTCTGGAGGATCGGGGTTGCTAAGAGTTCGGCGGCCTCTTCGTCGTCCTCGCTTTCCTGGCGTGATGAACGCAGAGGTGCTCCGCTCGTGGGGGGTTCATTCAGAGGTGACAAGGGAGGCGGCGAGTGCGTCTGGTGGGCAACGCGCTGCGGTGACAAAATCGGCGGTGCGTCGATGCGGCGGTAGATCTTTCCCTGTGGTGACAAATGTGGCATTCCATCAGAACTGGGCGCGTCAGGCGGTGACGACAAATTTGGCGGGGCATCCTCTACCTCCATTTGTAGCTCCTTGATGGGGCGACACCGAAGTCTCCCCTGGTTGTCGCTGGTGGTGGACGGACCGCTCGCCCCGACAGGTGTCACGTTCTCTGAAGAGCAATCCATTTCACTAGAAGAGTCACTCTCCTGATCACGTACAGTCTCCCGCGCGCAGTTCGGGGGTGGCTCTACCGCCGTGGACTCCCCTTCCTGCTGTTCGCCGTGCTGTTCGCCGTCCTGGTCACCGTCCTGGTCGCCGTCCTGGATGTCGCCCTGGATGCCGTCCTGGATGCCGTCCTGGTCGCCGTGCTGCTCGCCTAGCGAGTAACCCTGCGAGTCAACTTGCACGACACCTACCGGGTCACCGTGCTGGCCACCGAGCTGGTAGCAGTGGCAGAGCTTGTCGCACTCCACCACTGTGTCACACTCCAGACAAATGGTCAGCTGAGCCACGAAGCTGTCGGACAGCGGGGCGCTTTCGACTAGGTCGTCGCACTCGTGCAACCCCCGGACTGCGTCGTTGTGGTTCACCATGGCCCCGCACCTCGCGCACGCCGAGGGCTTCTGGTCGGTGTCGTCGTTATTCCCCTGGCTTCCTTGTTCGGCGTCCTGTAGGCCGGTGCGCGGCTGGCTTCCCTGTTCGGCATCCTGTAGGCCGGTGCGGGGCTGGCTTCCTGCTTGTCCGGCGTCCTGTAGG
>NW_026267143.1:1453800-1455577 GCF_000697945.3 Frankliniella occidentalis | reverse complement strand
TACCGGGTGATTCGTCGAGAAGACGCATGTGCAGGCGAGTTTGTCTACATTTGGTAACATAAGGAACCATATGGCGCCTTACGGGCAAAGTGAGTAGGCAAACCTGCCCGCACCTGCGTCTTGTGTGAATCACCCGGTACGTTTTCAATCTGGATTTAATTTATGTTAACTGACCTTGCCTTGCCGTAAAAGCAGCAGAAATGAAGCAAAAACATATGCATACAGATTTTTTAAAAGAGTATGCCAGTAGACCTCAGTGGCCTATTTTTATTTTGTCTGGGTCGAGCCCTGTCGCCAAGACCCCGCCTGCCTCTGGTCCCTGCCCCAACCATAGACATATATATATGGCTCCAACATGTCCCTTTTCTATCTACCGCTTCTGTTTTATTATTTTTGCTGCCATTATGCTTTTGCGAAAAAACGGGCGAATATATCCCAGCGTAAGTATCGGTCTGATATCGTTTTGATATTAGAAGTTATCATTCCATGGGCTGCCACTGAACTTGAAAGACGGAGGCACGCGTGGCAGCCAGGCTTCTGGCTTCATCAGAGTATGGTCTTATTCATGGTTCGCTGGACAGCAGCTAACCCGACCACGCCGTGCGCTTTAAATATGAAATATGCTAATTACATCCGACCGAAAAATGAACCATGGGCTCGGTTGGGCCATAATAATTAGAAAATACAACTTAAATCCCTCCACTGTTAAAAATATCCTCGTAATTGTACAACATATTTTGTTATTAATATTTACAAAATATGTTGTAAATTTACGACAGCCCATTCTTCTTAATCTTCGAAGAATTACAAGTCGATACGTAATGCTAATTTTACAATTTTAAATTGTAATATTCCGACACATCTCATGCACAATCATTTACCCGTAACAACCTACAACTACTTTTTACAGCAACTCCACCACCTGAAGTAAATTCCTTGATATTGTACTTACAACAACCGCTCGCTTCGAAGCCCTCCGGACGAACGCGCGCCCACCAGCCCGCCGGGTCCTACAAGCTGTTCCACGTTTCTGCTCTCCACGCTCGCGCCCGGGGAGCCCGACATCCGGCGTGCTCACCTGACTTGGACGCGCCGAGCCGGGGCCGCCGAAGTCGTCGGGGTTGCAGGGCGGGCCTAAAGGCGGGCCCCCGCGCTGGACGTCGCACTTGGGGCACACGCAGTGCTTGTTAGGGCAGAACGCGTGGCCCTTCCGCGGCACCAGCACGCCGTGTGTCCTGCAGGCCACGCACATGTGGGTCCGGTGCGGCCGGCGGGCCCCGCGCGCACGCGCACGCGCACGCGGCCGCGGCCGCGAGCAGGCTGCGGGGGCAGCCCCGTCCAGGGCCGAGCCCACCGGTGAGTCCACGGGCGAGTTCTCGGGTGAGTCCTCGGGTGAGTCCTCGGGTGAGTCCACCGGTAAGTCCACGGGCGAGTTCTCGGGTGAGCAGTCCACCGGTAAGTCCACGGGCGGGTCCACCGGTGAGTCCACGGGCGAGTCCTCGGGTGAGTCCACCGGTGAGTCCACGGGCAAGTCCACGGGCGAGTCCACGGGCGAGTCCACGGGCGAGCCCTCGGGCGAGCCAGGCGGGCCCGCCCCCGTCTCCATGTCACCCGGGAGTTGGGCCGGGTGTAGGCGAAGCTCAAGCTCGGAGACCTGCGGGGCGAGAGATAGGGGAGGGCTGTTATCAAATGGCACCCAGACAGAGGGGGAAGCGTCTGTCAGCTCCTGCACCCAGACAGAGGGGGAGATGGGAGATGCAAACGTAGGCTACCGACA
>NW_026267143.1:1451027-1452181 GCF_000697945.3 Frankliniella occidentalis | reverse complement strand
CTTCCCTGTTCGGCATCCTGTAGGCCGGTGCGGGGCTGGCTTCCTGCTTGTCCGGCGTCCTGTAGGCCGGTGCGCGGCTGGCTTCCCTGTTCGGCGTCCTGCAGGCCGGTGCGGGGCTGGCTTGCTGCTTGTCCGGCGTCCTGTAGGCCGGTGCGCGACTGGCCTTTCTGTCGTCCGGCGCCCAGTAGGCCGGTGCGGCCGCCGCCGCCCTGCTTGCCCTGCGCACCCTGGCCCTCCTGGAGCTTCTTAGCGGCCCACTGGCGCAGGGCCTCCACGAAGGCGCTGGTCGCACCCTCTCCAGCCTCGTCCTGCCCGAGCTCCAGGACCGGCGGAGGCATCGCTTCTGTTCGGGGGTGCAGCTCGTCTAGCCTACAGAGCAGCGATCGGCCTAAACCTGGAAGCACACACACGACAAAGGAGTTAATCTAGGAAGCAAATACAAGAACCATGCGCAGAGTGCACGCACAGCGCGGGCCTCGGGTTGCCTACCCGCACCCATAAAGCTCGGGGGGACAGAGACGTGACGCCGAAAACACTTTAGCACAGGCGCTGCACCGTCAGCAGCAGCAGTCACCAAGGATCACAATGGTCCTTGGCAGTCACTGCCTTTCAGAGAAATTAGGAAAACGTCGAGCCGGAGAGAAACTGACTGCCCACGACAGCTGCTAGGCTGTTCGCGTGAAGGTAATAAGACTCCAAACCCTCTTACCCCACCCCCCCCACACACACACACACTGGAAGAAGCGCTCGCGATCACCTTCACCCAAACCCAAGGTGCGCAAACCCCACGCACTGACTCTACTGATTCACGAGTCTCCTGGTACCGTATTTCGATAAGTACGTATTATATAACTACCCATCTAAGAGAAATTCTAGGAACATATATGGACATCGTAAAAAAGCATTCCGTTGGAGCTAAAATGCAGAAGATTGCGAGGAAGAAGAAAACGAAAATAGCTATGCTTCTACATGCTGACTTATATTTCAGCTTTACCGGAATGCTTTATACGATAAGGCATGTGAACTGACGTCCTAACCCTCATTGAAGTTGAAGTTGAAGTACGTCAACTGCAAGCAGAGCGCGCAGCAGGTGTAGACGCAGGTGCAGCAGGTGTAGGCACAGGTGCAGCAGGTGCAGGGCGCAGGTTCGGGTG
>NW_026267143.1:1443324-1450977 GCF_000697945.3 Frankliniella occidentalis | reverse complement strand
GAAGGTTGAGAAACCGAGTGCTGCGGGCCATATTCTTCTACAATACAGTGCTGCCCCTCCGCCCTCACGCAAAAAAAGCGTTCGCATTTTGCTTTCTTTTCCGTGATCCGTATAACGGGGAAACAATGGCAAGCGAAAAATTACTGCTGCTAGCTCTTATTTTTGAAGAAGTCGAGTATAAAGTACAAGGGCTTTCGTACGGTAGAGCTAGGATAGAATAGTTCTTATTTTTAATGAAATATTTCTAAATAAAAAGATTGGAGCTCATCAACAGGGTGAAAATGATTCGGTCACCGCGAAGCGCGCGTCTGACCAGGATGTTGTGGAGGATGGCGGTGCGCTAGCGGGGCCGGCGCGAGCTGGTGGCGGGTGGGGTTGGCGGGTAAGGGACAAGGGAAGGCCAGGCCTGCGCAGCGCCAAATCGGGTGAAAGACCAGACGGCTGGTGCAGAAGGTGCACCGTGCTGATTCCAAAGAGCGCTCAAGGGGGGCTGCCCTAAGAGTGCGAAAAGGACGGAGCTATACGGAAGATATAGGAGAGCCAGTCGTTATAACCCGTTTTGAAGTTGAAGTTGAAGAAGCTCTTCGGAATCAGTCGGCTGAGCCGCGATGCGCCGTCCGTCGGCAGGGGCAGGGTCGGCAGAATATGGCACGTCACCGCCCTGCTGCGCTGCGCGCTAGTCGCGCATACTCAGCTGTTTTGTGGTTCTTCTCCTTCTCCAATTTCAGAAGTCACAACGTCTTTCATTGATGCCTTTCTCGTAGATGGCAAAACGTGTCGGCAAGTCGAAGAGGCTGACGGCTGACGACAGCTTGCAACAATGTATTCAAAGCATTGTGGGGACTGAATTTCTGGCGGACCGGCGAAATAAGGAAAGGAGGGGCTAATGGGAACAAGAATTTATTAGATCTTTTCCATCAAGAGGCTTTTTATCTTTTTACAAAACAAATAGGCACCCAATCTCAAGCTACCCAACTTTGCCACCACTACAAACAAGTCAATTGAGTCATAAAAAAATGTGTTTCAAAATTAAGAACTAAGTCTTCATTTCTCAATTTCAGAAAACTATTTTAAGAAATTGTTAAGATAGAAGAGTAAACCCTGTCAACTTCAACACAACATTCCAATTGAATATTTTTTCAAATTCTCAGTTAGTTGTCAATAAGACCATTCACAAATTAATTAACGAGCATTCAAAAAATATCTAGACAGAAAATCTTAGTATTTTTGTGAGCTGTACTATCAGAAATTAAAAGAAGAAATCTCTTCTACACAAAATAAGTTAAATAGATCAATAAATTAACATTGCAACATAAATTTCAAAGAAAATCTGAATATGTCTGAACCTGAACATTGTGCCCCTCATAGATAACCAGCTATTTTGAATATCTTATATGTCTACCTAACACATGTGGTTTACAACAGTCTTTCAAATCCAGCGTTGATAACTGCTAAATGCATGCTGAGATTGCAAACTGGAATGACTTTGAGCACCCGACCATTAAAAAAAAAAATTGATAATACCAGTAAAGACTCTGAGCAACTGAGTAAAAAGTTTTCATTGCCAAAACTCAAAAAAATATAGATCAATCTTTGATGACCAAAATCAATCCAGTTTGTGATACTGGAATTAATTTGTTAAAGTTTCTTTTAAAAATAAATTAAGTACATTCAAACAAAGACTCGTAACAACACCTAACAATGCAACAAAAATTAACTCATTAGTATTACATGTAACAAATACATTCTTAAGTACTGTGTTTCGATAATTCTAAAAGAAGAATTATTACAAGGATAAGAAATCAATCCCAATCACATTAGTTTCACACAGAGGAAAATCCTCCGTGCTTAACAGACTAAAAGAATAACATTGTGATTTGTCAACCTAAAATTAAAGAGCCACCCTGAATCATTGGTACTAAATTAAAGCCCAAATGATTTTCATATCACTAACTGAACACCTATCAGCTTGATCCAAATTCACTCATCCACTTTTCATACTTGTCCAAGTCATCTTGAGACACACTTTTATTACATTTAGATATGGCTTCTTCAAAATCTTGGAAAGTCACAGGGAGATCAAGTTCCTCCTTGGCAAGTGTTCGAATTTGTTCTGGTCGCAACCCTGCTATCTTTCGCCGCATTGACATCATAGAAGCATCTCTGTAAAAAAAAAAAAGAAGAAAAAAGGACAATGAAATATGTATGCAATTTTCATACCATATTATAAGAGAAACATTTCAAACAAGACAAACCTGCAAACATTTGTAATATCAGCTCCGGAGTACCCCTCTAGCTTTCTTGATATATCACCTAAGTTAACATCTGGGTCCAACTTAACTTCCTTCAAATTGATTTTTAGAAGGGCTTCTCTTCCTTCAGCTGCAAACATTAAAACACTGTTTACAGTAAACTGTACAGTATTAAAAATTATAGGGCACAAGTTTTGAAGCAAAACTCACTAGTAGGCAAGGGAATGTATATTCGTTTCTCCAGTCGTCTCCGTAGAGCTTCATCAATGTCCCATGGGAAATTAGTTGCAGCTAGGACCATAACCACTTTACTAGGGTCTTCACTAAAATTGATAAAAGAGTGAACTATGTAAAATAAGTTCGAACAAAAAATAGATTAAAAATAGCCAAAGTAATAATTCTAATACCTGTTTGAACTAATCCCATCCATTTGCACAAGAAGTTCTGATTTAACTCGCCTTGACGCTTCATGCTCACTTTCTGATCCTCTTCTAGAACACAATGAGTCAATCTCATCAACAAATATGGTACTTGGAGCATAAAATCTTGCCTGAAAAAAGAACCAAAGCAGTTAAGAAGTGTGGGAAAATGCAATAAATATGCAGGAATAAAAACCAGTTTGATGTCAATTTTTTATCAGCAGTTAGCTTACCATTTCAAATAAAAGTCTCACAAGTTTTTCTGACTCTCCTCGATATTTTGATGACAAAGTAGAAGATGACACATTAAAGAAAGTTGTACCACATTCTGTAGCCACTGCCTTCGCAAGCATTGTTTTTCCTGTACCAGGTGGCCCAACCATGAGCACACCTTTCCACGGTCTTCGAATACCCTAAAGAAAAATGGAACCACATTTTAATTTTATAGTGTGTACCTCTAACTTTAAACCTACAAAGCAGATTGAAGCAGTTTCTTAAACCTTGAAAAAATCTGGCATCCACATAGGTAAGACTACAGCTTCTTCCAGCAACCGCTTAGCCTCATGGAGATCAGCAATATCATTCCAATGAATATTAGGATTCTTCTGAACAATGTCCCTCTCTGTTACAAAGATTCAGTTTGTAGTTAATCGATCAATTTTTCAAGCAATAAATATGTCAGTTTTAAACAAATAGATGAGATAAGTTTAGATATATGTATTAAGCAAATACGAACCAAGTAATTCCACAAGCTCATGGTCTGGCCCAGAGCCATCAAATTTCTTTTCTTCAACCTCATTTTTATCTTTTTCAGTCTTCTCTTCCTAGAATTAAAAGAAATCAGATCAATTATTGCTTTTTTAGACTTCAACTTTACATGACCATTAAGACACTAAGTTAAATAATAATGTCACAAACACTTAAAACTTCACTTTTTTTTTGATAAGGTATAAAAAAATTACAAAAGAAAAAAGAAGGTTTTAGAAAAAGATGTGACTTACAGGAGGGCTGTTAGTGTCAGAGCGCACCTTGCTATCCTTACGTCCGGTTACAGGTCTGCCATCTCTTTTCACAGGTTTGGAATCGTGAGGATTTGTTTTCTTTCCAGCAACAGCTCCTTTGGAAGATTGATTTGAAACTGAACCTCTCTTGCTTTCTGCACCCTTTCGTTGAGGTCCACCTCTTAAAGGCTTAATGGGAGGTGCATTTCTGTAAGTAATTGTTTGTCAATATATGCTAAACAAGACATGATACAGTAAGGCTAACTTCAGGTATGGGTAGTGCCAGTGCCCTAATAAAAACATTTTTTTGTTTTTCATTGCTCACTTATGTTCTACAGGTGTTGGAGGGGGCCACACATCAGGATCCCTATCTGGAGGAGGGGGCCAAACATCCGGATCTTTTGGACCTGAATTGAACCAAGAAACTGCTGCATCTCTTGTGGGTTCTTCATATGGCTGGCTTCGTATTACAGACGCTAGAGTTTAAAAATAAATTTTGTTACTATAAGGAAGTCAATTTAAAATAAAATATAAAAGGTACTTACCAAGAGGTCTGTCGGTATGCGAGTCAGAACGAAACAATTGCAATGTGTTGGTTAAGGTTTTTACTTGTTCATATTCATGTGCAATCTGTTGTTGAACCTTTAAAATGATAAAAAAATACAGTGTCCTATTAAAAGAATGTGAAAAGAAGTGCACAGTATGATGGATAGGAAATTGAGGACTATTACATACTGCTTGTCTAACAAAATACAGAACCTAAATGTGATCTTACCAGCTGCCATTTTCCTTTCCGCGTTGGATCAGCAATGGTTTGAAGTAATCGGTGCATTTGCTGAACAACACCTTGGTAGTAAACCCCAGAAGTTTCATAGTTCCCCATTAGAGCCATCTCTCTTGCCAATTTTGTATTTTCGCATATTTCATTGATAGATACTGCCATGACGGTCATCCCAAGCATTGACTTAAGCTGTAAGTTCAAGAAATAAGAAGCAGAATAAAATATGAGCATTTTATTTTATCGAATGCAGTGAAATATTAATAAGTGTGGGGTTGAAAGAAATTTCCCAAACAAACTAAAATGTCAGAAGTTGAGGTTATAAAACCCAATAAAAAATAGAACCACAAAAAATTACAAAATTACCTGAAGATATCGAAGAACGACGAAAAGAGCAGCCACAAAATGTGGGACTAGGCGTTCGTTATGTTAGAATTTTACGAAAACAAAATTTCAAACCTTGACATGACGGGGGCCCACCTGTGAATTTACGCAATGAAGTGAACCAAATTAGGTCAAGCGACACTTTGTCAGTGCCCTACTACGCTCAATTTCAACGGAAAGATGGAATTTTAGAGACCATTACAGTTCAGCAGTAACTGAAAAGTTCAAAATAAATAAAATCACTGAAAGACAACTGTCTTGTCTTTCTTCGTGTGTGTGTAAATATTCGTCATCACTGCCTTTAAGCGAGCGTGCTACTGTTTCCACAACGGTATGAAAAAGTGCGGAGTGCAGCGCGATTACTTTTCTCGTGTTTACTTCTGAAAAGTTCGTATATTTTTACTTGAGTATTTAAAGCATGTCATTAGAATCCAAGAGTATTTTCCAGATGGAGAAGGAAATCGCCGATTTGAGAGAATTATTGCGAAGCAAGGAACAAGAATTAAGAGTTTTGGTGAGTATTGCCGTAGTATGAGTAGGTTATCTTACTTCTGCTGTTCTTTGATTGAAACACCTAAGGCTAAAAATTAAAATTAAGGAAAGGACAATGACTAATGACCAGTGAAAAATTGAAATAACGATTTAAATTTAATTCCTGAATTTTTAAACATCTATTAACAAGTTCTCTTTATGTGTTTTCTGGTATTGTTTTTAGAAAGAATGTGAAGGAAGTAAAACACACCTGTCTGTTGAAAAATTGTCAAAGGATGATATTGAGAGGTTTAGTAGACAAATTATTATTCCTTCGATTGGAGTGAAAGGTATGTTTACATACTTCATCATTTGGTGGTTGTGCAATTTTATATTATTCGTTACGAGCACTTCGTATTAAACTATTGACAGGTCAGCAGCTAATGAAAGGAGCCAGTGTTCTCATTGTGGGAGCTGGAGGTTTAGGCTGCCCTGCAGCTCAATACCTCACAGGATCTGGCATTGGGCACATTGGCTTAGTCGATTATGATGAAGTTGATCGCAGCAATTTACACCGCCAGCTTCTACATTCTCAAGAAAATATTGGTGTGTCTAAAGTTTCATCCGCTGCTGAAGCTCTAAGAAGGTAATTATAATAATATTTTGTTGAAATCTGTCCATTTCTGATTGTTACTATAAAATATATATGTATTATTAAACTGTTTTTTTTCTTATGTGATCTTTATTTTCTGATCAGATTGAATAGCAATGTAAGGATTTCGGAACACAGCTTACAACTTGACAGCTCTAATGCTCTCAATATTGTTCAGCAATATGATGTAGTTATAGATGCGACAGATAATGTGGCCACTCGTTACCTCCTGAATGATGCTTGTGTTATTTCTGGAAAACCTCTAGTTTCTGGTTCTGCGCTCAGATTAGAGGGACAGCTTACTGTGTACAATCATCATCAGGGTCCTTGTTACCGTTGTATATTTCCAAAGCCACCTCCTCCTGAAACTGTTACAAACTGTGGCGATGGTGGAGTTCTGGGTGCAGGTTTGTCCTTTTTCTTTATATGTCTTTAACCATGACTCCAAAAATTGCATATTTTAATTTTACATATTTAGTCCCAGGTGTTATAGGAGTTCTCCAGGCTTTGGAGGCAATTAAGATAGTTCTAGGGTGGACTGGAGTTCTCTCAGGACAGCTGCTGTTATTCAGTGGCGAACAAAGCACCTTCCGTAATATACGTTTGCGAGCTAAAAATCCAAGTTGTGATGTATGTGGAGATCACCCTTTAATCACTAAACTCATTGATTATGAACAATTTTGTGGGGCCAAAGCTACTGATAAAGTAAGATAACCAGCCACAAGATTTCCTCTGAAAATAAGAAAAATTGCAATGATTTACTATTTTTAAAACATTTTTGTCATCTTAGGAATCTGGCTTAAGTCTTCTGAAGCAAGAACAGCGTGTGAGTCCTGAGACATTGCACAGATCATTCATTTGCAAAAATGAAGGAATTGTCATTGATGTACGTGACTCAGAGGAGTTCAACATGTGTGCCCTGCCCAATTCAATTAACATTCCTCTCAAAAAACTAGAAGAAGTAACAACAATTCAAAAAATTAAAGAAATTTTGGATTCTAGAAAGAAAAATGAAGAAAATTTCCCAGGTAGAATATTTACATTAAAGGCAAAGAAATGTCTTTTAAGTACATTATTTTTGACTAATGAGCAGTTTTCACGGATGCTCTTACATGGTACTATGAATTTCACATTGGATTATGGCTACTTTGATACCACTCCCTTGTATTTTTCCAGTATATGTGCTGTGCAGAAGAGGAAACGATTCTCAACGAGCTGTGCTTAAACTAGAGCAAAGTTTGGGAAATGAAAATGTTGCTGTTTGTGACCTCGAAGGTGGACTTCATGCATGGGCCAGAGCAATCGACTCTTCATTCCCAATTTACTGAACGTTGGTATCATTAAAGAGTAACTAATTTCGAATGGGATAACCCTTTGTAGGTAAACAAAATCCCCAACTCTCTGCACCTTTGAGATATGCATCACCCACACACGTGAGTAGTGTTTCTGCCTATCCAACCAGCAACATGTACTCTGCCTTCCACGTTTTATATACTGTGGTTATTGAACAGATCGCCAAAGTGACTGAACCCGTACACCTTTAAAACCCTGGTGAACAACTAGTGAGTGTGTGTTTGGGGAAGGCGGGGGGAAGGGTGATAACCCTTTTACGATTACGTTCATGTACTGAGTGTCCCACGCCACACCAGACAGTATTGGGAGTTCCTTACGCAGTGGCCGCAGGCGCTTAGGGAGA
>NW_026267143.1:1420981-1442849 GCF_000697945.3 Frankliniella occidentalis | reverse complement strand
CTGCGAGGGCGCGTCGCGCTACCCCCGAGGGTCATCCTGCGCGGGGTTGCACGCAAGCGCGCGTCGTCACAGAGGAGTGTGTCGCGGTGCCGCCGTGGGCTCTGGTGGATCTGCCTCCCATACCCAAGTGTCTCAACTTATTTGCCCATTCCTAGGTACATTTTACGTAGTTTGCGGCGTGCCAGGCTGGCTCTCGCTGTTTGCAACCCGTCCCTTGTTGATGAGGTACGCTTGGGGATAAGGACGGATCTCGGTATTGATAATTGATACCGAGATGCCCGTGTGCGCTGGGGTGCGCTGCCCCGCCCCTTCACTCGCTGGCCGCCGTGGCCGCCTCCTCGGTGCCGGCGCTGGCCTCGCTCCCCGTGGACGCCTCCCCGTCCGCGGCCGCCGAGCTGCCCTCACTGCCCTCGCTGCTGCCGCCGTCCACGCCGTCCGGGGCGGTCGTCGCGTCCGGGGCGGCGCCGGCCCCGGCCCCGCCGTCCACGGCCTGACCCGGGTCGAGGCAGCACCGGCGGCAGAGGCCGCGGTTCCGGTGCCCCGCGGCCGCGCTCCTGTGACCGTCGCTGCAGAACACGAAGCAGGCCCAGTCGTCCTTCTGGATCTCCGCGCTCGAGACCGCGACCCTGCCCTCTAGGCACGGCGCCTGCAAACATCGTCCGCAAAGCAGAATGCCGCCCGGGTGAGTAGTTGCCAGCAGAGGCCACCCTCGCACTCACGCCAGCCCACGCGGGGAGGCGTTGACACGTCGTTGACAATCCTGGTCGCGTCGCCACGGGTCGGCGGGACGCAGCAGCGCGGTGCTCACCCCGTTCTTGAGGACCACGGCAGAGACGCTGCAGACGGCGAGCAGGAGCAGCGGCGACACGGACATGTTGCGGCGGGCGGTGGCTGTTGTCGCCGCGACCCGTGGGCAGCAATTGATACGGGAGTGCTCTGGACCGGCAGTACTGGCTCGCAAAAGTGCTGCATCCACCAAGGCCATTTCCGTAGTGCCCTCTCTCTCTTTCTCGTACAAAACACAGCCCACCGAGGTGTGCGATCACTACAGCAACATCACTCAAACCGTGGTCGCAGGCGGGGCAGTAAAACTCACGTGTGTGCGTGTGTTGTGCTTCCGTTTGGAAAAGACGGTTTAAAAGTGCAATAAAGAAGAATTATCCGTTTATCTGAGGATAAACGCCTGCTAGTCAGGCAAAGTCTCGCTTTCGAGTGCAGCGGAGCTTGGCGGTTGGCCTACCCTACGGTCGGCAGGGGTCCAATCCAAACATCGAAGCATCTGTCTTGTGATGAGCGCGGTTTTCAGACATCTTCCTATAGACTCTTTTTGGGGCATTCATTTTGCTTGAGTCTTGGAAAGAGAGGGGTGGCTTAGCGGAGTGCACATACACTCTTAGTCCCTTATGAAGAGCAGAAATAACATAACAAATATAGCATAACAAACGGATTTTCTTCGTAATACAAAGCGCACCTCTTTGTTAACAGACAGGGCTCGCCGAGCCCTTCGTGATACGAAGGATTTGTTTGTATTAAGAAGGTGCCAAATGCTTTGTACGTTACAAAGAGCAGTTCTTCGTAAGAAACTTAATACATAATTTTATTCAATCGAGAACTTCGCTTGACTACGAGTTCTATACCGCCTTAGAGCTACGACATGTGGGTTTGCTGTGTCTACCGGTTTCATTTTCAATACCTCGCAATAGCCCATGATATTATTAATCTTACTCTGTGTTGATGTTGACTGAGATGAGAGACTGCTTGGGACTCGCCGACGTGGCGTTGGCGGGGGCGGATCGTAGGTGGGTGTCTTGGTGGGGGCGAGGGCGCAGGGCTCTGGCGGACGGGGCGCGGCGCCGCGGAGGAGTCAGGCGTCAGTACCCCCGTGAGAGTGGCGCAGTGAGGAAGCAAGCACCGCAGCATCAGCACCATGCCGGTAGGTCATGCAGTCGAGTGCGTGCGTGGGCGAGGGCGTGCCCCTGCCACAAATATTCAGACGAATTACTGGAGAATTTACCATGAACGTTGGGGACCGACTACCTCAAATCGTAAAACGATGCGATTTCTCGACGCTACATATCTATGTTGTCAGTTGTTATGCTGCGCCGAGCGAGTAGACAACCCGTCCGCACATGAATGTGGCACAGCATAACTACAAAAGTTGCGCGGGGTTAATCAGCAACATGGTAGAAGTGTGTGACATTCAAACAGTTAAAGTTGCGTGCCTAAATGTCCCACACTAAAAAGTGTGTGAACATTGTGTCAAGCCTAGAAAAGTGTGTGACAGCCCTGTCATTCATCACAGAAAAGTTAGTGACCCATAGTAAAAAGTGGTGACATTTTGGCACGCACTTTTATAATTACGAGAAAACTAAAATGTCACCATGCGACGCTATGTGTTGTGTGTGTCGGTTGTGTCGCACTCGATCGAGACTCGCACCATGCTCGGAACGTGAGCCCCTTGCTGTCAACGGGGCAGGTCAGGAAGGGCTAGCCGGGCGCGGGGTTTGCCAAGTATCGTCTTTGTAATTGATGACTGACACGATGGCTAAGCTAAAAGTTCCTCGGGAAATTAATGAACTACGGCTGTTGAGTTGCGTCTTGGCGAGTCCTATTCGGAGAAATTTTGTCTGTAGGAGTTTTCAACTTCTACGTCGATTCGATAGATCATCTCACGGGATGAGAGTATGATTTGCATATCGGCTAAGAGTGACCGTGTCGCGGCAGGGTATACTCTGAAAACTCTACAGCATGCACTCACATTAACGCTCGCGCTGGTTTCCCAGTTGCACGCATTCGGATACGATTCCTCGATTCCTCGATTCCTACGTGTTTGTTTGTATTGCTATGCATTTTGGATTTTTCGCACTTTTGACCACACAACGCATTGTTGCTACATATTTTACTTAAAAGAACTATTAAACAGCCTTGATCGTGGCTTGAGGGATGACTGTTGAGGTCGAAACTGGGTTGGCGTTTGCAACCTACAATTATTTCTATGACCCAAACTCTGCGCGCCGACTTCAAAATTAGAGTTCGCTAATGCATGTTAATATTAAGACATCATTGCATTACATGCTGTGAGGTCGTGTTGAGTCCACGTTACTACTACTCGTCCAAAAGTCAAATCAAAACGGTATCGTCGAGTCGGCTGACTTGTATAGGAAACAGTCGAATGATATGAAGCGTCTGAAGTCTGAAGTCAGCCGATATCGGCCGATATGTCGTCAGCAACAGTTTCCGGTCGGACACTTCGTCACCCTCTCCAGTTCCGTACCTTAGCTCACTCAGTTCCGGTCCGGAACATCTGGCTCGGTGGGCCCGTCGCTCGCGCCCCCTCCGCCGCTTCCGCTGACATGTGTGACTTCGGGAGGCGGAGAAGGGGGCGGGGGGAGGGCGGCAGCTATTCCTGGGTAGAAGTGGGTGGATTCGGTTGGAAGCAAAGGAAGGGTCGGACGGCGAGGAAAATGCCCAGGACGTGCGAGGGTTGGGGGAGGGGGGGGGGGGGTGGGTGGATTCGGTTGGAAGCAAAGGAAGGGTCGGACGGCGAGGAAAATGCCCAGGACGTGCGAGGGTTGGGGGAAAGGAGTGAGGGGGCGAGTGGGGTCGGGGCGGACTGTAAAAGACTGGTCTCATTTTAGCGGCCACTCTTGAGGCCCGTTGGCGCCTCGCGTCTAGTGCACACGTCGCAGGGCAGGGCGGTTGCCACGGCGGCATCACGATTTATTAAATTCAGCCAACCGATGCCCAAGTTCTCTCGTGGACCAGATTGAAATTCTGGCGTCGGTGGTTACCTTTTCTCCGCCAGCACAAAGCTGACCGGTGGCTTGTTCAGTCCTAGAGGCCGTTTTGGTTGCCGTGAGGGTCGGTCTCACAGAATAATAAAATTGCCTGAAAACTGGCTATCCATGGCTGGGTTGTTTTCTAATAATAATATAATGTCATCACAGATTTCTTTGTTTGTCACATGTAGTACTACTTGGAAATCGAAGTAAAAAAAACTGTGATGACACGGTTGTAAAAAAAGATAACTAAAAGATATTACATTTTTCAGACAATTTTTTTTAACATTTGTGCTGCGCAACTGACCTTGCCGCTTGCCTTGTGCCGCCGGCAGTAAATGTTGAAGTCAGCAGACCTACTTTTGCTTTCGTAACTCTCGTCTCCCGAAAGCCCTAAAATCACTATTTCCGCGGACCGATATGTAAACAGATGCCTTGCTCGCCGCGATCCTCTGCGCCGTTAAAGTTGGGGGCGTACAGGCCGGAGAGAAGCCCCCGCTGCACGTGTGCAGTAAATAATTGTTGCACCGGTTGTTTCCGACACTGACATCAGCGGGTGACGGGAGTGCACGTCCCTTTGGCCGGCCGCCATGTCGCCTCTCTGCTCCCCCCGCGCGGTCTCGGCACCACAACAAGTGTCAGGTGTCTCCGCTCACACTTCAGGATGCGCTTGCACCGCACACGATGTCGATGTTTAGCCTTCGACATACCGCAAATATATTACGGTCAAGGTTCAGGGGGGGGGGGGACAATAAAAACAAACAAAATGTAAGTGGTTCGAAAGAAAACAGTTTGGGTGGCACCTGTGGCCCCGCCAGGCTCCGCGTCACCCTGGCATTCACCTGCGGGCCGCGGTCCTGTGACCACGACCCTTGGCAACACTCCACCCCCGCAGCGCACGCGGCACAACACGGCCGGCTCACAGGGCGTGGCGCGCGAGATTCAAATTGAATTTATAGCGTGAGCGTAGCCGGCATTCGGTCAATACTCAGGCGATATTTCGCGACGAGGGATTAATATGGGACGGAACGCCTACGCCTACGTTTTTGATGCCTGTGAACGACTGACTGTCAATTTCTTGGTGGCAATATTTTTTTTATTTGTTTGTGCTGCCACAGCATCCCCCATGGCTTTATTTTTGCTCTCTATCGTTAATATTTTTGCAGCGACTCGAGAGAGTGCGGGGGCGGGGCGGGCATGTGGTCCGCACCCCCGACCGATAGACAGAGTTTAGAATGGGCCACATTACCCGGGGGCGTAGGGCTGGCGGGGCGGGGGAGCGCGGAGGGTATTTCTGTCGATGAAGTCGTGACGCCGAGCCGAGGCGCGCCCCCAGGATGTGCCGCGGCACTGCCGCCCACATCACGGAGCGGGAGCGCGGTCCTCCGTCTCCCTGCAGTCGGGCTGATGCGGCGGGGCGCTGGCACACACTTCTGTGCGGGGGAGGATGGCGGGGGAGGGTGGCGCCCCGCCTCCCTGGCCCCAAACCGTTTGTCAGGTGCCGTTCGCCGCCCACTGTCCGCGCGCCGCCGCGCTGGAGGGGAGGGAGCGCCTGGGAGGTAGGCCGCAGCACGACCGCTGTGCACTTGGCCTCCTCATGTTGCCTACGCTGCAGGCGCCGACCTCGCCGGTGAAAAGAGTGTTGAGCTGTTTACGAGCAAATTTCGTTTAGTCTTTTGAAATTTTGATGGGTTGGGTGGTGGTATGGGCTTTCCGTCGGCCGTCGGAATGTTTAGAATGGTGTGCACGGTGTGCGGAATGGAATAGAAGCTAGGCGAGGCTGACGTATCAGCTGCAAATAGACGTCCCTAAAAGAGGAAGAACTAAACATTCGTTCTGCTGGTGTTGGACCCATCGTCAGTTCAGCGGTGGTGGCTTAAGCCTGTGAGCTCCCCGCTATATAGCCCTTCTTCGCATAACCCCTGGCACGCCCCGCGGCCGCAGGCCTGACCTTGACTGCAGGACGGCTCTGGCCGGCTCTGGCTGCCAAGATACCGTAATGCTGCCCAGGGCACTGCAGCGAGTTTTCAAACACGTAAACAAATTGGCCATGCTGCTCAAAATTGACGTTCCTTCGCGTATTTGAAAAGGAAACAGCGTTCGAGCTGCGACAGCTTTCTAATGCCTGCTCTCCGACAAGAAACAAAGGAGCCTCGCATACCCAGGTAGCCGCACTTAATATAATGAATCGTATTTTTGCCTCATTAATGCGCTAATAATGCGCTAAAACAGGGGCAAAAATTCAGGTTTTCGTGCTACCTGAAACATGCACCACCAAAACTGTATTCATGATATTAACACATTTTTCAAACGATTTTTCTCGAGTCCATTTCGCTTGATCTAGGAGAATGTCCTCAACACAAGCGCAACGCACAAGGTAATGAAACAAAAATCTATTACACTGTGAAAAATAGTTGTAGGTTTTACGGGGAAGTTTTCCTTGACGCGTGTCTTATAATTACAATTCAAAATTGTAAAATTACAAGACTATGTATCGACTTCTTGGACACAGTGTAAAATCAAGTGTAATACACGGCCGCAGATGGGATAGGGCTGGACGTGCAGGAGCACGGGGAGCAGTGTCAATGTACTTCGCTCGGCTACCGAGAATTGTTGTTATATTTAGCCAAAGTTTTCAGTGCGCGATTACTAGGTCTTGGCCTGTCCTAACCGCTGCGGAGAGGCCAGCCCTGGCGTGGCCGGGCCAGGAACTGTTGGGCGGAGCGGAACACGGTTTGTCTGGTGGCCAGCGTAAACGCGCGCCCGCCAGAAATAGCGGGGGCCTGGCCGCCACACCAGGCGGGGCCGGGCGGGGCCGGGAGGGAGCCCCGCGCGGGGCCGCCACCGCCGCCACCACAACACAGACCTACCCCTTGGGCGAGCGGCGAGCGCCTCGTCCAGCGGGGTGGTGATGGTGGGTGAGGAGAGGACGCGGCGAAGTAGGCAGTCCAGTCTTGTGAAGAGGTCGACTCTCTGTTGCAGGTGTACGATGAGAAAACTCCGGGCTGGCTGAACTCGCGCCCAGTAAGGCATATAATCACTCCCCTTTATTCTGCGTGCTTGATCCCCGACCCCGACAATCATTCGCTTGGCATTCAGCACGCAATCCCGGTCACCCGAGGAGAAGCAAAGGGCTGCACGACGTCTTTTGAAAAGATCGTATTGCGAAAGAGTGAAGGCACGGAAAACTCCGAAACGACGCTTCCGAGACGCTTCCTCGAGGGGTCGTCAACTTCGATATTCCTCCGTACACGGACTGATATTACCTCAAATATTACACCAATATTAGCCATACTACTGGTAATATTACCTCAATATTACACATTTTTCTAGTATTATGACGTCACAGCTTGAAAATTGGCTCAATATTACCAATATTATTTGTAATATTCAATATTCCTCCGTACACGGCCAAGGAGAGTTGACGACCCCTCGCGCTTCCTTTTTATTGTTTGAGGATATAGTACGAAGCGTCATTCCGGAGTTTTCAGTTGCCTTTAAAAAGAAATGTCGCAAATTTCACAAAACTATCAAAACCTATATCGTAGTACTAGGTCCTCGATAACAATGAGTACAAATTCTCGATACCAGAGTGCCCTGGAGATGTATCAAGATATCGTGCAGCCCTACTAAAAATTGCCACAACCACTGACTTGTACCTCTTATTTTTTTCCCCATGTTTATTTCTGAATCCTTTTGGCGTTTTGGCTAGGTTTTTGTCTTTTTTTTTAACACAGAGGAAAGCAATGAACTCGCGTGCTAGGGGCAGACACCATAAACTAAATGGCGGAGAGGCTTAAATATACTTGGCACCTCGTCACCCGCTTCACCGTTAGTTAGCAACGTCTCTCAATCAGCCGCGTGTCACAAGCCTGCGGCTCGCAAGCGCTCCCGCCGGGGCCCGGGCCCACCCGCCCTTAGGCCCGCCCACCACTGGCTGGGGGAATGCCAGCCAGCGCGCCGGGAGCGGGCCGGCCGGGGAATCCCCTTTTTCATCTCGCCTCTGTCTGGTCGTTTTCCAACGAAACTCAAAGCCCACAATGTTTATTATTAGTAGAGAACGTAACGCAAAACATTTTTAAAAATCTCCATAATTTATTTTTTTCTGAACCATTTTCAAATGATTAAAGTGGTACGGCGCATTCGCGGTTTTCAACTCGCCATCGCGCCAAATCCTGGGCTGGGGCGAGCTGTCGCGCGGATCAGACGCCGTCGTGTCGGCGTCGTCAGCACCTCGACTCGTGTCGCGGGGGAGGCGGCCGCTCTGTTCGGTTTTTAAAAAGACAAAGTCCACTTTGATGCGACCCAGCAGGTGGGTCATCAAATCTTGGGGGGCGGAGGGGAAGGGACCAGGGGTGTGGGGGTGCCGGGCAGTGTAGACAAAACATCAACCGAGGTTCATTTTTCACTTGGGACTCGAACAGCACAGAACTACTATGCCGTGTTGCTTGCTCGGGGCCATGTGTATCATAGGACGGCTCGTTTTATTCATTGCGTTTTTCTGCGATGAGTGCCGGGTATTCTTCCTGCATGTCTTCTCGGTTTTGTTGTTATGAACACGAAACACTAGCAAACACTTCGCTGAATGCCACCTCTTCTGCTGCCATCCAGCCCAGCCCAACCCTCCACCCTGTGTCGTCTAGTGTGCAACCGTTTCTAGATTTATACGCCGACCAAAAGTGACACATTTACTGTTGCATTTGCTGGTTGAAGCTCCGTGTGTGAGACCCTGCTGTGCGTGCGTCCAAAAAAATAGGCCTCTGCGGGTTCCCTTCTCCTCGAAGTTCGCACTGATTGTGAACTTGTCGCGTGTGCATGGTGTGCGGGTGGATAAGCGTGTGTGCGGCACGGCCACTCCCAGGAAAACTGTTTCTTGTTTCAATTCGTTAAAGTTAATACTGACACAAGATCAAACAAATAAGCCGATATTATCGGTGAAATAAAGAGGAAAATCGTTCCAAAGGCAAAATTGCCTTTGTTGCAATATAGTGAATTTGATCTTGTTTCAGCTCAGCATTTAATTGGAACAAGAAAGCATTTTTCCGCCTTTTTCTGGGTGCAGCTCCCGTGGTCCCCTGTGATCCTGTGATGCATCGTCATTTTTGGCCTAGCGTACCAACGCCCCTCACAGTCGGCCACAGTTCTGTTCGCGAGTCGCGGCAGGACTATGTCTCTCACTTTGGCCTGCCCGTAGTCCGAGCGAACAAACGATTTTTTTTACTGCCCTCAGTATTTGTACATATGTGTCACAAATATCATGACATCTATTTAACATCCTCTGCTAATTCCGAGACTAATCCTGAGCATAGTGTTGAAGACGTGAGAATCCCTCCACCTTCGTTTTGTCCAAGTGGATTAGCGACAGCCACTCTCTCCCCCGCCTGTACCCTGCGGGTGTACTCTGCGAGTCACCACTCACCTGGGTGCATCCTGCTGTTGCAGGCCCGCAACAAGGACCAGGAGAAGGAGGTCCTGGACTGGATCGAGGCGGTGACGGGCGAGAAGCTGCCCGCCGCGCCCTACGAGGACGTGCTGAAGGACGGCGTCGTCCTATGTAACCTCATCAACAAGATCGCACCCGACTCCGTCAAGAAGATCCAGACCAAAGGCACCAACTTCCAGCTCATGGAGAACATACAGAGGTATTGGACTATGGCCCCGGGACGATGGGACGTCGTGTGTTACACGCAAACTAACAGCAATAATGCATAAGAACACGCACTGCGTTCACTTAGGTTCCAGGCGGCTATCCGCAAGTACGGCGTCCCTGACGAGGAGATCTTCCAGACCGCCGACCTGTTTGAGCGAAGGAACATTCCCCAGGTCACCCTGTGCCTGTACTCGCTAGGCAGAATTGTAAGTAAACCCGCACAATAAATTTTGATTCCTCGTGGCCTCCTTCAAAGTAGTTCAAGTAGATCCGTGTAAAAATGACCCCACCCCCTTCTCAAAAAATCACTGGAGAGACAAAGGTGCCATCTTGCCTTTTTAGAGGCATTAGTGAAATAGTGCCTGTACCAACGATCTACCGGCCTTCAAGATGCTGTTTTCGACAATGTTGGTGTGTTCTTTTCAACGGCAATATTGCAGTAGCGCCTTTGAAAGGTGTCATCTTGCACTTTTGTTTTTCCAGTGATGAGGTGACGTGTGCTGTGAGAAGTCACTCGACCCTTATCTCTCCTTTTGCAGACCCAGAAGCACCCCGAGTACACCGGTCCCCGCCTCGGCCCCAAGATGGCTGACGAGAACAAGCGCGAGTTCACCGAGGAACAGCTGCGCGCGCACGAGGGCCAGCTGAACCTGCAGATGGGCTACAACAAGGGAGCTTCCCAGTCCGGCCACGGCGGCTTCGGCAACACCCGGCACATGTGAACCGACCTCCTCAACCCCGCCTCGCCCTGCCTCACCCCGCCCGCGCCACCCCCCGCGCCCGCATATAGAGTTTATCTTTTGTACAATTGTATACTGTTGTGTTTTACGTTGCGGATCTTTCTTGAATGCTGTGTATTAAAATGTTGTCACACTTTTCTGTATCCGGCTGCATTTTCCGTTCTGATTGCAACCCATCGCTGTTGCAGGGGTGTGTGTACGCTCTTCAGCGACAGCGACCAACCCGCACCGAGTAGTTCTTTCCTCCCACAGAATTTTTCAGCTGACCGGCGACAAGTCATTACACCATGAGAAATTGAAAATTACATTTTGAAATTTTAAAATTACAAGTACTGCGTACCGACTTGGAATTCATTGACTGGCAAGAATGGGCTGTCGTAGATATACAAAATATTTAGTAAAATTTACGAAAATGTTTTTCACTGTGTAGCTAGCCTCCTCACGATAGGAGGTGGAGGTTATCGAGTTAGGCCTCCTAAAAAAATGGCCGGCCTCACTCTTTCTCCAATATACTGTGCGCGTGGCCTGATGGTCATCGTCACAGCGGAAAAGGAATTCCCTTTCCCTTTAGGAAAAAGAGAAGGAAGAGATAGCGCCGGAGCTGTGTGATTGTGATGAATAACTTCCCAATATGAATTTCATTTGCCACGCAATTTCATATGGATATCAGTCATACTTTCAGTGGAGGGGATAATGACTCAAGGTTTCGTGGGTCGTTTTACAAAACCTAACAAGACTTCGAAGTACGTCAACAGTGCGGTCGTGACATACACTTGCGTTCATGTACGTCCAAATAATTGGAGCTAAATTTGTGGACGTGTTTGATCAAGGTGCGGACACGCTGCTCCTGCCGGCCAAGGCCCGTGTCCTGCGCTGCCGCGCGGCCAGCGTTTCCCACGGGCGGGAGAGTGGCGGAAAGCGCCGAAGGAGCGCCCGACGGTGACGTGATAGGCCACAGGCACCAACAGCGGAGCGCGGCGGGTGTGCCTACCCCGCAGGCGCCCTGGAGCTCGACGCTGCCGAGTCAGTCAAGCCGAGTCAGTCCAGAACTTCACTCGACACAAAGCGCCCCGTGGGTGCGCAGACACACAGACAAGCCCATCGCCGTGCGGTTCAGCGCACCTACACCGGCAGGCGCCCATATCGAGCGTCCGGTCGGCCAGAGACCCGCAGAGACCATGTACTCTTAGTTCCTTACAAAGAGTGGTCTTTATATTACCTACGAAGAATTGGGTTTGTAACGTCCATAGGGTATGGAACCACCATCTTACAAACGGATTTTGTTCGTCTTACAAAGAGGACCAGTTTTTGAATAGGCACGTGCTCTTCGTATTTCAAAGCCGAGCCCTAATAGAAAGGCTTTGTTTGTATTACAAAGGTTCCAAATCCTGTGTACGTTACGAAGAGCAGTGTGCATTTATTGCAGCCATGTGACAGAAATGTAATGCTATGCTCTGAGTAGCAAAGGGAAAGGGAGGTTTTGGAGTGAAGTACAAGGCTTTCATTACTGCTCGCGTTGGTCCAATTAATTGAGGTATCAGTTGGATACAATGCTGACACGCTGACCTGCGTCAGGCAGGTCTAAGGAATATAAAATTGAGCAAGTTTGGCTTTGTGGTGAGTTTACGTTTTGATTAAAAATCCCAATAATGTGACTTCTTGACAGAAGGAACACAAAAAGGAAATTCAAAAGATGCTTGTTTGAAATTAATGTTTAATTACAATCTTATCACAGCAGCGCGTCTAGTCCCGTTACTTTTCCCACCTGCGAAGCGTTTCCATTCAGGACAGGCGGACAGGCTCTTATGAATGTTTAAGAAATCACTATGTATTACTCGTTCACATAAAAAGAAGCATGAGACACAAACACGTTTTTTTTATTATTTAAAACACTAAGTTGTTAAAAAAATCAAAATTGTTTTGCAGTGTTAACATCAGAAAACCTTCACACGGATTAGAGTAGCTTTGCGTTCTTATTATGATATTTGTGTGCTATATTACAAATGGTATTTAAGTCATATGCGAAACCGAGAGAAAGGACTACTTGAGTGAGAAAGATATGGCACTGCACTTTTATATCAAAATAGTTAATTTTATCTCTTAGAAAACAGCCGCAGAACTCATCTTCGGGGTCGCTTGATAAACTCCGACTGAGTTTGTTCACACGAACCGTCACAATATCTGTTCAAACAAAAATAGATCCGTCTTCAAAACTGCACTATTCCAGCGGTAGCGTGGGCTAACTAAGCACGAGTATGGGTTTATTGGGTGTGCTTTTGGGTGGGGAAAGAGACAGGTATTAAGACCCAGCTATACCCGACCGATTGCACATGACTGAATCCACTGTAGTTGTCTCTCGTCTCTAGGTAGCACTATTTTTTTTACCATCCTTGCTTCAGTATGCATCATGGAAACATGCCGAGTCCCCGTCAGAAGAAAATGCGGATTTTATTTCGCACATCTCACGTTCCTCCTTGATAGGGTGTCGAATGTTAAAGCCACCTAGCAACGCAAACCGCATATCTTGTGAAGCGAACACAGCCAGTAAAACTGTGCCAGTTGTAAGACTGAAATAAAAATCACCCTACAACCAGAAAAATGAAAGAAATGTAGAGTATGACTATGGTTCTTGCAACATATACTTGAGTTGTTGCTGCAGTTTTACTTTTTTTCTGTGTGTACAGAAATATTTTTTTCTGTGCACAAACCTCTATATGACGTATGTGATGTAATTCCCTTGCACAGCACACCATTGGATCGCCCCACCCTCTAATAGCGCCTACATATTATAAATGTACACAAAAGGCTCCACATGGTTTGCGCATTCAAATACCATAAAATTCGCTAAGCTAAGGAACTTTTTCAAGCATTTTCGTGGACTACAAGGTAAGGATTTTTAAGTTTGAATTTTTTCCGTAAAATTTAGAAACTTTCTTCAAAGAAATCGGAAAAGTTGAAATATTTCCAGAAAAATTAGAAAAAAAACTTCTAGAGAAAATTAGAAGATTTAACAGAATAATATGTTTAAAAATTTCCAAAACACATTTTTTGTCAGATATAGATCCCTACCAAGGGTTGGTCCGCCTCCGCCGGCTTCAGCTCACCTGACGGAGAACCTGCTGGCCTCGTTGTGGCGCCGCTTGTGCTCGCTGCGCCAGCGGTTGGCCTCCACGGCGGCGCCCACCAGGTCGCTGCCCTCCACGAAGTCCACGGCGACGATGTTGGCGAACTTGAACCAGTAGCCCGCCCTGGCGTGCGCCGTGATGTTCCAGTTGACCTGGTCCGCCATGAGGCGCAGCGAGGACCGCTCGAGGTTGAGCAGAATGTCGAACACGGTGGGGGTGAGCTCGGCCATGAGCGCGTGCAGCTCCACCCGGTACATGGCGCGCACCTGCCGGTCCAGGTACTCGACGAGGCCCTCCAGGCTCTGCTGGTTGCCCCACAGCTGCGGCACCGCGGCCCACAGCACCGCGCGCTCTGCAACCCGCCAGAAACACAATATGCCTCTGCTGGCGCGGGGCCAGGGAAGTTCCCGTAAGCAAACCGTCTACCATTGCTACGCAGGCAAAACCACTACAGGCCAGAAAAATAAAACGCCAAACAAACGTGAGTAGCGGTACTACCCGCGGGGGATCGCCTAGTGTGAAATGACAGGTGAAACGATGTCAGTCCAACTGATATCGTAACGACAAAAGTTTTGACTTTTCGGTATCGTTCCGGCCGTTCCGGTATCACCGGGTGGGCCCGGCCTGGCCCATCCGCTTCGTACAGGGCGGTGTGGGGACGCACTCCCGGGTCAATCTCCCCTCCGCTGCGAGGACGGCTGCCCTCGAGGCTGCCCTTGTCCACTCACCTCGCTGCTGCCAGCCCCGGTCCCCGTAGGCCACGAGCACGCTGCCCCGCTTGTGCAGGTCCTTGATGCTGGCCAGCGCGCTCGCTCGCTCGTTGGGGATGAGGCGCTCCCCCAGCACCTCCCGGATGAGCGCCAGCAGCTCGCCGTGCGCCTCCGTGTCCTCCATGTCCTCCGCGCCGAAGCCGACGGGGAAGCGGTGAAAGTCCAGGATGACGACCTCGCCCACCGCGGCGTCCAGGAAGATCCGCACGTCGTGCAGCACCCTCCGCAGCGGCTGCACGCGCACCAGGTCGTGGTTCACCCAGAACCTCTCGCCGTGGTCGGGGTGCGACTCGTTCTGCTGGTCACCCATGTCCTGGGGGTAGTGGCCGACGCGCAGGTCCAGGTAGCGGACCCCCCACACGAGCTGCTCGTACGTGTTCAGGTCCTGCGTGAGCAGGTAGCGCACCAGGTGCGAGTCCTTGTCGTCGCCCTCGCGGGGGAAGCTACCCGAGTTGTGCGTCCCGGGCAGCATCAGCTCCGGCAGCGCCAGGTTGTCGCCCCTGCGGCACGACGGCATCCTGAGGACACTAGCTTTGCACCGGGCCGCGCACCGCGCACCAGTCGGCTCTGCTTACCCAGACTCGAACAGCTGCCTCATCCATCGGGGTCGGATCCGCAGGCACTCGGAACTGATGAGCGCGCCCTGCTCGTCCAGCAGAGCGACCCTGAAGTCGAAGCAGTACTCGGGCTCCTCGGGGGTGGCGCTGGCGGCGCTGTCGCGGTCCCAGCCCCCCGGGAGCTGCCGGGGCACGCTGTAGTTGGTGACGAGGCGGCCCGCCGCCCCAGCCAGGCTATCGCTCCAGCCTGCGGGCACGCTCCCGGTCAGGCGCAACCCCTCGGGCTCGCCCTCGGGCGCTCCGCACAGCTGCTGCAGCAGCTGCTGCTGGACTTACGGATGGCCAGCTTGTCGGCGGTCTTGGGCGGCACGTTGAGTGCGTCGTGGTCGAAGAGCACGGCCCGGGCGGGCCGCACGTCGCAGTCCCTGAAGTCCCAGTTGACTTCGGCGAGGCGCTCGGGGCGGCCGCGGCCCCGGAGCGGGGACACGGACACGTAGAGCAGCGCGCGACAGGGGTCCGCCTCCGCGCTCTCCTCGGAGGCCGCAGGGGGCTCGGGCCGCGGGGCCTCCTGGCGCTCGCGGGGGCTCGCCGCCATCACCTGCTGCAGCACTGCATGCAGCACTGTATGGTCGACGTGAACACATTCCACCCCGCCGACCTCCCCCCAGTGACCCGTGCTTACCTAGCAGGCAGAACAAACCCTGCGTGCGCCGCGACCAGGAGGTCGCCGTGGAGCGCGCCATGGCCGGGTGCTGCGCTCACTGAGGGGCCCCAGAGCAGCTCTGAGCCGGTCTGCACCGCAGAGCCAGGGCGCGGGGCGGGCGGGGCGGGGCCGGGCGGGCTGAGCCAGGCGCGCCAATTGCTTGATTTGGATTTCCGTCACTTGTCCCGGCTGGCTGTTGGAGCTGCTCAGCTTTGGATGCGTTGCCTGAGCTGACCTCGTGAGAAATGAACTGTGGCGTCGGTGACCTACACAGCCTCGGTGAAGAGTGGGCGTTATCGATTTGGCGTACATGTAATTCTGAAAAATGACCGGCCTTAACGTCTAACAACCATTTCGGATTGGCTTCGAAACAGAGAGGAGGATTGGTAGACTAGGTCTCTCCATGTGTACAGTAATCGCACCAGATCGCACGCAGCGGCTGGACTCAACACTTCACGCGGGTTGGCTAACTAACGAACGTGTTGAACTGAAATAATGCTAGTAGGCTGATCCACCCAAGGCACGTTCGCAGAACTTTGTAATTACTGCCGCATGGAGACGTGTGAGGTTGCGTACCGTCTTTTACCATGGCGCCTTACGAGCCATCGAGTAGGCAACACGCTCGCACGAACGCGTGCGGTGCAGTCTATAGCCTCGGAAGTGGGTGCGGTGAATCACTGTATATGCCAAAAAATATGCTGTAGGTTCGAGAGGCATGCTGCTTACATTATATCTTCGTCTCTACTCTATTCATTTGATGCTGATATGCCAACCAAGCTTTTCATATCACGCGGCCTTAATTTTTCGTGCATTGCTATGGTTATGATTACGCTTAATTTGGTGATAAGTTACCAGCTCTATTTTTCGTAACAATTAAAAAGGAAATATTTACGTCTTGAGATAGACTATCTTATGTGATTTGTGTCTAGACTAGACGTCTAGTCTCCTATTTGTTAAAATGAAGTTAAACAAAATACTACTGTTTGTTTACTGTCAACATAGGAGCCATGAGCCATTGCAACCTAATTACAAGGGAATTCGAGGGAATTCCACTATCTGATCGATTTGCACGTCACCCAAAGAAGTCAGTGATTACTGCATCATGCTGCAACGTGATTGACGGCGAATCGAGATCTTATGTTTAACACACTGTAATTTGCGTTAATGTGTAACTTACAGGTTCGGAATTGAAAATGACACACACTCTATAAGAAAGCTTAATTTATTAAGAAAGATGGGAAATTTTAAGGTAGGTCGCAACAGTTTTCTGTAGAATGTTGGTGGTTCAGCTCGCCGTGAGCAGCTGCAGCAACTCCTCTGGGTCCATGTTATTCAGGGTGTGAATGTCGATCCCCAAGGCGTTGGCTACACTTAACATGTCCAGACCGAAGGACTTGAGCACGGCGATGAAGTTCATCTCCTCTCCTATGGCAAAGAACTCGTCAGCACACGGTACGGAAGTACATGCCAGGTTGCTGATTACCTTTTGTAGTTATACTGTGCCGAGTGTAAAGGCTACTGCCCAGTGTTGCGGATTTGCATGCCCAAGGGGCAATGGCGCCTTACGGGCAGATCGGGTAGGCAAACCCGCAACACTGTGGTGTATTGCCTTTACAGACGGCGCAGCATGCAGGCGGGCGGGTTAGCCTATCGTCGCAGACCACGGTGCCTTACGGCCCCAAACGGATAGACGACCCGGTCACGCGCCTGCGTGCGTACAGTATACGGTGTGAGAGAGTAAGTCAGACACAGACCTGTGAAGGGGTTGTGCAGCTTGGGGCAGGAGTGGTTGCACTGGGGCCAGGAGCACATCTCCACGTGTCTGGTGGGACAGGTCACGCGGCTGCCACCTGCAGAAAGGCATCAGGTGAGTGTTCGACGGATAACGGGCGGGTGCGTCCATAAACCACGTCGACCTGTGGAGGTGCTTATTCGACGACCCCGCATCATGAAATGTTTACCCCCCGAATTCATGTCATTTTACTACCGTAGAAAATGCACCTCGCACATGCCCACGAAGGATTATCCCCCCCCCCCCCATAGGTCGACTCGGCATCGCGGCTTCACGCAGGAAAATACTATCAACATAGGCCTACTTGACGTTAGGAATGACTAACCTTCTCCCTTCTTGTGCTTGCGGCCGCCGCCCCGCTTCCTCTCGGAGTGATCCATCGGGGAGTCGGCGGACCTGTGCAGAGGGGTTCTCTTTACTCTCTGAACGAGCTCGGCCGGACCTGTGTATGGGCGCACTGGGCGAGTACTCACAGTCTGTTGTCCCAGCAGCGCAGGGCAGATGGCAGGGAGACGCGGCCGACGCGGACGGCCGCCCAGTCGCGCTTGGTCAGCACGGTGTGCGCGATGCAGGCCGGGGCGAACACGGCCCTGCGGACAGAGCGCGCTAGTCAGCTGACGAGTACTCACCGGCTGGCCCCGCCCGGCCCGACCGCGGTATACTCACGACACGTTGCTGAAGGTTGTCCTGAAGCTGTCGCCCATCTCGTGGATGAAGTCCCACTGCTGCTTGGACACCGGGGCGCCCACGTTGTCCGCGGTCATCTGCGCCTCGTCGAACAGCCACTGGAAGAGAAAGAGCGGCGCTGCGGGGCGCGCGGCGTGAGACCGGGGCTGCCCGTACTCCCCACATCATCATGCCCGGCAGGGGGAGGAGGACCTCCCCGCAGTCTCCACGGGGACCTCCAGCTGGATCGCGTCACGTACCTTTGACCGTCGGGTAGAGCCGGTAGCCGAAGTAGCACCTCCAGGGGTCGGTGCGGTGGCGCGCGGCGCAGGGCGCGGGCACGCGGGCGCGCCACAGCGCCATGCCCTGGCGCAGCGCGCCCGCGGCCGTCAGCGCGCGCCCCGGCACGGGCGAGAAGGGCGGCCGGTCCAGGAACCAGCCCGAGTCCACCAGCCCGCGCACCGAGACCCGCGGCAGCCCCAGCGCGCGCACCAGCTCCTGCACGGCGTCCACGTTCAGCATGACGCCCGTGCCGCCCGCGCTGTGTAGGGGAACAGCACAGTCATCAACACGGCTGGACCACACCGCACCCGTGCCCAGCTTAGCGACGTTGGGAGAATAGCGGGTGGAACAAGGGCCTCCCAGATTTGTCAATAAGTTTTCGCCACAGCCACTCCCTTCCATCTCTTCCACCCAGGCGACGGCTGTTTTGTTCTACCCGCGCTATTCTTTTGAGCTGAACATCACAATTGGCGCCATTCAGAGCGCAGGTGCGCGACTCGGCTCGGACCCACCTGGTGCCGGCGAGCAGGACGTGCGAGTCGTTGGACAGCCAGCCGTTGGCGGCCAGGTCCCGCACCACCTCCTGCACGATGAGCGCGCCCATGAAGCTGAAGGTCTCCCCGGGGGTGGGCGCGGGGGAGGAGCCGCTCCAGGAGTCGCTCGAGCAGTAGGGCACCAGCCTGCAAGCACCGCTGTGTGAGAGGCGTCCTCAGAGCCGGCACCGCCGCGGGTACCGCGGGTACCGCCCGGCGCACCGAGCGCACTACTTACACGTGGTTAGCGTTCCAGCTGTACGGGTTCTCCTCGGGCACCGGGGACAGGATTCCGCCCACTGGAACAAGCAATTATTAGCAGGTTCACTGGTGTGTTTCCGCCGCGACGCCCCGGGGGCCCGGGGTGCGAGCGCTCTAAGGGGCTCGGGGGCGCTCACCGTTGCGCTGCTCGGGCCACAGCCTGGAGGTCATGAGGTGCCGCAGCCGCTGCCAGCGGTGGTGGCAGCTCCGCGTGTCGTGGCAGTACCAGCCGCCCTCCAGCAGCACGACCCAGCGCCGGCTGCCCGCCGACCTGCGCACGTAGAACCTGCACGCGGCGCGGCGAGTGTTAGTAACGCGTGTTGCGGCCGCTACGCGTCGCACGGGCGTGGTGTCTAGTAGTTACCCGGCCGGTGATCCGTCGTTGCAGGTGACGCTGGCGTTGGTCAGGAACTGGCGCCTCAGGGCGCGCTCCTCGTCCTGCGGGCTGCAGCTCACGGCCTGCGGGCGGGGGCCTCTGTGAGTGCTCCGTGCACTGCGGGGGGTTTGGGGGGTGGTGGGTGGGGCGCTTACCTCCATCATCATGGCCTGCACGTCGGCGAGCGGCGCGGCCCGCAGGCCGGGGCCGGGCGGCGGGGCCGTGGGGGCCGGCGGCAGCACGGCGTTCTCCTCGCGCAGCTCGGGCGCCGCGACGACCGTCCCCAGGGCCAGCAGCAGCAGCTGCAGCAGCGGCAGGACCTGCGGAGTGCGGACAGGTGTCTGTCAGGGGCGTACTCGTACTTGCATGAGCCACCCCAGCGGCGCTGGCATGCGAGGAGCAGAGCAACGCACTCACCGCCATTTCGGAGAGCTGGAAGACGGCGCTCGTGTCACCTGGCGAGGCTCATGTCCTGTCGGGCCGGGGCGCGGGGCCGCACTGGCGGGCCTCTGCTCTGCTCTGTGATGGGCCTCCACCTGAACGCGACTGATCCGCAGCCCCCCTCGCCTCTCCTCCCTCTCCGTGCCGCACGCTTCCTTTGGCGGCGCCTTTGATGTGCCGGCGAGAGGAGGGAGGGGGTGGGGGCAGCGGAGGGGGCGCTCCAAAGCTCGCCGCCTCCGCCTCGCTGCAGCGGTCACGGCAGCCGGTGCGGGTGGTGCGGGCACGGGAGGCGCGGGCCAGCAGCACCCCGAACATCTCCGAGATTATCCAAGCACGCCAGCACGCCACACACCGAGGCCGAGGACTTCTAGTGGTGCTGGTAGACGTAGAAGGCAATGACGTTCTAATTATTTGTTTCGTCAAGCTCGCCCTCCTTTTCTGTGACTTTGTATCTTTTTGGCAAGAGGCATTTGCATTACTTGCAAGCCTAGCCTGACAATCGCAAGTTAGTGTGATATGTTCACGCCAAAGCAGACCCTGTGAACGCCAGGATTGTTCCCGGTGGCCACTTTGCCTTGGTCGGGAAGAGGTGTGATCATAGGGGCAGCTCCTCGTGGCGAGCCTCGGCACCTGAGAATGGAGCGAGGGTGTCAGTTTAGGACGATAACAACGTAATTCCCTTAGATGCATTTTTATTTAAGAGAATTCAGCCGAAATACAGTCAGGTAATCCTGTATATAAAAAGGAGAAATACACTTGGCGCGCCGCGCTCCGCCGCGCGGGCGGGCAGCCCATGCGGCACTGGTGCCCGAGGTGTTGCCTAACCGCACGGCTGCACGGCGACAAACACACAGGCATTCATTCAGACACTAAGTTGGATTGGAGTTCAGAATTTGTTCAAAATCCGTCTACAGTAAACAGCAATTATCCGACGAAAATCGCCAATGTAACATTTTCAGTACAGGAGTAGAAGAAAAATTTGTGAAAATTGCTGCAGCAATGCCACAGGATGATTATTTATATTATTAAGTTGAAAACTTTTCCAACTGGATCTGACAGTCCTACACAAATGTCACAGGTATGACACAGGAAGATTAACATATCAGATTCCTTATTGGCCTACACAATGCAATCAGTAAGAGGGGAAGATCTATCACGCGCTTCGTACAACTTGGGTCAAAAATGCTGAAATAAAGATTTTTCAAAAACAAAATCTCTTGACATACACGACATATAATCTATTTACCATCCTGAATGCTCGTGCACCCCACAAAGAAAGGCAATACACTAAGCATGCAATTCAGAAAAAAGTCTAGTTTCATGGCAGTTTGTGTTTTTAAAATGTATTCATACTTTCTGAAAAGGGGGGCAGACTTTTTGGTGCTTGGGACAATAGACATTTCAGCAATAAAATTAAAAAGGTGCACAAAAGTGTTATAGTTTCATCAGAAAAATTTGTCAAAGGTTCCAAAGCCAAATAATCTACACCATAATTCAATGAAATAGTGGACACAGCTGCTTTATTGCTGGAATGAGATTTGAAACGATGAAGAATAGTAATTAGACACCATGGTAAGATAGCTGTGCAACACGGAACATACAACAAGGATCAGAAGTTGATTACGTTTGTACGCAGCCAGGTCACTTGCTAGGGTCCTCCGTAAGGATGTTAATGACTCAAGAAAATTCTATTAAAGAGATGAAATGAAATGGCACTTCATCGACTAAAACACAAACATATACTACTTACGCTTTTTTTTATTTGTCAATTTTAAAACACTTTAAATAAACCTCTCAGCCTCACTCATTGCAAAGCAAAATGACACTTTAAACAGTTAGTGAGAAACAAAAATAAAACTTAACATATTATACAGCAAACAGAAGTTTTGGCAATCTTCCTACAATCAAAACAACAATGTGATGGGGGAGATAGAAGAAGCTTTGCACTGGGCCTCGCCTTGCCTCACCTTGCCTCGAGGGCAGGCCAAGCCTAATACCAACAGGTCAACGTAATACTAACAGAATAGGGTCAAGGATTGCACAGGTAAACACTACAGCTACGTACAAATAAAACAGTTTCACATTTACATGGTAAAGTGAACCTCAGCAGTACAGGTACTTACATGTACCATATGGTAGTGTACAAACAGATACTAATTAATTATTACAATTGTTTAAAGTCCATTGTAAAAC
>NW_026267143.1:1409915-1411276 GCF_000697945.3 Frankliniella occidentalis | reverse complement strand
ATAGCGTGTGTAGGTACCGCGTGTCAGGGCTACGACGCAGTAGTGTTTCAGTTTTGCCTACCCAGGGCGCCTTACGGATAGAGAGAGTAGGGCAAACCCGCATACACTGGAGAGACAAAGCTGCCGAGAAGCTCAAGAAGGGGGAAGTCAACTTAGCACCATGACCTTTCCATCGTCTGTTACTGCCGTTAGTTGTATACGAAGTTTCTGAAGTCATCATGAGAAGTGAACTTGTACGGAAAACTAACTTCCCAACGTCATTTTGGAAACTTCAGATGTACCCGACGGCAGTGGCAGACGATTAATGGTCATGGTTCTAAGTAGACTTACCCCCTTCCGCTTCACGACAGGCGCGTATTAAGGGGGGGTGCGGTGGGGGCGATCGCCCCCCCCCCCTATGGGCCACTAGATAGCCGCCTAAAGGTAGGCAATTTGACCTACAAAACCCCTGTATGTAGGCAACTTTCGATGCTCCGCCCCCCCTGTCCGCCCCCCCTTAATACGCCACTGCTTCACGACGACTTTGGTGTCTTGTGAAGGTGCTTCACTTTAATGCCTTAAGAAAGGCACGAAAGTCTCCGAAGGCACTAAAATTTAGCAGCTTTAGGGCATTTTCATGCCTTCCCAGGGGTGCGAATAACGACTTTCGTGCCTTTCAAGAGGCAGTAAAAGATTCGAAACCTTTGTTTTTCCAGTGTAGCCGCCCTGACACACGGTACTGGAGAGTTCCAGAGAACTCAGTATTGTGGGTGCCAGTTTTTAACAAAGCAACCGCGTATACTGACGGAAATGAAGCAAAATTTCAGGTTTGACTTGCAAAATTTTTCTTGAGTGTGCATGAATCCCTTGAACTATTTGACATGGTACAGAAGCTCGGGAGGTCCACTCGTTACGACTTATTTTCCCTACTTCTCTTCCACTTTATCCCCTGGCCACTTCCTTCTACCCTCCCCCAATTTTGCAGACGGCCAGAGTTTATTTTTGAGAGGAGGGGGCAGCATCCCCGAAGCCCGTGGCGCTGGACCAGCAGTAGCGTTAGCTGACTGGGCAATGAACGCTGGCTGCTGGCTCTACTCTGCTGGAAGCCGTGCAGGGCCGGAGGCACTACCTAGGGCTTGAGCGACTGATATCTCGCGGAGGGCAGGGGGCGAGGCGGAGAAGGGCCGGCCGTGGAGCGCCCTAGAATGTCCTGGAGATCCTGGCCCCTGGAGAACCAGACACAAGGACTGTCTCCTGTCTCTATGTCGAGCAAAATACCTAGACAGGTCGGTACGGTTCTGTTGGTCTGGCTTCTGGCTGGCACTCAGCACGGCTCAGCGGTCACCCACCGCCAGGGGGTGGGGTGGGGAGGGAGGCGCAAG
>NW_026267143.1:1407451-1409865 GCF_000697945.3 Frankliniella occidentalis | reverse complement strand
TAATTAGCTATTACAGAAAACAACCAACAAATAATTTGTAACCACGATGGTTAAAGCAGGACCCGCTTGGGTGCCTGGGTGCCTGGGTCCCATGTGGTTCCCATGCGGCCCCATATGTGGCCTCCAGCGCGCTTCAGAGAAGTGGCCATCCTCATAAACACGCACTCTCACATACATACAAGCACTCTTACACATGGACACACACACGCGCGCGCATACATACACTCTCTCACTCACACACACATACACCAGCACGCTAGAGGCTCCAGAGGCTCTAGAGCTGCATGTTAGCATGATTGGCCGGCCTCGCCAGGGTCTAGTGTCTATGTGCCTAGAGACATCTTCCCCATGGAAGACATACACCATTGAGTAGAACAAAAGAAAAAATATGGCTTCTGGCAAACAGTAGCGACTGCCTCAATTACTCACATCAGGCAACATGTGACCAGAGAAGAGACTGTGACAAAATCATTGCTTGGTCGATTTGTCAGCATTCCTGCGTTGACTTCTTTCATTTCATCTGCATATACAATTTTGTTAATTGATAGAAGTTAACTAATCTTAAATTTCAAATTTAAAGCTCAGAAAATAAAGTATAAAAATATGTATTGTAAAATACATCATAGTTCGATAGAGTAAGTGTTGCCACAGACACCAGATTCTGTAACCAAGCTGCATTTGTAAGTAATAGCTCAAACTGAAACCTATGTGGTATTTTTCAAGAGGCTTTGGCACTTGTCACTCCTGTTATATGGCACAGGGTCCAGCCACCTCTCGCAAGCAGCACATCACGGTCTTGTCACCAAAAAACAAACTGTTACAATTAAATACTGTAGTTAAGAGTAAGATATTAGTAGGGGAGCACTACTCTCACGTTTGGTCCTATGTTGTCCACACTCACGCTAAACACATCAATTTCGACTAGTAACAACAAATAAATTTTAACATATTCTGCGACCACTCTCCACCATATTACTAACAACACAATCTTGCATTGCACAGGTTTAACTGATCATAATCATAAGCACAAACAAAAATAATATAATTCACCATATATAATAAAGGATATTTGAATATATGAGCGCTCGGGTGACACAGGTGATGTTGGGAAGGCAGTCAAAACGATAGGAAGGCTAGGGCCACACTAAAAAACCACCACACTCCGTTCAATTAATTCTATAAATGCCAAATTCCTTGCACAACGAACACAAATCTTCAAATTATACTACGCAGCCTGCCAAAGGGTACAAATGGTGTATACTTGATTTCTTTCTTTACACATAGGAGCCATAGGAACAGATATACAGTATTCGATATAAACCCTGTTTAAGAGGCTCGCCTTACTTCCTGATATGACATGAGAATGCAGCTAGTGATAGCATACTTAGCACATAGGAAAATAAACTACTTAAACAACATCTTGGTTTCTTACTTTTGGAAGCAAAGCACTTAGGGTAAAAAGGGGGAGGGGTGGGTAGAGGCTCACCATGGGGCTGATCACTTGACAGCTAAAAAGAATCACACGTCGAGGGGACAGGGACTGTAAGGGAACAGGGACAGCGAAGGGACAATTTACAAACCTCCGCAGAGCGACACGGCAGCAGCGCAGCAGCGCAGCAAACTCACTCCGTGCCATGGTCAAAACCAGGAGGTCAATTAGACTAATTTTTTTATCTTTTCCAGTTTTTCTTCAAAGGGGAGGGAGCATCAGATTGTTCAATATTGTAATTAGTCACACTTTTCTTAACTAAATTAAGAGAAACCTACAATAAAATGTCTGCTCACTAAGGTGAGGGGGAACACTCAAAATTCCGCAAACTCCTTAGCACATTTCTCTGTAGATGAGATGCGCAATTGCTCTTCTTCATAATCATCGAAGTTGCTGGTGTCACCTGGCCCCTTGCAGCGTGGGATGAAGGGGGCCTCAATTTTCTTTTGGAATACCGCGATCCAATCAGTTGATGCAAACCATTTGTGACCTTTGATGTCATTTACTCCATTTTTCAGATTTCCGTAGCGTTTAGTCAGATCCACCTGGAAGAAATAAATATTTGATGGTGGTTAGAATATTGATTAACTTATGTACAACTTACTCAGCATAGATTAATATGTATTGGAAGAAATCACATTAATAGATTATTTAAAACAGAGAGATTCAAAAAATTCTTAAGCCAACTTTAAGAAGGACAAAAAGAGAAAAGCAACAGTAAGACATAATATTTGAGCACCACTAGCACATGGTGACAGCCACAAAGACAGTGTCATATAGAAGCAAAAGTGTAATTGGCTCATATAGACATCTACAGTTGAGGGAACTATAAACTCCTCAATTAGATAAAATTTTAGCTGTTCCATGTTATCTAGTTAAACAACTTATAACAGTGGAAGTTGACTTATGCAATAAGCTGACTATA
>NW_026267143.1:1405010-1407401 GCF_000697945.3 Frankliniella occidentalis | reverse complement strand
GAGAGCTTGCAGGCTGAGCACACGGCGCCTGTGAGGCTGGGGGTAGGCCACCCCGCACTACACGCGCGCACTGCAGGCAAGATGTTGCCTACCCATCAGGGGATCTGAGAGCTTGCAGAGGATGAGCACACGGCGCCTGTGAGACTCGGGGTAGGCCAGCCCGCACTACACGCATGCACTGCAGGCAAGATGTTGCCTACCCATCAGGTGATCTGAGAGCTTGCAGGCTGAGCACACGGCAGTTTCGCGGCGACGAATGACGGACATGCTTTCTGTATGATCCCTGGTCTCGTACAGCCTCCTGGTGGCACTCCACCAGGCGGCATACTTCAACGGACGTACAGTATGTGCTTTTACGCGGAACGCATAGTATCCTCTGTGAAAATGTGTGTGTGTGTGTGTGTGTGTTTGTGAAGAGCGAGAGACATAGAGACAGGAGGGGGTAATTCTTACCCCCCCCCCCCTTCCTCCTGACAATTCGTACTCACTTAACCGCCTTCAACACGCTGTTGACGAACACCTCCCGCTTCCTGGCGTCAGCCGAAACGACCGAGAACCTCTCGGAGCCCTCGGCCCAGCCGCCGATGGTCATCCCCACGGCAACCGAGGAGTTGTGCTTCCTGAGCTCCTTGACCACACCGCCCACGGACACTGCGACATACTCGGGCGTCACACTACTGGTGGTACTCCTCCGTTCGCTCAGCCGAGGTGCGCTCACCTTTGTTGTCCTCGTCGCTCATGGGGTAGGCCTCCTCCAGGGCGCCCGTCTGGCTCACCACCAGCCGCCCGAACGCCACCATGACCATGGAGCACAGCCCGGGGTCGAGGTCGCGGGGTTTGAATTTGGCGTGCCAGGCGGCGGCGTAGCACAGCAGCGCACGGCGACCTGGACAGGAGCACATTGCGTCGTAGTGGGACTCGGCCCGGCAGGACGCCTTCGGGCGCGTTGAGGAGTAAGGCACCACACCGCCAGAAATATCGTTAAGATATCGCATGTCGACTTTGTGTCGCTTTTCGTGTCACTTGCGACAGAATGGTGAGCAAAAAATCGACATGTGATATCAAAACGATATCGTTGCGATATTGCCCCAATACCGCTATTCTCCGATTTCTGGTGGTGCTTAGGTGCGACACAGGCAAGCACGCACGCCTGCGTGCGCTACAGTGTGACTCGTACCTCTCTCTCACCCTGGGCAGCTCCTCAGAACTTACCGAGCCCGCGGGCGCGCGGAGGTCCCTGCGCCTCGGCGTCGTGCACCAGGGCGAGGGCAACGCCCAGAGCCACGAGCAGGGCGACGGGGGTGAGCGCGCGCATCTCGGCTGCTGCGGGAAAGCAATCCGGGATGGCTCTAGCTCGCGGTTCCCAAAGCTGTGGCGCTGCAGTCCCTCGCGGCAGTCGCCGCTTCCTCGACGCGGTGCTGGGATACTACTGGTACACGCACCGAGGCGCACTGGGAACCCCTGCGCGCCCCGCCCGCCCCTTCCTCCACTCCGCACGTCTCCGCTCCATAAGAGACCCGAGACTTGACGTCAGCTCCTGCCGGCTCCTGGCAGGAACAGGTCCAGGGGATCGGGACGAGAGGCCCGGCTGGCCGATGTCCAATAAAAACAGGGAATCCCGAGAAATACCCTCAACATGAGCCCACCCTCCCCCTCCCCCACCTTCTTTCCAGAGAGTCAACACTCCACTGCGTACAACGCACATCTTTTAGCGTATCAAAATGGACGTTTGACTATTCATTTCATTAAAAACTCTGATAGGCAATTTAAAAAAATATAATGTTATTCTTTGTGCTTTCCGTTAATGATCATGGCTACCAAAGAGCGATAGACTGCAAATACGGCGTTCTTCTGCTGCGCATCGTTCTTGGGTCTCCAGACGCTGCTATTCATCGCGCCCGCAGCGGGCTGGGTAGGCCGACCCGCCCAGCGTCTGTGTGGAGCCGGCGGCCCGCCCTGAGATGGCTTCACTGTGGGGCCGCTGAAGGAAATGCCTCTGGAATACGCAGCATGAGGATCTTTTTTGTCATGTTCCTGGGAACCTGTTCCAGAAAACCGGTTGGAACGCGATGTGCACAAATACAAACTGCTCGCCCACCCTCACAGCATACAGCATTGAGAAAGGGCCCTTTCTCAAGACCCGGGCGAATTACAATCCCGAGACGTTACAGTTTAAAATCTCGCGCCAGACAAAGTCACCGCCTTATGTAAAGGAACTTCGAGTTCCAAGAATTTGTATTTTTATTGTTTTTAACTTCTAGACAAAGACAAATGTGACAATGTTTGGAAAAATTCTGACAGTACAAAACGTTGGAAAATATCGTAATTCTATCATCAGTCAGAAGAAAAACACAACTACATTTTAAGTTTTAGTTCCAGTTGGGGGCACTG
>NW_026267143.1:1402796-1404960 GCF_000697945.3 Frankliniella occidentalis | reverse complement strand
ACTGTTATTTAGCAAGATAAATAGACAGCCAAACAGGTTAAAATATGAAGAATATTCAAATGTTTTGAAGAGGGAAAATGTTGTTGAGAATGTCATTAAACAAAATGTAACTTTACCTGCAAGAGATTGCGGAGAAGATCCTTCAAGTCGGACCCAAAATGAGATGGGAAGCGCACCTTGCCAGACACAATCTTCTCATAAATTTGAATAGGTTGATCGGCAAAGAAAGGCGGGTATCCTGCAGCCATTTCATAGACCAACACTCCAAGAGCCCACCAGTCAACAGCTTTGTTGTATCCTTTGCTGAGAATAATTTCAGGTGCAAGATATTCAGGTGTACCGCAAAGCGTCCAGGTCCTGCCCTTGACTCTCTTGGCAAATCCAAAGTCGGTAACCTTAAGGTATCCCTGGCTGTCAATGAGCAAGTTTTCGGGCTTAAGATCTCGGTATATGAGGTCTAAATAGTGCAAGTATTCGAAGGCGAGAACAATCTGTGCAGCATAGAAACGTGAGTGCGGCTCACTAAAGCGCCCAACCTTCCGAAGATGGGAAAACATTTCTCCACCTGGAACATATTCCAGGACCATGTACAGGTTGGTGTTGTCCTTGAAGTGGAACTTTAAGCTAACAAGGAAAGGGAAGCTTATAGCTTGGAGAATGCGCTTCTCATTAAGGGTATGCTCCACCTGCTTCAGTTTCACTACTTTTTGCTTATCTAGGATCTTCATTGCATAATACTCTTTGGTTGGCTTGTGCTGCACAATCATGACTCGGCCGAAGGACCCCGTCCCCAGAGTTTTAATGCGCTCGAAGTCATCCAAGCTGGCCGTGTTGGTCGGGTTCTTCTTCCACTTGTCCTCGAACTCCTCCTTGGCCTGGTCCAGGAACTCCTTGACGCTCTCCGCGGAGTCGCCCTTCTTGTTGGCGGTGGCCGCATTGCCCATGGTCTTGCCCTTGGCTCCTTCCAGGGCTCCGCAGCTGCAGCTGCAGCAGCTGGCGCAGCTCAAGCGCTCAGGAGGTTCTGTTGTGGAGGAATGGAGGTGGCCCTAGCCCTGGCCCTAGCCTGCAGGCCTGCCCCAGCCCAGCCCAGCAGACGGCCTAGGCGCTAGCACTCGCACTCCACTACAGCCAGCACGCAGCCCCCCGCATCTTCCTGCACTTTACACTCAGCACTGCACACGGACACCGCCAGCAAATGTTTACAAACACCACGGTAATTGGACAACTAGAAACGTCTTCCTTTGGGCGATTTTCAGTGGACGTCAGAGGAGAAAATACAGAGATGGGTCAATTAAAAGTTTCCTCTTTCTCCGGTAGAGCGCATTGCTCGACACCCACCACTCGCTTGTGCTGCCGCAGCGGCGGGCGGCCAAACCAGCTGCGCTCACAGCGTTACAGCCCCAAACGCGCAAAATTACTTCTTTAATTCTGTTGTCGTGGCTTTCTAATGGGTTATTTCTGAACTGAGGAGCGACTTGGAAATTACCGAAGGCTACCCGAGCCTATTCAACTCAACGACATTCCTTGAAACGCATCTCTTGCCGTAGGGCTGCTAGGACCGGCCGTAGCCGGAAGGGAGTGAGCGCAGCGTGGCCGGCCGCCTCTAGGCCCGCGGCCCGCCCGCCCGTCCTCAGGATCAATACTCGAGTCCATGATGTCCCGGAGTCGCGGTCCTCAGTCCTAGACCTCAGCCCTTGGCCGGGTACTGGCACGCAGACCGAAAATTATGAGCGTGTCCATCGCTGATTGCCTTCTGATTGCAAGACAAGAGATTTGACGAGGCACACGATTTCAGCCGTCCTCAGAGGACATAATTAAGCACTGTGGTGCCATTCTGTGTGGTCATTCCGGGGCCATATTCGCCTTATCGTCCTTTTCGGCAGAGGGCATTTTTCGCACTCAGAGAGAATCCCCCCCCCCACCAAAAAAGTCTCGTTCTTCGTCCTGTAGCTCTCAGACTGCCCCAAAAGTCTCCAGAAAGGGTCACCGATTGCCAGACTCCCCAGGATTAGCTGTCTCGAAAGTCTGTCCATCATTCCCCAGGATAAGGGCTAACGTTGTCCTCGGGCTCCTGGGCTGGGGTTGTGACTACCACGGTCCTCAAGGGGTAAGAAGCGGGAAGTTGGAAGGGAGGCTGGGGGAGGAGGGGCGTATGGGGGCAGGG
>NW_026267143.1:1390587-1398049 GCF_000697945.3 Frankliniella occidentalis | reverse complement strand
GGGGAAGCGTGCGAGAGAGAAGGGCAGGCGCGGGGAGGGGCGGAGCGGGGCGGAGCGGGGCAAGAGAGAGACACACTGCTGCCGGGGTAGCGTGCGAGAGAGAAGGGTGGGCGCGGGGAGGGGCGGGGCGGGGCAAGAGAGAGACGCACTGCTGCCGGGGTAGCGTGCGAGAGAGAAGGGCAGGCGCGGGGAGGGGGCGGGAGCAGGACGCGACAAGGATGGGAGACATTGGGGCCGCAACGGGGAATGCGTGCGAGAGAGAGGTCAGGCGTTCGCCAGCGCGATCTGGTTGAGGCGGGAAAATGTAGAGAGGGGTTCGCAGCGGACGGAGAGGGGAGGGGAGCGGAAGGGAGGGGGCTGGCGAGCGACGCCGCGCGCGCCGCTCCCGCTCCACTCCTCTCTCAGTCGAGCCATCGCAGCAGGAGCACGCACCACGCAGCAGCGCGGCGCTTCGTACCAGTGATCAGCACCAGTGAAACTAAACCCTACCTACACAATGGCCGACACCGCTGTCGCTACCCCGTAAGTACCTCGTGTCAAGTTGTACTCCGTCCACTCTGTTTTGTACTTCGCCGTCGAAAGCCCTGGCGAGTTTGCTACCGGCGTGGCGTGGTCCCGCCAGCCCCGCTCCGCGCGCGACCAAGATGGCAGCGGTTAGCTCTGCTCGCTCGCCCGTCAGACCGGCCGGTACCCGTACCGGCCTTTTGCTTCCAGTTCGCTGCTTCGGACGGTTTTCTGTTTCTGAATGCGATCTGTGTTGTAGCGCTTCTTGTATTGAGCGTTGGCGTGTCGTCTGGAGCGTCACCGTGTTGCTCGGCAGTGCCGGTGTGCTGCCCGCTTGCTCTACTTGTTCATGCTTCCTCCCTTGCAATCCCTTGCCTTGCTCTTGTTCGTGCTGGTTTCCGGCTCTTGTTCTGTAGTGGGTCGCGTTGAACAAACCGTACACAGTCAAATTCGTTTGGAGTCTTCGTGTTCGATTCTAGGCGTCAGTTGAGCGCGCATGCGCAGTGCAGGTTTGCGGGGCGGCGTGGTGTGCGAGAGAGACTGCGCGAGCACGCCTGAGCGCGGCCGGGTGTGCGAGAGAGGACGCGAGCGCGGCGTTGTGTGCGAGAGAGACGGCGTGAGCACGCCCGAGCGCGGTTCGCTGTGCGAGTGAGACGGGGGGCTCAAGCACGCCTGAGCCTGAGCGGTCTGCTGCGCGACAGAGAAGGCACGAGCACGCCTAAGCGCGGCCCGGTCCCGGTGTGAGAGAGGTCGCTGCTCCGGGCGGGAAGGCACTGCTGGCGGGTGCCCCTCCCCCTCTCCCCCTGCCCCTTTCTGTGGCGAACGGAACAGCTCTGCAGGCTTTCACATGGAGCCCCCCCCCTCCCCCTTCTCCCATAGAGCTTGCTACAATTTGAATGGGAAGCGTCAGGGAGGGGGCACTAATTAACTTTACTCTATTTTCTGACTTCAAAGCAAACTAAGACTAATATCGTAATTCAGTCTTAATTTTTACATTAATTGCCATATCGTAACTGTTGCTTGTCTAATAAAGCTCTCCTATATTTTTGTTGCAGTGAAGTGGTTGAGAAGGTCGAGGAGGTTGAGAAGGTCGAGAAGGTGGAGACCGAGAAGAAGGTTGAGGAATCAGCCGATGAACCCTCCATCGCAGAGACTGTCAATGGACACTCCAAAGAAACCGCAGAGGAGCCCTCAGAAAATGGCACAGCTGAGGAAGAGGTAGAAGAAAAGGAGGCTGAATCAACGGAGAATGGCACAGGTAATTGATAAATCCGTTGTTTCCTCATATTTAACCCGATTCACATTTGTGGGTATTGACAGGGGATCTTTGCTTATTCCTTACAGCAGAAGTGAAGGAAGCCACCAAGAGGAAGTCAACTGGTGGAGATGAGAAGACCGAGGCAGCACCTGAGGGTGTCAGCCCCGAGAAGAAGGCCAAGCTCGCTGACGCAGAAGAGAAGGAAGCTAGCAACGGCAAAGTGGAAGCAGAGACCACTGCCTAAGTCATCCTGTGCTACTGTTAGTGTTGCCTTGTGGGCCTGCTGGTGGACATGAGTGATAAGGTTCTACAAGGCAACACTATTTGTGTTAATTGCTGTTCCTCATCCAAGGTATCTTGTTTCATCATTTTGACTTGGATGAGTTCCTTATTTTAAAGATCATTCCTACATCATTTTTCTTTATTTTCGTTTTTCCTACGGCCTATATTAGAGGCCTGTATTTTGATGTAGTTAGATGGTACCTGAATTACATATGACTGGATATCTGATCACCCTGTCCCCCAATATTAGGTGTTAGCCGTGATGACTTTAGTGTTTTATTGGCGCTGTGTAAGATAAAGGTGTTTTATGGTGGTTGTTGGAACTCGACTCTTTGTCATATGTGGGTGTCCTGTGTGCATGGCCTTTAAGGCTGTTCATTCATTCATTCTTGACTTGAGCATGAGCTGCTGAGCCATGTTCATTTCTTTTTGTGGGGTTTGACCTGTTAATTGGTGCAACAGTTTTGACATTACCAGTTATTTTTTGTACTTAATTTTTTTTTATGTCTTTACCTGGCATGTTACTGCTGCACAGTATTAGTTAATTTTTCTTTAGCACTATTGTACAGTTGGACAACCTGGCCAAGTGTTTCATCTTGATCCATTGTGGTAATAAAGAGTTGAATTCCATGAAAGCCATGTTGTAACCAACCCATTTCCTCTGTATGTTAAATTTGAAGCATGTCTTCAGATTTGCACTAGAAAATTTGTAAAACTTGGCTGTAATCAATCTAGGCTTGTATTTACAAATTAAATCAATCATCCCACTTCATTTGTGTCTCTCTTTGCCCTCAAAGAAATGCAACAATTTAGAAAATGTAATTTATTTCACTTTGGTGTCTGCTTATCACCACTGCATAAAAAAAATTGAATACAATACTACATATAAAACTTAAGCTGCGTCAGCAAATCCAACTCGGTTATTCTGCATGTCGAACTCAGTGTAGAACTTGCCAATGAACACATCACCAAGAATCCACAAAGGACCCAGAGGAGCTGGAATATCAATGCCCATAAAGCCAGACAGGCAAATAGTCTTGCCCATTTGTGCAATCTGTCAAGGGAAAAATAAACAAGTTACTGATGGTGCAATTCAAAAACATATCTGGTTGGGTGACTGATTACTTACACGTAGTACATAGTCTTTTCCTTCCAATGAAAAGGACTTCCCTCCAAGAACAAAGTCTAATTTAGGAAGATTAGGAATGTTGTTGCAATCAATCTGTACAAAATTAAGAAATTGAGACTGAGTGTACCATTTACATGATCCCTAAAAAGCTACTTTTAACACTAGAGTAAAATTCAATTTTAACTTGTCATTTAACACATTTGTACCTACCATGTACTCCCCACCCATTATAGGAGTGCCCCCGAGGGCCTGATTCAGCTTTGTGACCTCCTGAACAGGTCCAGCAATGAGGGAAGTTCCAGTGTCAGCTATGGCCTGGCAGCCCTGCTGGCAGAAAGTATACTTGCCGCCACCAACCTTTACTCTGTGGTGAGACAAATAGACACATTAATTATTATTATTATGAATAGAATGCTGACTGCAGAACAAGAAAAACTTGGAGATCTAATTGAAGGTACACACTGATCCATTTTGAACTGCCAGTAGGTTTGCTTGTCAACATTAATGTACGTGAAGTTTCCCTTGTAGTGGTTCGGGTCTGAACCTCCCAAGATGATCTCACCACCCTGAGGAGCTGCTGGGTCTCTAAACAAAGAGAAAAAGATGTGTCACATGACATAGGTAAATAATAATTATTAGTTAGTAGTAATAATAATAATTGATAACAAGGATTCAAAAAAGCAATGAAGGTAAATTTGGAAAGGCACTAAGCTAAGGCTACTACATGCTAGAAATTTAATAAAAAAATTAAATTTTTCACCTATTTAGGTAGAATGAAAAAATGGGAGCAGCAACCAGTCCCTGCTGAACCATGTTATCAAATACAGGTAAAACACCATCAACTGCAATGGACTTGTATGCCATGCCCAAAATTCCATCAAACTTGGCTGCAACAAAAGCCAATCCTGGCTCGCTAATTGCTTCAGCAAAGGTTTGCTTTTTGACTGCCAGACCACCAACCTAACGAATGCAAAGGACATTTAAGTATTTATGTTTTCATTATATAAAAGTAGAGTATAAACTGGATCAACACTGTAAATTTTTTCTTACCGTAACCACATCAGTTGAGAGATATCCTGAGAGGCTGCCAGACCCATACCTAATTTCAAATTTGGTGCCATTTGAGGCATAGGTACTGGAGTGGGTACTGTCATACTTGTTGTGCAACACTGAGGGAAAAGATTCAGGTCTTATTATTAGAAATATCAGTTACATTCAAGAAAGATAATTAATTGATAATATTTAAAAAGTAGTCAAAAATATCCACAGAAATACTTACAGCAGGCAATGCTAGTATAATGGCATTTCTTGGAAGGAACCCAAAGGTTTGATGAACCTGTGTCAAAGACTACCTTAAAGTTCTGAGGTGGGTTTCCAATGCTAATTGGGCCATAGTACTGAGCCTGGTAAGGTAAATAGAAAATATAAATTACTTTCAACGGCAAAGGTATTAATATTACTTTTCTTTGAATTTCTATCAAATTAGTTATGGGGCCTTACATCCAGGTAGTTAGAAAGCGGCTCAGGAGTAGGTCCCCCATAGCGCAGGCGCAATTGCTGAACTGCAGTGCCTACTTCTTGAAGCTGTCGCCTTGCTGACTGTACACGATACAGAGGAACCCTGAAGGATTAACAAACAATAAACGTAAGCATGTTGTCTGGATTAATTTGAATGAATCAAAAGAAAATTAAGTTGATGTGAGTGCAAACAGTTAATGCACAATCAGTGTTTGTGGCGAGCGTAATACTGAGTAAAATTCTTACGAGCAACTGTTTGAGATATACTATTTTAGTTTTTCAAGACAAAGATGATGAGAAAATTAAGAACAAAGGACGCTTTGTTCCGCTCATGATCATTTTATAATGTACCAGTAACCGATTTCTTTTAGCGAATGTTCTCAAAATGTTCTCCAGGACTCCAGCAATTCTCCAGCAAGACTGTTCAAGGAGATTTTTTTGAGGCTGGGCTTTGATAACAACCATAACCTTTGCCACGGCCCGGCCGGCAGAGCAAAGAAGTGCGTATAGGCTGATCAACTAAAATAGTCCAAACACGCCGTCCCTTCCAGCAGTGAACTACGTACGAACCTGACAAAGTCTCCAGCAACGAGCGAGAGGGAGACGAGGACGAACCCCAGCAGGGCCCACCGAGGGGCAGTCACGGTCATTGTGTTCTGCGGTGATCAGCTGTCTGAGCCTGAGCTGAGTGCGGCGCAGCAGCGGCGCTGTGTCATGGACTGGCTGCGCTCGGGCTGCTCGCCGCGGCGGGGCTGTGCTTGCCGTGCTGTACACCCCCTGCCGACCCCACGCCCCACCCCGCCCCGCCAGCCCCGGGGCGCTAACGCGCAGGGCAGGGCGGGGGGTGGTGTGGGGGAGAGGGCGCAACTCTAAAAAACAATGCTGTAGGTCACGTGATGGGGAGCGTGAGTGTGTGAGTGAGGGTGAGTCTGTTGCGCCCGCGGCTGACCTCCGCTGTCACTGTCCACTCCTTGTTTACAAATGTGTGTATTTTTTTTGCGGATGCCTTCTGTTGTCCGATGGGGTCGCATTGCTATCGCTCCTCCCCCCCCCCCCCAATGCCCCTTCCAGAACGTCTCGATGGGTGCTGTGCTGGGTCCGAGGGGAATTTGCTTACACACACTGCGCTGCTTTTCTCCTCCATACTATAAAGAATTTTTGGTTGGATGAAATCTCTCACCCACATAATTGTAGAGGACGCTTAGCAAACTCCCCTTTCCCTCTTGTGTTTTGAATGATTTTATTATTTTTCTTTGTGGGCGCAACCACCCCGCCCCTGCACCCCGCAGTCTCGCGCCCTGCGTTATCTCGTCTGGACAGCGCTGATCGGCTCGATACAACTGCTTTAATGTATTCTGCTCGCACTGGGACCGACTGGGACTCGGCACCGTGTCTGCTGCCACTCGGCTGCCACGGGCGCGATTACACGAGAAAAGGGAAGAGGGCGATGGACTTCGGGTCACTGCGAGGGGTTTTGCATCGCAAATTGCCTACCTGCCACCTGCCAGGCGGCTCGAATGGCCAGGCATAAAACCTAGAGCTTATGCGCACGATGATTCGTGCACGTGCGCGCAATTTTTTCCGTTTAACGTCCACGAGTCGTGCGCGCAATTGCAGAAAATTTGTACACACAAATCGTCCAATGCGAAGCAAGCAAAATTGACGCGTGCTCGTCTCGTGCTTGCAACATTATGATGTGTTATGCATGGGAGGTATAGGGCTGGGAATGGGTGTCCTCGCGGTTCTTTCTCAGAGTATTGCCGCGACATCGGAACCATGCGTGTCGACTTTGCCTTTTCCGACAACTGGCCAAAAACGTCTTGATAAGGTGTACGATATAAAATGAGCAGCTCCCAAGCTTTTGTCTGTGTTTTATTCAGTCCCTGTCGTTGAGCGCTTGCTGGGCGGCCCTCAGCAGCGGGTACTTGGCGCCGCACGTCCCCATGTAGTCGTCGTTGTCGATGGTGAAGAGCGCCACGCCAGCCAGCCCCGAGTCCAGCGCGAAGTGTGTCTGCACGGAGGAATGGACCAGTCAGTGACATCCTCTACCTACCTACCAGCCGACTGATTCCGAAGAGCGCTCTCCTATACCCTCCGTATAGCTCCATCCTTGTCGCACTCATGGGGCAGCTCCCATTGAGCGCTCTTCGGAATCAGTCTGCAGGCCCCCGCCCCCGGCGAGCTCCCTTACCTTCTCTCGGATGCTCTGCGGGTCGTCGTAGGACACGAAGCCCCTGCGGCTGGGCCTGTTGCTCACGGCGTACGGCGTCTTGGAGACGGGGTCCCGCGAGGTGATGAGCTTGCGCTCGTCGTCCTCGTCCGCGATCAGGTACGTGCAGATCTGTGCGGGAGAGACAGAGACTGTACCGGGTGCAGGCGTGCGGACGGGTTGCATACTTGCACGGCTTGCACGGCGCCGTGGGGCGCCTCCGTGAGCGACGATATGCAAGCCCGCCCGCCCGCCTGCATTCGGTACGGTACAACTAAAAGAAAGAAGGGGGCTAAGGGACTCTGATGGACCGCCCTGTATGAGAAGACGACAAGATGGCTCGCGAGCGACGTAGCCGGGACACCCTGGTCTCTGCACAGGCCCGCCCACCTCTCTAGGGGAGGGAAAGCGCGTTCTTTGCCTAACTGCAAGCAGGTCCGGATGCGGACCGTCACGCGAGTTGCCTCCCCATCAGGCGACCCCGTGGGGCAGTAAGGCAGTTTTAACTGCGACCACGCTCGAGGGCCCGACGGACAAGCAGTCCAAAGATCCTTCCGCCAGC
>NW_026267143.1:1383070-1386782 GCF_000697945.3 Frankliniella occidentalis | reverse complement strand
GCCCCCCGGAGGCGACCAACCACAGCCGCAGCGCCCCTAGCGGTGTCGATTGGAATCAAATCGTCAATAAGGGAGGGGGAGGAGGAAGTGTCCCTGAAGGAAAATTACGTGTCAAATTTCTTTTGAAAATGTCGGACAACGAATCAAAGGCTACTGCCTTAATGGCAGAAGCCGAAAAGAAGTTGAATTCTTCCAAAGGTTTCCTCGGGAACCTTTTCGGGTACGTAGCCGTGTTCAAGCAGACGCCTATAGTCATTGGACAAGACTGCCACTGTTTGACATCAGCCTTTTATCTCCCATTTTCAACTTTCTCATTTCACGTCTTACTATTTCGAAAAACGCTCGTATTCCCTTGCAGTATTTTGTTCCCTTTCCTCGGATTCTAATTTTCCCTCTTGGTTAGGTATGTCAGTACTCGCGAAGTATGTCAACCCTTATTCCCTTGACAACATCCCTTCCCTGCAGTGTTGTCTTTGAACAGTCTGCCTTGCTGTGCTTTAACTGCCAAGTCACCTTATCCTAATGTTCCTATATTATTAATGTGCCCTTGCAACTGTCTTTTATGACTACAAAATCGATTAACCAAGAAAATAATAAAGGTTACAAGTCACAAAACCTTTTGTTCTTGATACGAGAAATTAATGTTGCATCACTCTCATGTAGATGAACTCTGAAATTCAATCAACAGCAACTCTATCTCTGTATTGCACTTTGAGCTTCAACCAGATTTTGTTTGTAATTGGTTGCCTCTCTTGTACAGTGGCTCCTCCAAAGTGGAAGATGCTGTTGACTGTTATCAGCGGGCTGCCAATCTTTTCAAGATGGCTAAAAATTGGAGTGCGGCAGGAAATGCCTTTTGCCAAGCAGCCAATCTTCACCAAAAAGCTGGCAGTCGACATGACGCAGCAACAAATTATGTTGATGCATCCAACTGCTTCAGAAAGTCTGATCCTAATGGTATGCCATCAAACTGTACACTGTGCTTGTGGGTAATTTAAAATTTCTTATGACTTATGCAATGTATGTTTCTTGTTTGCAGAGGCTGCCACCTGTTTGATGAAGGCCATCGAAATCTACACTGACATGGGACGCTTCACGATGGCTGCCAGGCACCATCAGTCAATTGCAGAGATTTATGAGCTAGAAGCAATTGATCTTGAAAAAGCTGTTAAACACTATGAGCAGGCAGCAGACTTCTTTCAAGGTGAAGAAAGCAGTTCATCTGCCAATAAGTGTGTTTTGAAGGTGGCCCAGTATGCTGCTCAGCTGGAACATTACGATAAAGCAATTCAGATTTATGAACAGGTATGTTATGTTTTTATTTTATTTTTATATCTTAAATGATGCTACTGAGCTAATTGTTCTGTGACTTTTTTTTAGGTTGCCTCATCATCATTGAACAAGTCTCTTTTGAAGTACGGGGTCAAAGAGTACTTCTTCAAGGCAGCTCTTTGCCACTTGTGTGTTGATCTTCTCAATGCTCAACATGCATTGGAACGATATGTCCAGCTTTACCCTGCCTTCCAGGACTCGCGAGAGTATAAGTTTGTCCAGGTAAGTTTAAAGTGAATGCAATGGATTTCTTCTGTCAATGAACTCTTCTAACATCCGGTTTATTTCTGTACTGTTTAATTACAGACATTGATTGAACATGTTGAAGAACAGAATCCTGACGGTTTCACTGATGCAGTAAGGGATTATGACTCGATATCACGCCTAGATCAGTGGTACACATCAATTTTGCTACGTATTAAGAAACAGGTCAATGACAACCCAGACCTCCGCTGAAAAATTAATTTTGTCTATATTGGGAATGTGTGCGTCTCTCGCCTTAATTTTTTTGTTAAGTTTGGTTAAGTTCAGTTAACTAATTACGTTTGTGTGCTGCTTTCATATTTTGTAAATGTATTTTATTTCTTTTAAAATTGTAGTCTAACTTCTGTAGATTTTTTTTCTTTTTCTTTCTTTTTGTAAAGAATTTTCTTAAATTCCTGTATGCATTCAGATCTCATCAAGAATTTAACATCTTGGTTTTATGAGTGTACATTCCACTCATAACATTTAGGTTTAGGTATTTTTATTTCTAGCTTAAAAACAATTTTTCATGATTCTTTAAAATCATAGCCTGGTCTGGAGTCGATAGGATGGGTTCTAAGGCCTACACATCCCTTCATTCTTGTTCCATTTTCAAGTCACAACTTGCATAACTGCATCAAATACTAATATGACTCCTGTATTGATTTTATTTTCTGTTTTACATAGCTTTGACTGGAAAGAATGTCTGTTTTGGAAAATTTAAAAGTGATACTATCCATAATACGTAGTCAGATGTGTTTGTTTCCTCAAGTCAAAGACTAGATGCTCATATAAACTCTATTTCATCCTACACAAATTCTAAATGATATAATAATTTGCTGAATGGATTTTATTTGTCTACTTACTTTATGCTATTACGCTGCTTAAAAATTTTGTGATGATAGTAATTTAATTGTATGTATTGTTTTGAGTTTTTTGCATGAGAGACAATCCACATGTCGATGACTCAGTAGAGAAAGTCTTTCTCTTCTCTTTTTTCCTGGTCTAAATGTGTGGAGTGTGGTGGTAATTCCAAAGGTTAATGTTCAGGGCTTTTCTTACCTGGATGGCACATTGCATTGCGTGGTGTGACCTGATGCACTCAGAACCTAGACTAGGGCCATATCTATTAGCATTTGAGGTCATTAATCTGTCCATTTGCAGCATATAGCACTATGGGAAGAAACACCCTGTATGTTGAGGACAGACCATGTTGAGGACTTGCGTCTGTTGGCTATCATTTAAGCCTTAAATTTAGACTCTTTATCTTTGTATCCTTGCTTAATATTCCACTCACCATTTGTTTCCCCTATGAATGTTACAGTTTATATACAACATCTAAGTTTTTACATTTTTTATTGTAGCAGTATAATAATGTTATGCATAGTTGGTCCTGGCATGCAACAGTATCATACATGCCAGGCAATCTGGAGTCAACAGTGCTATGGGAATTTCTTTCTGTTTGTGATAATGTTTTGTAAGTTGTAAGTGGAGTAGATGTGATGAGTGCAGTGTTCCTTCTTCACTAAATATTTCACTATTAGATGCTTAGTGTGCAGTTTAATCATCATGGGAGGATTCAAGTCAACAATAAATGTGATGTGCTCAAAGGGATATGCACTTTAGTGCAAAATTCATACTGCCTCACATTTTTATAGGGATTAATGAGCCACATAATTCTGTAGAATTTTGACATATATTACATAAATCATGATTGTTTGGAGGATGTGCTAACATAAGTTCAGGGAGTCCATGTAGCAGTGATCTTTTAGTGTCTGTGACCTTTCAATGATCACTGGCTTTGTATTTATTTTCTTTGTGATTACAAATGATTTGCTTTGCCTTTCTGGAAAGGGCTCAGTTTTACCTCCAATTAAACTGGGAAGTCATCGTACTATCCAGCATGTAAATAAATACTGTTGATTTTTTTCAAATTATGTTTTGTCGTCTGTGTTATGGCTATTGTAAATTGGCCCATATCGGTAAATGTAACCCAACCAGCCTTAATTATGTAGGTACTGAGGTTAAATCAACTTTCTTGTCTATGATATACTACACTAAAAGGATCAGTTTTATTAGAGGTTGCACAATGAAAAAGGTTTTGTTGTATTGTCCCAGCAGGTTCTGAAAATACAAA
>NW_026267143.1:1382568-1383020 GCF_000697945.3 Frankliniella occidentalis | reverse complement strand
CTTGCGTCTACGTGAAATTCAGCCCGGGCGGCGCGCACGCTCAGCTGATATTCTCCTCCGTTTCTCTTCTTAGACAAGCGTTTGCATAATTTAGGCGCGCGCCCGCGGGACGCCGTCGGCGTGGCCATTCTGCGGCGCGCCGGCCCCGCGGGCCCCGCGTGGCGACGTGCTGCCAGGCTCATTAAGCTTTCATCGGGAAAGAGTGTTCTAGGGGAGGGCAATGCCGGGGCAGGTGGCTCCATGACTGGCCAGGGAAATCGTGTGACTCGCGCTGCGCCGTATTCGCCGCCCGTTAGCGAGGCCGGGGCCGGGCTCGATGCTGCGCCAGGGTCAGCCCGGCGGGTAGGCCTCCACCCAGGCCGCGCTGCACGCCTGTGCGGCGGGTGGCCCATGCTGCGGTCTGCAGGCGCGCGTAGGCCACCACCTGCACGCCTGTGCGGCGGGTGGCCCAT
>NW_026267143.1:1379415-1382518 GCF_000697945.3 Frankliniella occidentalis | reverse complement strand
CAGGGGTGGGTAGGCAGTGCAGTGGGTGACGGCTCGGGGTGGAGGCGGAGGGGTTGGGTACAGGCAACAGGGGTTGGGGAGGGCGGGTAAGGGGACGCCCCCTCCTCCCTCCCCGGCCCGGACCCGGTGTTTCTTCCTCTCTTAGAGGCACGAGGGGGAGGGTGAAAGACAGAGAGACAGAGGGGTGGAGGGGGGGGGTATAAAGGGGCTCGCACCTGGCCCGCACAGACGGGTCGCGGCGCGAAGCGGGGCATGGCGCGCCTGTGGATGTACACACCTGCGGGTGGCATGAAGTCCACACACACACACATAGACACACGCGCGCGTGCGCGCACTCAGAGAGAAGTATGGGCTCGAACTGACCCGTCAGGCAATGGGGCGGTCGATAGTCGTCGTAATAAATTAAGGGTTCGCTAGGACTGCAGGGGCAGCGGTAAGGTTGTGGCAGCGAGCAAATGTTAGGCACGTGCATTTTTATTTGGGGTGCGAAACATTTAGTCACCCTCTGCGCGTGGCTCCAGGGGCCGGAGGTCGATGGACCGTCACTTGCGCCTCGCTCGGTAGGCAAGATGCAACCCTCCCCACTGGCAAGAAGGCAAATGGCCAAACGGCGACCCCTGACTGACGCCCACCTAAGCACTCTCTAATACGTGCTCGTACCATGGCGCCCGCCAGTGCCGTTCGACAGATTGAGAAAAAGGGGGGGGGGGGCGCAACCATCCGAATATGGGCCGGAAACTCAGCCGGAACACGGCTAAGGACTCGCAGGCGCGTCGCGTACCTATCCAGTTAAGCATTGGAGAGAACGCGCAACGCGTATTTGTGCCTACTCCTGGGCAGATTGAGGCACTCATTGCCTACTCACGCCACGAGGCGCTTGGTCCCATGGATGTAGAACGCGCAGAACGGTCTGATGGCCTGAGCCCTGGTCTGAGCGAGCTCCAGCGCACGCTAGAATCCTCGGCTTACTCTAGTTATTCGCCTCGACGCGCCCTACGGGGACCTACATACAAAGTGTCCACCGCGGCCGCCCACGACGGCTCCAGAGTCTGGAGTCCAGGCATCATGACCGCCATGCTCCAGGACACGCCTCGACCCGTCACCTCACCGGCCGGCGCAGCGGCGCAGCCAGGGCTCAAAAGAAGCTCGACTCAGAGGCTCGGCTTTGGCTCGGATCGGCTCGGCTCTCTACCCGAGGCTCGGCGGCTGAGGGACGAGTGGAAAGAACGAGAGACGAGAGGAGGGAGTAGAAGAAGGAGAGGAGAGAGAGAAGGGAAGGAGGGAGAGGAGAGAAGGGAGGGAGACGAGAGAGAGAGAGAGAGAGAGAGAGAAAAGGAATGAAGAGGAGAGAGGGAGAAGTAAGGGGAGAGGAGATGGAGGAGAGGCAACGCCCCGCCCCGCCACGCCACGCACGGCTCAGCGCGGGGCAGGAAGGGAGGAAGAGGGGGGGAGGACAGAAATAAACCAGTACTGCGGGCGAAGCACGGGAGGTGAAGCATTGAGGGGAGTGGAGGGGGAGAGACAAGGAGACGGGAGGAAGTGAGAGGAAGAGAGAGGAGAGACGGAGGATGGACAGACCGAGCTCTATCCTCTATCCTCGCACTCCGTTGCACACCGCACGCAACGCACAGCACTCTCCACGAAGGTCCATGGGGAGCGCCGATGGGCCGTATAGCCCTCTGTAGACTTCTACGTAGCACATTTGCCAGCCATGTGACATGTGTCTACAGCGGAACAATCTTACCGGGGGGTTGGGCATACAGGCTGCTGGTCGGACCGGCGCGCCGCGGCGTGACGTTAGAGACGCTCTCGACCAATCAGGAACGTTATGCTCTACCCGCAGTTCTTCAGTTCTTTTGCGTTAGCTGAAGTACACCAAGTAACGGGTGTTTCTTTGCACGCGCCGGTGCGAGCGGGCCTGCCTACTCGCCTTGCCCGCAACGCACCGTGGCCCCCGGTGAGTAGGCATCCCCAGGCAAACCCGCTCGCAACGACGCGTGGCGGGGGTGGAACGTACAACAAAAATAAGTTCCCTGTTACCTGTTTCTCTTCGTGTTTTCCTAAATTCTGCCACTTCGAAGGCCCGTATTATGGAATTGGGGGGGGCAAGTAGGCAACTTGCTCTTCGCCGCCTCCTCTTAGGGCCGACCCGCCTGTCACGTTCGAGGGGCGACAATCTGCGGCAGCAGGACTCGAGTCATGCGGAGAAGTGAGGTGAGGACATGGGCATGACCCTCGGCATGCCCAGTGCATGGCCTACCCTAATCTAGCGGGGTGCATTTTCTCGTGCATACAGGCATGTGCGGCGCGGCGCGGCGGGCTACCATCGGGCGGGGCTGATCTGCGGCCCTTCAGCTCATGGTCCATCACATGAACCGCATTTTGAAGTGAACGCCGGGTTGGCACACGCCGCCGGCACACGCAGCCCGCCATGTGGACGGGTTAGTTCCGGGGAAGATAAGTCCCTCCACGATGGTTGGCGTTGGTGACGCCTGGGTTGCCTACCCACTCGCGCATGTTGCCATGGATTCCCGAAGGGTCCAAGAAGGATCCCACTGCCGAATCAGCCATCCAAAAGGCGTCGGGGGGCAGGGGGCGGGGGAGTCCCCCTCAGAACAGCTACACTAGGAGCGGGGGGCGTGCGCGTGCAGCTGCGTGTAACGGCTTGCCCTGCGTGTGCTCGATTGAGATGGTCTTACCCCGAGGTCCACCACAGCCTGGCTCACCCGCGTCAGGCGCGCCAAAATACATATTGAGATTGAAATAAACACCAGTGGCCAGAGGTGGGCGGCAGCGTGGCACGGGGGAGGGGGTGCAAGGTACGGGGAGGCGGAGGGCGCTGTCCTGAATCCACGTGATCCACGCATTGAACAGTAGAACAACGGCACGCAAGACCCTGACGTGGATCCTCCAGGGAAAGAGGCCTGTAAAGTAGGCAAAACGAACTCGCCTTTCAGCCTGCTAGCAGGCAACAAGCAGAGTTTCGTCCTCTCCATTTCGGACCGGCCTGGTGGGGGTGGATCAGTTGTCCGAGACATTATAGCGTGTGTAGGTACCGCGTGTCAGGGCTACGACGCAGTAGTGTTTCAGTTTTGCCTACCCA
>NW_026267143.1:1376058-1379365 GCF_000697945.3 Frankliniella occidentalis | reverse complement strand
TGCAGGCGCTAACTCTGCCTTTCGCTTGCCCCCAGTCGGACATCAAGGGATGCCAGAAGAAGCTGGTGGAACAGCTGACGCGGCACGTGCAGGAGTGCCCTGGGGGACCGTGCCCGGGGGGCCCTGGCCCGCCCACCCGCAAGCTGATCGGGCGGTGCCTGGCCACGCTGTTCAGTGTCGGGGACACCTTCCTGCTCTTCGACACGGTCAACAAGTGCAACGACATTCTTAGGAACAAGGATGACTCTCCCAGCTTTCTTCCCACAAGACTGTGAGTAATTTAATCGATTTTTCGTTGTTACTCGTTCTTTATCACTACCTGCACCTACTTGGTGCTAGAAGAACGAGTTTTGATCTCATGCGTGACGCTAATCATTCTCGCAGTACAGAATATGTACACTTATGATACTTATACACCATGTAAATGTAAAGCAACTGAGCTCTGAAAGGGTCTCTGTAAAGAACGAGTACCATTGTCCTGTTTGCTCGCAGGGCCGCCATCTGCTGCGTGGGCTACATGTACGAGAAGCTGGGCCGCATGATGGGCCGCTCGTACGAGGAGACGGTGCAGATCCTCGTCAAGTCCCTGCGGAACGCCGAGTCCCAGACTCGCATCGAGATCATGATCACCCTGGAGAAGGTACTGGCGCGGTTTGTGGCCGACTCCACGGCGTTGTAGTGTTCCATCTAATGGAGTTTGTTGGTTGCGCAGGTCTGCAGCGGCATGGGCACCGCCATCTCCAACGTGCACAAGGAGATCTACAAGGCGGCCCGGCACTGCCTCACGGACAGGGTCATGGCGGTACGCTGCGCGGCGGCCAGGGTAAGTGGGAGGGGACGTTTGAAACAGGCTCGCTAAAGGAAACTTTATAAAAAGGAAATGTGAAAGATTTTCACGAAGGAAAGCATGCGTCGGAAATCGTTTGATTTCATTCATTAAAATTAGGTGGAAACTGTACTGATGTTGGCTCTGTTCTGCAGTGCCTGCTGGAGATGCTGAACCACGCGCCATTCCTGTACCTGACGGAGCTGGAGGGGCTGGCTACCCTCTGCTTCAGGGCCTTCGACGGCTCCAACTACGAGGTGCGGTGCGCCGTGGCGCGACTCTTGGGGGCGCTGGTCGCCACCACGCAGCAGCCGCAGCGCGGCAACCAGGCTGGTAAGAATTGAATTAGTATTTCTGCTGTTCTACATTTGAGCGCACGTTATCAAACGACCGGCCAATGCTGATGCTTTTTTCTTGTCCCTTCCAGCACAAAACTCCAAGGCGGTCAAGTCCATCTCGCTGGAGGAGGCCCTGGGCGTGCTGATGACGGGCTTCCTCCGGGGCGGCACCGGCTTCCTCAAGGGCACCGGCGAGATGATCAAGGGCAGCTCCGGCGTGAACCGGGAGGTGCGCGTGGGCGTGACGCACGCCTACGTGGTGTTCGTCCAGATCCTGGGCGGCGCCTGGCTGGAGCGCAACCTGGGCGCGCTGCTGAGCCACGTCCTGGACCTGGTGGCCAACCCCAAGGCGGCCAGCTCGCACGTGGACGCCGTCTACTCGCGCAAGTGCATCAGCTTCATCCTGCGCTCGGTGCTGGGCCGCATGCTCGGCGAGAAGGCCCAGGCCTCGGCGGCCAAGGAGATCGCGCAGATCATCCTCAAGCAGATGAACTCGATCGACTTCAACCCGGAGAACGCCAAGGACTGCAACCAGGAGACGCTGTTCGGCCAGCACCTGCTGGTGTGCGCGCTGCAGGAGCTGGGCGCGCTGGTGCTGGGGCTGGGCACCACGGCCGCCATCCTGCTCACGGACCAGTCGCTGAGCCTGGTGGACGCCGCGGTGGCCGTGCTCGTGCACCCGTGCCAGGCCGCGCGCCTCGCGGCCGCCTGGGCGCTGCGCTGCATCTGCGTGGCGGTGCCGGCGCAGAGCACGCCGCTCATCGACAAGTGCGTCGAGGGCATCGAGAACATGCGCACGTCCCCGGAGGCCATCGGCGGCTACAGCGCGGCGCTGGCGGCCGTGCTGGGCGGGGTGCGCCTGTCGCCGCTCGGGGTGCCGCACACCAAGGGCAAGGTCATCTTCAACACGGCCGAGGAGCTGCTGCGCAGCGCCAGCCAGAACAGCCGCCTGTCGCTGAACCGCACGCAGGCGGGCTGGCTGCTCATCGGCGCCATCATGACCCTGGGCGTGCCCGTGGTGCGGGGGCTGCTGCCGCGCATGCTGCTGCTGTGGCGCAACTCGTTCCCGCGCTCCAACAAGGAGCTCGAGTCGGAGAAGGCCCGCGGCGACGCCTTCACCTGGCAGGTCACCCTGGAGGGGCGCGCGGGTGCGCTCTCGGCCATGCACAGCTTCGTGCAGAACTGCCCCGAGCTGGTGACCGACGACATCACCCGCCGCCTGCTCACCCCCATCGAGTCCGCGCTCGCCATGCTCACCAAGTAAGCCGCCAGATATGGTCTCTTTGCTTGACATCAAGCCAGGTCTTCTTGTTCTAAACTCTGATCTTTGATTTCACAGTATATCAAACGTCTTGAAGACGTATGGGCAGCATCTTAAAGCACCGTCAGCCATGGTCAGGTTGCGTCTCTATGAGACTCTGGCCCTGCTGCCCCCCACTGCATTCGAAGGTACTATTCAGACTTCTACCTAAACCTCTGCCGTCATAGAAGTAGTCCCATATCCATTTTACAAATTTCCCCTCTTAAATAGGTTCTTACACACATCTGCTAAGAATGCTGGTGGCTGAGTTTACTCTCACCGAGAATTCTGCAAACACCACCACCTCTCTCCTGCGCGCGGTTTGCCATGCAGATGACTCTGTGATTCTTGGAACTTGGCTCCAGGAGACCGACCACCGCACCATCGAAGACCAGGTATATGACCAACCGGTGCTGACTCAGATGTCTTCATGACATTGAGGATCTATTCTATTGTTCGAATTTACAAAATTTACCCCTTGTCTTTCCCTTCATCTTGGGAGTTCATGTTGCTCTGGGGATAGAATGAGCTGGGTTGGGGTGCTTTGTGTGTCCTGTTAGGTGACGAGGTATTTATGTCCAAATGTTTGTCTCTAGATGGAGCCAAATCACAGGGCGGATGGGGAGCATGTAAGTGTGGCCACACATCAGGCTGATAGCCTTGTTCTATTTAGCAAAGTGGCTTACCTTGTTCCTTACATGCATTTTGATTGCCTGTGTTTATTAAGTTTGCTTTTATATTTTATAGTGCATTTTTGTGTTAAAATACTAGAATTTACCCTAGGTCTTTAAATGCTTCTTCTTTGCAGCCGCAGTTTAATCAAATTTTTATTTTTTAAAATTC
>NW_026267143.1:1366161-1371637 GCF_000697945.3 Frankliniella occidentalis | reverse complement strand
CGAGCGCTCCGCCCATCCACTGGAGCCGCCGTTAGAGTACTAACAGTGAAACCCTCTCTCTCTCTCTCTCTCCTGTAGAAATGGCGCCGGCCAACCAGGGCGCGGGCCTGCAGGGGGAGGTGGACCTGCTGGGGGAGGGCGGCGCGGGCGGCGAGCTGCCGCCGGGGCACTCGTTGGTGTTCGCGGCGCTGGAGGTGTGCCTGTGCCTGCTGGTGCGCGCGCTGCCCGCGCTCAACCCCACCCCCATCGTGTCGCCCGTGTCGCTGGCGCGGCCGCAGCTCACGCCGCAGCACGCCCAGCAGTGCGGCCAGCTGGTGGCGGCCGCGCTCGGCATCCTCGAGGACCTGCCGGGCCTCTGCTCGCCCAAGGGCGCCGTGGCGATCCTGCCCACCGTCCTGTACCTGACCACCGGCGTGATGCGCGAGTGCGCCACCTCGCCCGCCCCCGCGGCCGGCGCCGGCGCCGGCTCCTCGGTGTCCGCCGCCCTGCGGACGCTGCGCTCTCTCTGCTCCAGCCGGCTCTGCCGCGACGAGCGCTGTGAGCGCGAGTGGCAGCAGCTGCTCACCAGCGCTCTTGCCAAGATCATAGACCTGGCCAAAACAGGTGAGGACGGCTCTCGGTCTCTCCCTCTTGCGACTCTGGTGAAATCTGTTGTTCAACAACATCTTCTTCACCTTGCAGGTTCAGATGAGGCCAAGCTAGATGAGGTGACCATGCTCCTTGCCATTGCTGTGTTTGTGCTTCACGCACCTGTGCCAGTCGTGTGCGCACCAAATCTGCTGTACCCTTGTATAAATCAGTTCAGACACTGCATGCAGAGTCAAGATTTTGGGGTGAGTGTTTAAATTACCACACTAAAAACTTTACCAGCCATTCACCCAGTAAATAAGCATTACTTACCTAAACCTAATTTAACATTTCAGGTCCGGCTCAAATGCTTACAAACATTGCGGTCTTTATTTGCCCACCCTGATCGCAATGTCTCTACTCCTTACATTCACATGTTGGCACCTCGAGTCATGGAATTTTTATATGCTGAGGAAAGCAAATTTCCAAGATCTGATGTGGAACTAGCCTTGGTGTTAGAATGTATACAAATAGTTGATACACTTATCTCCTTGACTGAAACCAAAAATCGTAAGTATATCATTCCATTCATTTAGAATATTCCTTCCTAACACTTTCTCAGTTGTCTTTGCTTTTCTATATCTTATGTGTCTATTTTAATGCTTACAAGGAGGAATTATGCAAGGCAAGTAAAATTATGTAGATTTTAGGATATATTGTAATCATTGACAAATCAATCCTGTTCATATGTGGTGTATGCATATATGTACCAATAGGCTCTGTGTAATAATTTTGTATTTTAATGGTAATTCTTGCCCTCAGGAGTGGAGATGCTAGCGTTGCTGGTGCCAGTGTTGATTAGCTTCCTTCTTGAGGGCCCTGCGCTGAAGGATGCCAGTAAGCCGTGCCAAACTCTGCACGAACGTTCTCTGCAGTGGCTCATGAAGATTGGGCCGCAGTATCCTCAGGTAAGAAATATACTCAGGTGGCTGTGATGTACTCAAATTCAGAGTTAATTAATTTATGACTTGGGTTTCTTCAGGAGTTCAAGTCTTTGATGGCCCAGTCAACGGAGATGAGGACCAAGTTGGAATCTGCTATTAGGACAAGTCAGCAGGCTCAACAGCGTGTGAAGGTTGATGGTTCATCAGTGAAGCCGCTGCCTTCTCAAACTCCAACCATTAAGCTCAAGACTGATTTCAGCAACTTCACAGCCTGATGAGGCTGTGATTAAAGATGCATTTTGTTCAGTATTGTGGGATTGCTCTGAAAGGTCTTCATATCAATTCATTTTGTACATACTTTCTAAAATTATTGGTAGGTCAATATGATATAGACTAAATAGGTCTTCCCACTAGACTACCTGATGCACATCCCTCTATTCTGTTCCTGACACCCAGTGAATGACAATTTTTAGTGCTGTGAATGTTAATAATTCTTTCTTTCCTTTTGTGTGTGTACTTCCATCAGTTCTACTTCTCTAAATGCTACCTGGTAGTGTATACAGTATTAAGTGTGTAGACCATGCAATATTGGTGAAAGAAATGTTTTACCAGATGAAATGTATCAAGTGCAGTCATTGTTTAGTCAACAATTAGTGATATTAATCTATGTGATAGCAATGAACTGTAATTTTAAGCTAGCTAGCTAGTTACTGTGTTTTGTTTGTAGATTGTCTATTTCTACAAATACTTACTTTTTTGTATCCTTATTTTTAACTTTGTTTAAACTTTTATCAATGTGACTTACTATTTAAAGATGAATGTATTACTCACCGTACAAAATTTTATCATATTATTGAAACAATATCAGTATACATACATAGACTTTATTCTACAATCAAATTATTTATTTTCATGTAAGTTATAGATGCATTGTTATTATAAACTTATTCAGAAGGACTGGTGATATTTTTCCCTTGCGGGTCTTTATGTGCGAAGGAGGTAATAAATGAATGAATGTTTATTGAGTATTCTCTTTTGTTGGAAAACAGCCAACAGCTTCCAGACAATACAATTTAAGGATTAACACTACAAGAAACCCTTGAGTTTTGTTTTTTTGAGGAAATTCTTCAACTTAAACTGGTAGAACATGAACATGTAACTTCCCCATCCCAAAACACATTTCAACATTCCAATTAACTTTTTATTTGAAACAAAAAGCCAACGAGGTAGTCCAATCTACAGCATCGAAACTATTCGAAGCCTGACATAATACCAATTCCAAAGCTGCTGAGGGAAATGTAAGTTTTAAAATGTGTGCGCTCCGCGCTTGAAGCTCCGCGCGTCATTCCCCGACGGTTTCCGGTTGCATCGATCTCCTCCGCGGGCTCGGGCTGGAGCAGAGGGGAGACTCTCTGCCCGACTGGCAGTGCCGTGCCGAGCCGCCGCAGTGGTGGCTGGTCCCGTCTGGAGCTCCAGCGGGCCAAAATCGGATTGTTATTGTTTGTTGTTTTTATGTCAGTGTTTGTGTTATAATGCGGTGATTGTCGTGTGTCGGTGAGGTGCTTGTGTGCCGTGTGCCAGTGTGCTGGACTGCGCCTCTTGTGGAATACCTTCGCCCCTGGATAACCGTCATGTAACAAGGTTTCAAGGTAAGTAGTCTCCTGGCTGGTGGCCGCAGGCTCGGTGGAGGGGCGCCGCTCCCGCTCCTGAGAGTGAGGAAATACTTCAGAACCTTGACAGGTGCCGAGCCGGGCCAGGTTCTAGCTCTCGGCCCATGCGAGCTGGTTCTGACAAGGCAGATGTCATCTGGAAACCTTAAACGGGGCCGACAAGACCTAATAAGTTAGGCACTGGCGATTGAGTGATGGCTTCTGTGATTGGTTTTCAGTTAAATAGATTTTTAGTTTGAGGTAGAAAAAAATCCTTTGGTTGATTTGGGACGCTATTTCCTTTCCTGGAAGGGTATTGTTTAATGGTTACTTTGTCAAGCTCTTTTCATGGAATGCGGAATGTTTATGAAAACTTATTTGTTTTACGAAGTCGAACACTGCGGAGTTGAAAATTTTGTATTGTCTATACTGCATGTTTGATCACTTTGATGAGTTAAAGTATATTTTGTGTCCTGTCTGGTAAAATCTTCTAGCTGTATTGTCTAACCTAACTTCTCCAGCTGATGACTGAGTAAACTTTTGTACTAGACCCGTAAAGATTGTCTTGACATAACAAGTTTCCATTTTCAGTGTGTTCGATATTAAATGACAGTGGATTTTGAGTAATCATCAAACCATGTGACAAATTTTAACTATATTTACAATTATTCAAAATATCATAATTATCTGGAAATAGGGATTCCTGCTTAGGTCTGACTCATACTGCTCAATGAGTGCTGTGCCTGTGTGACGAGCAAACTCAAGCACATAATTCTTTGCCTCTGTTCAATTAGTTCCTCCTTGAAACCTGTGCTTTGGGCTTGTTGAAATGCAAGTCCAAGCCATTCCCTGTCCCGATCGTGCGGTTGAGGTGAAAGCAATCAATGGAAACAATGGAATGTGCTTCCACACGCTGCCACTCCTTGTCCCCCTATCTCGGGCCATCTGTCGTAGCCAGACAGCCCTCCTCTCATTGCTCCCTCTGGAGGGAGGTGAGGCTCCCTCCTGTCCCTCCCTCCGTCCCTCCCCCGCCGCGCCCGCTGGCCGCCGCCGGCCGGCGAGCCGTGGGTGCCGTGGGCTTCCCCACCCCGCCGCACCCCGCGCCGCCACACCCCAACCCGCCGCGTCCACCCCCTCCCGCACGCACCACGCCCAGCTAATGGATTGGCATTATTGGAATGCACTCGACTTGGGGACCGACCCCGAGCTGGAGTCCGAGCCGAGCTGTTTGCGGGCGGGGTGGCTCTGGCGGCTCCAGGAGAGTGGTGCAGCCTCCAGGCGCCCAGCCCTCGAGCCTCCTGGAGCCGCCTGGAGTCAGCTTGCACTGCTGGCCCCTGTGGAAGCAGTGAGCTCACTTACTTGCTTGTCCGAGACAGAGGCGCTCGGGTCGGGCACGCGAGTGCACGTGCAATGCGAGGGGCGGAGGGGCAGGACGGGTACGGCAGCCTCTCTCTGCACAGGAGTTCCTTCTTGCTTCAACTGGAATGCCTCTGTTCTCCTGAGGAGTCTCTCTGTACTACTACTGTCTGATCTCTGTTGAGGATATCTTCCTCTGCCAATACTGTTGGTGCGTGATCTCCAGCGTAGTTTTTCCTGCTGGTTTTTCTGTACCGGATATTCTGTTGTGCGGTACGTGTGAGTGTGGGTAAGGCAACCCGTCCGCACGCCTCTGCACAGTACGTCGACACAGTACAGTACATCCAGTAAAAAGAAAGACGGCGCAGATCAGCCACCATCGACTGCAAGGTTGTCAGAAACGTTAGGCAAACCGCCGGAGCGCACCTGGCTCCTGGGTGGAGCGGGTGTTGTCTCCGCCTGCCTCCTAGGCAACGCCTCTGCGCGCGTGTCCGGATGTTACCTAGTTAGTTGCCTACTGGACAGAGGCGGAGATACCTACCTGTTACTCAAAGCTACGCGCTCCGGCTGTTTTTGCCTGACTTTTTATTTGACCATCCTGCTCTACAGGCTGAATGACCTGCACCGTCCCTTTTTTTCCCGCTTATACTGTACCGGATTCAATCGTGCGGACGGGCTGCATACTCGCACGGCGCCATAAGGTGCCATGGCGAGCGACGGAACCCGCCCGCACGCCTGAATCCGGTACAGTATCGCCAGTAAAAGAGGACTGCACAGAGCACCGACCCCAAGTCTCTGTTTGACGGGTCCCCGCCGTCATCTCGAAGAACATTGTCTCTTTCAATCCTGAGCTTTTTCGTTGGATTGCTGTGGGTGGCGCTGGCGCATCTCGTCAATGTCTCTGGCTTTGAGGACGTGCGAAGCGGCCGCCGTTTTCCAAACAAACCGTCTGCCCATTGT
>NW_026267143.1:1355019-1362734 GCF_000697945.3 Frankliniella occidentalis | reverse complement strand
GGGGGGGGGAGCCCTACCGGGGAGCAGCTCGGAGCAGTGCGCGCGGGCCACGGAGATACAAAGTAAAAAAAGGATCCCTGCCGCAGCCTGCCTGGCCCGGCCGGCTATGGGTTCCGTTTTGCAATGCAAAGCCGGAGTCTGGCGCGCGGCGATGTAAGGCAAAGGCAGCTCGCTGTGATCGGGCCCGTCTCTGACGCCATTTCAAACAGCACAAACCGCGAGGAGACCGACCGCGCCGCCCCGTGGTGCGCTGCTCTCGCGAGGCCGTAACTTTCTTTCTGCTGCTGTCATGTCATGTTTTTCTGGCAGTGTGCGCCGCTGTGCGCCGCTGGGTACACCCTTAGGGTCCCGGTGGACCACAACGCATTAGTCATTTGAGGAGCGTCAGGACCTAGCTGCCCCCCCCCCCTCCCCCTATCGTTTCTCTGCTCGTTTCTTCTTTTCCAGCCTTCTCCACAGACCGTAACGCTGGCGCTCCTTTAAAATCCGAAAAAGCAGAGAATCAAATACAGGGTGGTCCATCCGCGCCGCGTTTCCTTATCTTATTACCAGATACATGCGTGCGAACGGGCGATGCGACGATAGGCAAGCGCGCGCGCTCGCCTGCATGCGGTACGGTAATCAATCAGAAGGAAGAAGTATGAACCACCCTGTAGAGAGTTTATTTTCGACCGGGGCTGCTGCGGGTCCTTTAGGACCCCTTCGTTCAAGGGTTGTTCGTCTCACCCGCAGCCAGCAGCGGTCTGGTCGGCGCTGCGGCAGGCCGGGGCCCAGCAGGCCCTGCCGGCCGAGTCCACCTGTTGTTCCCCGCATAGGAGAGGTTTGTTCCTTTCACTTACAAGAGAGGTGCATTTTGCCCCGGTAAATGCAATTTCTCCGCGCGTGTGTGCGTCTGGCTGTGGGGCAGGTCACGATTGATCGAGAGGCACTGGCTCCGGCTTTCTGACGGCCGACCACACTGCAACAAAGAACTGCTAGGGAATCTACTAATGTTGTGTGTGCAAAGGTGTGTTGCCTGCGTTTTTGCCCTTTTTGCTGTAGGCTAAGTGAAATCAAATACTTACAGGAATATTATTGTGGCCCAGTTTAGATTGGTCTACTGATAATGGTAGAATGACGAGTTTTTATAAACTGTCAGTTGTCAGTCGCTCCTACACTTACAGTGTACTTGACTTTGAAGTGGAGTCCAAGCCGATCCACGTTGAGGAGGATGGGATGATCGTTATTGTTCTTTCCTGTTTTTACGAAGAAAGGGTATAGACGGGGCGGGAAGGGGCCTCGGACGATTCCCTCGAGTCATGACGTTGGGCCAGGTCTGGTCGCTCCAGTAGGCGCGCAGGGCCACAGCAGGGTCGTTGGCCCGCGGCCGGCCGAGCGGCGGCGGCCTTCAAGGGACGGTCTGGAACGGTGCGCATCCGGAGGGTCCTCGGGACAGGTGCGGCCGGGTTACAGGCGGGTTCCACGCCCGCTTCAGGCCGGCTCCATGCGGGCTCCAGGCCGCCTCCGGGTGGGCTCTAGGTGGGCTCCAGGCGGGCTCCAGGCGGTCTCTAGGCGGTCTCCATGCGGTCATGCGGTCTCCAGGTGGGCTCCAGACGGGCTCCAGGCGAAATTCAGGTGAAATACAGGTGGAATCCAGGTGGAATCCAGGTGTAGTCCAGGTGTAATCCAGGTGTAATCCAGGTGGAATCCAGGTGTAATCCAGGTGTAATCCAGGTGTAATCCAGGTGTAATCCAGGTGGAATCCAGGTGTAATCCAGGTGTAATCCAGGTGTAATCCAGGTGTAATCCAGGCGGGCTCCAGGCGGGCTCCAGGCGGGCTCCAGGCGGGCTCCAGGCGGGCTCCAGGCGGGCTCCAGGCGGGCTCCAGGCCAGGCCGGTGGGTCCTGCCTCGCGGTCCTTGCCCCCGGCGTGACGTAATGTGAGCTGATGAGTGGAGTGAGTGGGGCTACCGGAGCCTGGGCCGAGGCCTGGGCTGGGCCTGGGCAGCCCTTCTCATCCCATCTCCGCCGAGGAAGCTATGGCTTTGTCCCTCATCGTCGCCTCTGCTCCGGACGTCCATCGAAAGTGTCTGGGGGGCGAAATTGTCCATAATTTGACTTGCGGCGGCCGCGGGAGGGACCGGTCCGGCGTGGCCTGGAATGGGCTGGAATGGGTGCGCTGGAATGCTCCGGGCCGAGTCCCGGGGCGGTAGGTCAGTCGATGGGTACCGCTGACGGCTGGGCTATGACATCACGGGCTCGGCGGGGTCACGGAGAGGACAGGGCGCAAGGAGAGAGCACTGTGGAACACTTCCCCGTGTCCGGCGTGTGAACAGTTAAACACTTCCAGGTGCACAAGCTACCGTGCTGCTAAACGCTTGATTGATCAGTTTATTAACACTGTTAGAAAAATCATATTGAAATTTCAGTACATTGTACCAAGAATCACTTCATTTCTTTGAAATTTCAATACGCAAAAATGTAATGAAATTTCATGATCACTTGGTGTTTTGAAAATTCACCAGGTAACTGAAATGTCATTTTCTCGTCCTGAAATTTTATCACTTCAATTCAGACCGGGTCCCCGGCCTCGACCAGGGCTTGGCCGAACCTGCACTGCGAGAAGAAATGTTTTCCTGCATGCATGCAGCCATGAAATATTGTTCAATTGTTCAAAGATGATCAAGAGAAGACCTAGGATGACAAAGAGAAGACCAAGAGAAATAGAAGTCCTAGGAAAAGACTTGAGATCTGGCAAGAAAACCAGAGAAAAGTTAGCAAGAAACACATGAATAAAGACCCAATAAAATTTTGAAAGAAAACAAAGACCAGGAAGACCTGAGGAGAAAACCAGGAAGCCCGCTTCTTGTTTACGCCGTACACCGGCAGACCGCAGTTGCGGACCTCAAGTCTCGCTAACCGGGAGGATGCCACCGCGGCCTCCGGCGATGTGCCCGGCCCGGTCGGCAGGACGCAGAACTGAAGGAAGGGGTGGGCCTGATCACGACGCGTTTGGGTAATAGGACGCGATGCACGTGCCTGAAGGGGAGCAGCTGGCACGCGTCGACCCCGTGCTCCCTCCCCTTTCCCCTTCCCTCCCTTCCCCTTTCTCCTCCCCTCCTCCCTACTGCCCCCCCCCCATTCCTTGTCAATGCGCCTCGCAGGCGACATTCCGCCCCTGTTCTCTTTATTTGACATATCTTTCCGCCTTCTGGAGCCGGCTTGCATAAGCGTTCAAACGTTTGCATCGAGGGCCCTGCCGTTATTGCGTCAGAGGATGCGCCGTCGTCGTGTATAGTGATTCGATTGAGAGATATAAACGGCGTTCCAGTTGGCAGCACTTGACCTTGAGGGGTGTGGCCGCCGCATTGTCCCCGGGGCGAGCGATTGGGGCACAACCTCTGTGCTCAGCTCAGCGCAGTGTCGCGCCCCGCCCCGCCGGGCCCCACCGGGCCCCACCGGGCACCGGGCCCCACCCTGCTGCTGGTGACTTGCACTCGGGAGTGAGCCGAGACGCCTCGCACACTTGTGTTTCTTGCAGGCGCCGTCGGCCGCCGTTGGCCGCCTTCAGCTGTGCAGCAGGCGCGCAGGTGATATGAGTGCCCTTGCCCCGCGCCGTCCTCTCCGTCCTCCGGTCCTCGCCTAAAGAGGGCGCCAGGCGCCGGTACCCTGCCGGTACCCCCCGCTACCTTTAGGTACCTTCTCGTATACGGCGGAGCGAACGGGTTGGCGCGGCGTTCGCGAGATGGCAGCACCGGGAGGCTGGGCGCGTGGCGCTGCTGGCGGCCGACTGCCGAACACCAGCACCGCGCCCGTTTGGCGCCAAAGTTTGAGCAGAACTTGTTGCGCGGTGCTTTGTGTATTTGTTTGCTATAATTTTAGCTAAAACGCTTCATATCGTTTGGTTGTCGCGTATTTAATGCCATTTCTTTTTTCAACCCCGTCATGAACAGTAAGCGATTTCTAGATCTTTTGTTTGTCATCAATGAATTCTAAGTCGATACACACTGTGAAAAATAGTCGGTATGTTTACAGAACAATTTTCCAGGATGTGTGTCGTAAGATTGCAACCTGAAACTGTAAATTTACAAGCACTCCCTATCTCTTAATTGGTTGACAAGCAAAATTGGGCTGTCGCAAGTTTACCACACATTTTTTCAATAAAAATTACAACAAATGTCAATTTTCGAGGGTACTTTTTTTACAGTGCGTAGTGCTTGTTGTTTCACAATTTTAAGTTGCAATTTTTACTACCACAAATCATGGAAAATTTTCATGTAATTTTTGCGAGAACTTCTCACAGTGTCGGTGGAAACTTTAAGTATCACTGGAAAACAAACACTGTGAGAAATATATTTGTACATGTACGATATATTTTGCAATTTGCCATTTACAATACGAGTCGTACATGTACAACCTCCCACTGTCGCTCGATATTCGATTCCAAGTCGATTCATAGGGCTAGTAAATTGTACAATTTTAGATTGTACTTGTACGACTTCTTTCATGGAAAATTTTCCTGTACCCGGTACGACAATTTTTCACAGTGAAAGGTGCGAATCCCTACCTTTAAAAGACATTACTAACAACGTTTAGTGCGCTAGGGGCACTAAGGGCACTAAATGTGACTTTTCACCCCTTTAGCTGGCTAGCTCTATATGAGTTCCATACAAGTTTAGTGCCTTTAGAAATGCACGAAACTTAAGTGACCCAGGAAAGGCACTAAACTTAAGTGATCCAGTAAAGGCACTAAACTGCGCCCTTGACTTTAGTGCCCCAGGAAAGGTGTTGTTTAGTGCCATTGTTTTTCCAGTGATTTCATACGTTGTCCGTACTTCGGGAATCTTTGTAACTTATTTCCATTAGTGGGTCTGGAAGTTTTGGTTTGTAGCTGTCGAGAATTTTACACTCGGTCTATTTGAGTCAGATTCACCCTATTCACCGAATTTTCAGTTCAAGGAAATGAGTTTTTTCTGACCTCGCCCATTTGTGTAAACCTTACTCACATTGGATGAGAACCGAAAATTAAAACTCATAAAGAGCGAGGAAATTTAATCTCGGTCTCAGCACGGTAAAAATAATATCTGTTCTTTTTTGGAAAAAAGGGAAAACTTTAAGAACTCCATTTGAGGAAAAGCAGTCCTCAAGTCTTGCCTCAGATTTCGAGGAATATTCTCAAAAAAAATAAAAAATATATAATCTAATGAGTTTTCCTCAAACCGAGGGAGTTCCCCAAAGTTTTCCCCATTTACCTACCTCAAATCAGACATCGTGTTTTACCGTGAAGAGAACATGCACACACTAAATCCTTATGCATTCTGTTGTGCATAAGACTTGCAGGATTTCAGGCGCGGATTAAGGGGGGAGGGGGGGCGATCTCCCCCTTGTCGTCTCTAGAGAGCCGCCTGGAAGGTAGGCAATTTGCGCCACAAAACCCCTTTATGTAGGCAACCGACAGTGCATCGCCCCCTGTCAGCCGGACCTTAATCCGCCACTGCAGGATTTCATGCAGCCATAGCTATGCACAGTTTTTCATGCATAAGTATGCAAAACTAAGGCCACTATGCACAAATTTGTGCATAGTAATGCTGAAGTTTTACATAGTTATGCATGAAATTTGGTGCATAACTATGGCTGCTTACAGCTGTGCATGTTATGCACAACAAAGTACATATAGGTTTAGTGTGCATGCTGTTTGGAATGGTGTTTGTGTTTGGGGTCACTGATCGCGATCGCCGGCTAGCTCTAGTATTTGCAATGATTCTCTAACCGTGTGGGCTCGTGACGTTAGGGGCGGCGACACCCTTGGGCCGGCCGGGCCCTGCAGCTGCAGCCGCACAGCTGTGTCCCCCAGGACCTTTGCCAGCGTCCGCCCTGAGTGAAAGTGAATGGACACACGTACGCACTCGCACACACACACACACACACATTGACAAGGATCGCCCACAGGACACGACACGCTCCGTGTCCTGTTGTCGCTCGCCATCAAATTCGCCATCATCTGCTGTGCAATGAGGGGGAGACGGGGGGCCCCTGGGCCGGCCTGGCCTGCCGGGCACGGCCTGCCGGGCACCGTGGCGCCTCGAGCAGCACGGCCCAGCCGGGCCCAGCCCACCGTCCCTCGGACCGTCCCGAACGCGTAAGTGACACCCCCTTTTGTCTTGAACCCCTCGTAATGACTTATTTTATAGCTCGGTGCAGCCGAAAATTTTGGTTGGGTCTTCAGAGAAAGCACTGGGAGGTGGTGGCTGCCCCTGAAGCCATCAACACTGTAAAAATAGTTGACACATTATCCACAAACTTTTGTTCTGACTGCAAAATAGTTAACATAACTGGATGAATTTTCCTTAAAATAAACACGATGTCTTTATGTCGACGGGTTGGCGACCTTTGATCAAAGCTGCTGCGTTTTACTGTGTGGGTGGTGCCGTTGGCGAGTGTGCCACCCATTGAAGTATCCAATGCAATAAGACCACTAGGAGCCTCTCTATGGCCATTGGGCTGGGAGAGCACCTTTGAAGCCATTGGCGCCAGCGAGGCCTGCTGTGGAGCACACCGCTGCCTGATCACTTTCGGCTTCACGCACAATGTGTGTCTCTCGCCGTCGGGACCCCAGGGTGCAGCTCCCCCCCCCGCATTTCACTTAGCGGCCGGCAACCGCTCTCACCCACACACTAACACACAACAGCTCTGTATCTGAACTACATCCACGACCGTGCGAGTGTGTGAGTGTTCGTAATGTGTTCTCATACGTGGTATTGTCCCTTTCCCCCTTTAACTTCAGCCCTCCTTCTCTTGACAAATTGACTGTTATTGACTTTCAACCTTTGGCAGACTTGTCCGCGAAACAACCTGCCGCAGGCTTCCTCCCTGCTGTCCCCCCTCTCCATCCACCCACGCGATAGCGGTAGGGCACGCGGCTAAAACTAACGAGACTGTGCTACTTTCCGCGTGAAAAATTGAAAGGCCAATTTTGTGTGCGAGAGTGTGCGAGCTCGCTGGCTGAAGCAAAACCCTGATGGGTGAGAACTTTGCTGAAGGTGCCAACGCAATTTTGTAAACTTTTACTTGAAACAACTTACTTAACTGGCTGAAAAGAGGTTCATGTTAACCCCTAATGTTATGACTTCTAACTTCTGAGTGACTACTGAAACTTTGAAGTCATAGGCTCTGTTACCTGGACTGAAGTCATACGGAAGCAAGAATGCCTCTTGACGATTCTTAATGTTAACTTTTTTTAAAATATTGGTTACGTTATAACTAATGCATAACTTGCGTTACGACCCCAGCTGGCTGATTGCCTCGGGCGGGCCGGTTGCCTACTCCCGCCTACTCCCCTCGCTACTCTCTCGGGCCGTACACGGTTCAAACGATGTCTCAGTTTTCTGAGGGAAAGGTGAAAACTTTGAGAAACTCCCTTGTTTGCGGAAAACTCCTCAGATTTCGAGGGATCCCCCTTAAAAAATGTGCTATTATTCCTCATTTATTGAGAAGATTCCTATAAATCTTTGAGGCAAGATCGGAGCTGTTTTCCTCAAATATAGGAGTCCCTCAAAGTTTTCCATTTTTTCTCAACAAATGATACGTTGTTTTTACCGTGTAGAGGTGTAGACGGTCGGGAAACCCGCTCGCTTGCGTGCATGCATGCGGTGCGGTATAGTTACGACTATGTGGCAGGGGCGAATCAGGCACCTGGCGTATTGTAATTGTATCAATGCAATTGCAATAATGTTTGCG
>NW_026267143.1:1353726-1354969 GCF_000697945.3 Frankliniella occidentalis | reverse complement strand
CCCATCAGGCGACCCCGTGGGGCAGTAAGGCAGTTTTAACTGCGACCACGCTCGAGGGCCCGACGGACAAGCAGTCCAAAGATCCTTCCGCCAGCTTCACCCACCTCGTTGTATGCCATCATGCCGTCGCCGAACATGACCCCCAGCTCGGAGCGCGCGCCGAGCGCCCCCGGCACCGGGGAGTCCGCCAGAGTCCAAGTGCGGCCGAACGCGGGCATGCTGAGCACGAACAGCTCCGGCCGCGGCGCCAGGTTCAGGAACTGGCCGAGCCGCCACGACTGTAGACCAAGGTAAGCAGCAGTGTTCAACCACCTTCAAAGTGTTGAACACGTACTTGTGCTCTTAAAAGTGTGTCCAACAACTCTGTTGAAAACCAACAGGGGAGTTGAGCACTTAAAAGTGAACAGCTACCGAGTTGAACACTTCAAAGTGCACGCACAAGGAGCGGTTCAACTGTTTGATTTGTTACGTTAATTGAGCACATTATTCGTCAGAGTTTGCGCCTTACTATGGTCTGGTTGTCGTTCGGCACTGCAGAGAACAGCGGGCTGTTGACGTCCGAGAAGGGGTCCCAGTGGCCATGAAGGTCGTAGCCCTGGACCAGGAACCAGTCGACGTGCTCGGACAGCGCCGCGATGCGGAAGGCCTCGAAGAAGTCGTATCCGTTGATGACGGGCAGGGCCACGCCGACGTACACCCCCAGGGGCGTCAGCGCGCGGGACACGTCCTGCGACAGCAAGGCGGTAGCGGTCAGGGCGGCGCACCAGAGGCTGAGATGCGGGCACAGCGCGGGCACACACTCACCGCCACGAGCTGCACGTAGTTGGCGCCGTCCTCCTTCTGCCCGCCGCGGGTGGTTGGAGCCACCCACGCCAGCTCCACCCCTTTGAGGTTCCAGCGTCTGGGGCGAAAGAAAAGAAAATGTGGCCATATGACCCCGCCCACTTTGAACTGCACCGCATGCACGCCTGTGGGCGGGCTGCTTAACACGCTAAGTCTCACGTGGCCATAGTATGGTCACGACAAGCTGTGGTTGCGACCCCCTGCGACTCAACGTGTTGATCGCTCGCTGGAGGCCCTTGGTCTGCCACCGACATTGGCAATCCGTATGGAAAGTACGCGCAAGACCGCCCGTTTTCTGTCAGATTCATTCCGCAAATTACGGGAGCTCGGCGCCTGTGAGACTCGGGGTAGGCCACCCCACACTACACGCGCGCACTGCAGGCAAGATGTTGCCTACCCA
>NW_026267143.1:1351832-1353676 GCF_000697945.3 Frankliniella occidentalis | reverse complement strand
GTTTGTTTTGCTTTGCTAAAGACCAAATGTTGGTAAAACTCGTTAGACTTAATTATGCTGTGTTCAGTTGGATCAGACATTTTGCTTGCCTTACATTTTGTATTAGACATTTTACTTGCATGGCAACTTAAGAGGCGTTGCCAGTTTAGGCTTGATAGTTGAGTGATACAGTAGATAGTTTAAGTTTCTGTTGCTATAATTTGTTTTCTCAAACATAGGTGGCCTGGTTAAAAATGTATCTGTTGTAAAGATATTTGTCACCTACCTCAACCCCTTGCTGTCTGATAATATTTGGCATTCGTATTGATCTGTTTCCCTCATTTCTCAGTTGCAGCCAAACAGTGCTGCAGGTTCTGGCGCATTGGAGCATGATTCCTGCTGTCTCTACCGCCCTCTTTCAAGTGTAAGTAGTGTTTCTTTTTCAATCGTTTCCCTTCTTTCCCAGGCCACGTAACATATTATTTATTTTTACAGGGTGAATGTGTTCCTGGCCCACTCCCCCTGGGCGTTGCGGTGATTGATCAGTCAGTAGCACTTTTTGGTCAAATCTTCCCCAGAGTTGCCAATAAACATCGTCTCCAGATGCTGGAACACTTCTCTGAGTGTCTGAAGCATGCCAAGTCTGTACGCCAGGAGGCAGTACAAATGAATGTGTTCACTGCTGTTCTCAGTGGTCTCCGGGGTTTGGCAGAAACAAAGAGTAGTTTTGGACAGGAAGATGTCCGGAAAGCTGCAACAAATTTAATTATTGTGAGTATTGCAATTGTTCACATTTGGGTAAAGCTCTCTCTCTCTATGTTGTAAAAGATAATAATGATAAAAAAAATACCTGTTGCAGAGTTCACTTACCAGTGGCAACCCCATCCTGCGATGCGCTGCTGGTGAGTCACTTGGCAGAATGGCCCAGGTAGTGGGTGACCCCCGCTTCACTGCTGAGTTAGCGCAGACTAGTTTTGACCGCCTCAAGTCAGCTCGTGATGTGGCCAGCCGCACTGGGCACTCACTTGCTTTGGGATGCCTGCATCGCTACGTGGGAGGCATGGGCTCTAGCCAGCATTTAAACACTAGTGTGAGCATACTGCTTGCCCTAGCTCAGGACTCAACCTCACCAGTGGTGCAAGTATGTTTTCCGTGTTTATTTTAATAAATATTTTTACTTCGTATTGACAGTTTGTAAATGTTATTTCCTTGCCTTCCTCCATGACAGGTGTGGTCTCTTCATGCTCTGGCCTTGATAGCTGACTCTGGCGGTCCAATGTTCAGAGGCTATGTAGAGCCAACATTATCCTTGGCCTTGAAACTTTTATTGAATGTACCTCAGTCTCATGTTGATGTGCACCAATGTATAGGAAAAGTGCTATCTGCCCTCATAACTACAGTTGGGCCAGAACTTCAAGGTAAGTCCCTTGCTACCTTTTGAAAAAAAAAGAAGAAAAAAAGTACAAATTCTTTTTCACCCTAAGGACATTTATTAAATTTATTTTCTGTATGTACAGGAAACACAACTTCCATCTGCATGGCTCGGTCATCGTTCCTCTGTGCATGTGCTATTATGCAGGACCACCAGGACCCGCTGGTTCAGGCTGAGGCCACAGGGTGTTTGCAGCAGCTGCACCTATTTGCTCCGAGGCATGTCAACCTGTCCTCACTTGTGCCAACACTCTGTGTACGTATCCTTTTTTTTAAATTTATGTGTATCTATCATGAAAAAGTTGAAAAAAGAAGAAGAAGAAAACACAAGTTAGCCGAACAGTTAATTAAGCTCCCGCTTGTGCTTCATCCCCGCAGCGCACGCTGTCCAGCAGCCACCTGCTGCTGCGCAAGGCGGCCATCTCGTGCCTGAG
>NW_026267143.1:1349747-1351782 GCF_000697945.3 Frankliniella occidentalis | reverse complement strand
CAAAACAACACGGCGCACTGCAGTCCGGAGGCAATGTCGCGGTTACCTCGCCGCCTAGATCTTATCTCGACCCGCCGCGGACTGGCCCTGGTGGTCCAACAGGCAAGGGTGTATTGTATAGACGGGACGCCGTCAAAAGAAGAGGGGGGGGGGGCAGATGTGCGAATTATTTAGGATATCTTTCGCAATTCTTCAAGACCTGATCTTGGAAGTCAATGGCGTTCTCCATCATATCGAAGACAGGGTAAAAGAACTTTATTCGCCGTGTTCAAACCTTGGCGCTCGTTGGTGCACTCTTGCAACAATGGAGCGATGTGTCCCTCGCGGTCTTTTTGCAGACTGCGTTACATGCTGTTCGCGCGTAATGTTTTCAACCCCCACCCCGTGCGTGCCACTCTGGCAGGGGAGGCTCCTTGGCTGTTCCATTCGAGTCTGGCGACATCCCGGCCCAGCTTGCCCAGCCCCACCCCACCAGAGTGTTCGCGGAAGGTCGGGCGGGCGGAGCGGCATTTATCGAAAGGTTATGCTGCACCTTGCTCTGGCAAATAAGCCCCCCGGGGGTCGGGGGGTAGGGGGTATGTAGGTCGAGGCGGAGGTGCGAAGTAATAACGTCGCCTTGCTCCGCCTAATCTCCCCCACCCCTCCTCCCCTCTCCCGGAGATATTGTTCCTCCCGCCCACACCCGGACGCTCCCGGATGCTCCACTTTGGTGAACTTCGCGTTCTCGCCCGTTCTCCCCGCACCGCTCTTAATGCGGCCTGAATGTTTAAAGCCCCGGCCGCCTCGCCAATACCTGCACCCCCGCCCGGCCCCGCTCGCCCCGCTCCACCCCGCTCCGGCCCGGCAATCTACTCCAGGAAAAGTTTCGCACCGAACGCACGTGAGTTGTGTCAATGCCATGCCATGTTGTTGAGGACGCCGCGTGGAGGTGGCTGCATGGTCTTGGTGCGCGGGGCGGGTGTCGGGGCTGGGCGGGGTGCTGCCTTCGGGGTTGTGCGCGTTAACACGTTCAGTGCGTAGTGGCCCACACCGTGGGTCACCGCTTTTTGTCCCACTGTGCGTCGTGACCCACACCGTGGGTCACGCGAAGTTTACCAAAGGGCCGGATAGTGCCTTGTAAGTGTGCATTCATATGGTGTATTTTTAATTTTTCTAAAATAATTAGGGCGGCCCCGACAGCCTTCGGCTTCTGGGACATCCTTCTCTTGTCGGCTCCGCACTCAACGTGTTAATCTACGCTGCAGTCATATCGGCGCACCCCTCAGCCCGCCCTACGACCCGCCGTCCTGAAGTCGGCCACCCCTGGGGGCTCGAGGCCCAAGGCCCTTCATTTATACCAGAGCGCCTTGTGCCTTGTGTCGGGCGCCGCCCGGGCGCGCCCTGGCGCCGGTGTACCTGGACCCCGCGCCTCCACCCCCTCAGCTGTTGACACCTCCAGCTCGGGTCGGGGTGGGGGGAGGGCTATAACTCTGTGGACTTGACAAGACACATGTTGGTCCTGGACGCCGCGCCGCCGCCGCCCCCAGGTCGCCCCCAGGGGCCCCAAACGCGAGGAAGGAGAGTGTGTTGCTGACATGGTGCTGACGTGGGGTCGGGGCCACTCAGCGCACCCCTAAGGGGGCTCCTCGGCGAAACGTGTGACCGCCGTATTACGCTGTAAAACAATGTTGTAAATTAACAGATTTTGTTACTTATTTATTTCACTGACTTGTGCTGTTGGACAACAACATCGCTTGTAATGTAACTACAGCATTTGTATAACCGCCGTACTAAAGGGACGACAATTGTCGTACAGTCACAAGTGTTTGCTGTCTGTTAACATCAAAGGTTGTAAAATAACAACAAATGTTGTTAATTAACGAGAGAAGTTAAAAGTTTACAACAGCAACAACAAACAACAGTAGAAAAAAAGTTGATCGAAAGACATGTTATTTACCAATTGTACCGCACTTTCTTTTTTTACAGTTATGCCTCGGAGAAAAATTGATTAAAATTTTGGTCAGCCAATATTTGGTGTGGTGTCGACAACGTCTGA
>NW_026267143.1:1342763-1349697 GCF_000697945.3 Frankliniella occidentalis | reverse complement strand
ATATTTTATTCAAAAACATTTATACAAAATTGTTTAACAATTGTTAGTTTCACTTTAATTAAGTACATGGAACCAAGCTTGTTAATTGAAAGCCCTTGAGGGTTCTAAGGTTTTAAAAAGTCTCATTATGATGCATAGATAGTTTTGACTACCGAAATTGTAGTTGCCACTCTTGGTCAGTCTTCAGCCTTCGTTTAGAAGGAAAAGAAGTGGAAGTTCACACAAATCAGTATTGAATTAATTTTCATGTTTATCCTCGGCACTGTTATCTGCTGGGGAGGACACTACCTGCTACCCCCTTTGCAGCCCGCTTAAAGCTCCGTGTGCTGCACTGTTGGGAACTTCTTGAGCACAGCGTGGTACAGGTTCTTGAAGGCATAGAAGCTGACAATGACGATGACAGTGAACACGAAGATGAACACGAAGCTCATGAAGCTGCCGTCTATGACGCTGGCACGGTTGTGCACGCGGGGCTTCTTTCCCGGCGGGGTGTTGGCCATGGCCGCGAGCGAGTCTGCGTACTCGCTGTCGTTCATCACCTCCCGCATGTGCCGCAGGTGCTCCCGCAGCTCATGCACCGAGCGGCGGTCCTCCTCGGTCCACTCTGCGGACAGGGGCAAGAGGCCATAGTGCCATAGCTCATACCGCCCGTGGGCCTGGACCTTCCCCGTGGGGCATGTCCCGCGTACCTACCCGTCGGCTCGGTCGGGAGGGACCCCTCCTGCATGCTGATGTTCACCATGACGACAGCCTCGATGGTATCCTGGGTGCTGTTGGAGGGTCCTCGCCTTGCACTTGTGCGGCGCCTGCGAGGTTGACGGCCAAACGTAAGCAGTAGACAGTCAGGACCAGAGTATTGATCCACTGAGCCTGACGGGGTGGGGGTGAGTCTTCAGTGCCCTCTCATCCAACCGGCACCACCCTCCCCCCCCCCCCTCTCTCCATCTCTGGCGCTCCTGTTCCCTCACGGCCCTCACCCACAAACCCTTTCTCCATCCTTATTCCACACAACCCAGCCTATGGTTCTTTGGGGCTTGACGAAACCGGGACTATATGACGGGGAAACTTCCCCTGGTGATCCTTTGAAAGATGCGGGGGAAGATAGGGGCGAGTGATGAGCGCGACCGGAGTTCTAAAGAATTTATTACAATTGAATTGTTAAGGCTGGATTAATTCATTATTTGTGGTTTCGACTTTTAGGGTTGATGAATGGTGGGTATGGGCCATACAATAAAAAGCCTGAAGAACAGTTAGGAGAATTTTAATTTAATTATCAGACGATATCACAGAAAATTATTCCACTGAATCACAATTACCTTCTCATCGCTATCTGCGAATTAAAAAAATCCCTTGACTGGTCACTGAATTCTTATTTTTAACAAAATATTTTTCATTATTCTAATTTTTATAATTATGATTTAACACTGATGTTGAAGTTCTCACACAAATGGATAAAGAGTGAAAGTACAAAAGGAAATCAGGAATGTTCTGTGAAAAAAGTTGGAAAGACAGTCAACAAAAACTTTAAAAAAATTACAGTCCAAATTAATCCAATTGATGAGGTAATGAACAGTCTCAGTTAACATATTTTGATAGGACAAATGACAGTCTAAGGAGCAAAAGCAAGAAAATGGTTTCTTATGTCTTTGTCTTTGTCAAAAGATGGCACAAGCGAGGCCAACTTACAAAAGAGAACTGTCAAGTAGCTCTGAGATTGAGATCAAGATCATGCAGAGTTCCTTGTGAGGGTGTCAGCACTCTGATGAGAAAATTCTAATTCTTTGACTGCTGCCTCTAAACTGAAAAGATGTTCATCCTCTTCCTCAGGAGCGATGTCTCTCATTGAATTAGCTAAGTTATAGAGATACTCCCGATTTGCACCACTATTACCACGAGCATTCACTATGCGGCGTGCCATGTCTTCTATACTAAGTGGTCCGACATACCATGGATTAGTATCAAGCCCAACATAAATCACAAGATCAAAAGCGTCAAATAGATCTGCAAACAGAAGTTAACAATTTGAAGTAGATCCTGGAAAAGGAGCACATAGGAGTGTTTCGACAATTCCTGAGTTAGCTTCACTGGTACCTGTAGCTTGGGAATCATTGTTTTGAACACCAGTAAAACTGTTATTTGCTGGATAAAATTTTACTGATTGCTTGTTATATCCATCTTTCTCTCTGTGATCCAACTGAACTGTCACGATTTCTTCATCTTCCTGGGCTATCTCATATGCAACGCCCCAAACACGATCCTGAACAAAACAATTTTAGAATAAGAAGACAATTTGAAACTTAAGGACTTATATATTTTTCAAAAAAGTAAGAAAGTATCCAACTTACTTTTGAATTTGATGAAGGCAGAAGTGTGACAACTAAACCAGGCTAGAAGGAAAAACAAATTAGTGCTGTGATAAAGTATAATTGTCAATATATTAACATATTATAAAACATAGACAAAGCATACCTTGCCAGGGACACCTCTGTGGTCCTCGCTTGATTGATAGAAACGCCTCACATAACCTGTGATGTACCCATTGAGTTTCCGTTTGTATGGAAAACCAACTTTCCACACAAGAGAACCATAGCCAAACACCCACATGTCAGCGATGGAAGCATAAGCACAAGGCAAGGGAGGTGAGATGGTGTTAATAGATGCAGTAGGAAAAAATAATACTGCTGAGAATTAGTATCAGACCAATTTGTGACAGCAGCTGAATTATTTCAGAGGGTTAGAAAACAAGCTGAGGGTGCAAGATACTCTAAAAATTTGTTACAGAAACAATTTGCAGATTTCAATTTTGACTCAAATAGTAAAAGAACTATTCTGCAATTGTGGCAATGTTTACAGAATATTAGCAGAAGGAAAGTGCATTGACAGATACCATGCTAGAAGGCGGTGTGTGCCGTCAGCACGCCTAAGCACAACATATTCAGATTGAGGTCTTGCATCTTGCATGAGCAGAATATATGGTAGAAACGCCCTAGTAGGCATGGCAAACATAAGTTTAAGGCTTTTATGGTGAGTTAGGCACACGATAACTCGACCATAAACATGATATAACGGTAAGATGCTACTGCACACCGGTCACAGTACCAACAAGTGGGAAGGATATTCCTGGGTATTCCCCACTGTATCCTAGCATACTGATCCAGCAAAGTGTGACCACATCGTGATCTCACTGAACTGTGCTCCCCCATCACTTAAAACCACCCCTGCAGCTTTGAGGGCCGTGCTGGGGCCTGGGCTGAGCCGTGCCGGCCGGGTGCCAGGTGATGGGCCCCGTGGGCCCCGTCCTGGAGACAGCGGTACTGCCTCCTGCTTTTTTGGCCGTAAGCCTCTGAACTGGCGTCTGTTCGACGTCTAACTGACGTCAGTTTAGATGCTTCTGCTAAAAAAAAATTCGACGTTGCATCTCACTGGGAAGCACGGTACGGGGCGGTGTGCGGCACTGCCAAGAGGGCATTGTGAGCGGGGGAGTTCCACGGTTGAGACGCTTTCCATTCTTTGCTATACGGCACCGCCGCAAGTTTATTAACGTGGATGACAGTTGAATAAAGGCGCCAGTCAAATGATAAAAGTAATAACAAATTCATACGGTGATTGAGATGCATCCACAAACGCGACGCTTATGATAGCGCCTGCAGCGCGCAGGGTAGGCCGACCCGCCACGCAGCCGCGTGGAGCCGGCGGCCCAACCCACCCCGCGCGCCCGCGCGCACGCACGCCAACGTCGCCAACGACTGTGACGCTCCCATCACGGTAAGGTTGCCTAGTTCAATGGAAAGTAGATAGATATTATCTACATAATAAGTAACACAAACTTCGCACTCAACAGGTGTTGTAAAATGTACAAAACGCTCACTACAGTCAGGGAGTCAGTGTCGGAGGCGGGCAGTCCAGCCGGAGTTCCCCGCCGCGGCACCGCGTGAGGGCCAGGGGCGCTGCCCAGTCCTCGGCGTTGAGCGGGAGGACCGCGTCGCGGAGCTGGCCCAGCTGGCCCAGCAGCTGCAGCGCCTTTTCCTTGAACGGCCGGTTGCGCTCCCAGCATCCCGAGCACGCGCACGGCGCCCGGTACGTCGCCCTGCCCCCACAAGGTACCTGGTTGCAGCTCGACCCGCTCGACCCGCTCAACTGCACGACGGAGTCACATTTCATCTCTATCTCCATTGGCTTGGGATCACCAATTTTCCGCAGGTCCGGCTCATCACTGCTTGCTACCAAAACTTCAAGGTCTAGTATAATTATGACACATCTGAAAATACAATGTTTATTAGAATTCTAGTTTGACTAGAAGAAACCAAATTCAAATGACACATTTATTGTAAAAAAAGGCAAAAAGCTTCCTCCCTATCAAATGCACTTACATGGCTTCGCCTGGTATAGGGCTTGGTACAGAAGGTGTGACATATCTCTTGATGCAGATGATAGAGTAATCACTCAAATCTCCGTCATGAAACATGTGAAGCAATTCTAAATCGAGCACTGCCTGGCTGTAGGCATTTACACCATCTGATAGCAATAGTCGATACCTTGGATCCTTCCCCGGACATTTTTTATTCCCCTGGACACGAGACAAAAAGTTAGTAGTTTGAGAAAAAGTACATAGAGAATCCATTGCAGTGGGATAGAGACTCACTAAAATCTGCAATATTGGGGAGTCTACGTTGTCTCCTTTGTCTACAATAGCCTGAAATAACAAGAATTTAGACAGAACAGAGAGAGCGTAGTGGGCTTATCCAGATACAAAAAAGGAGAAAAAAACAGTCTCAGTAAAATTTAGGAAGGTTGCACATATTGCTTTTGAGAATTACTTACACTTAGTGCTCCTTTAGTGAGCTGTGGTAAGTCATCTAGCAAATCCTCCCCTTTAGGCTTTTGAACAGAATTTCTCCATCTTGCAAACCGAGGATTACCTATACGTCTACTGGCAGGTGCGACTACTTCCATACTCGTAATATTCAACATTTTACTGGAACAGTATATAATAATTCAGCTGATGCACATTTGAGAAAAATCAAATCTACAAAAATATAAGAACTTACAATCTTCCACCATGCCCTCCTGATAGGTTGGTAACAATATAGTCATTAATGCAAACAACAGCGTTGTCTGCTAGATCTCCACGATGGACCATGGCATTTAAACGTATGGAGAGGATCACAAAGAGATCAGAATCTACACCATCCGAAAGTATGAGAGAGTACTGTTCACGTTTAAATATTCCAATTTTTTCGTGTCCCTACACATGTCACAACACATGAGAAGGTGAAAGGGGTGTAACAAATTTCTCAAGAGAAAAACAAGGTCCAACAACAATAAAGATAATCTTACCAACAGCTGCAGGATAAACGGAGGTTTAACATGGCCTCCATTAACAAAAGTCTAAAACAAATACAAATAAAAATCATAGAAACAGCACTGGATTGTTGGGCAACAAAAACGCTTGGAACATAGTAAACCAAAGTCAAAACAACACCGTGAGGTTCTTGGTTCCTCACCTTAACTGTTCCCTCAGAGAGTTTCATAATAACTGAGTAGCGTTATAAAATTTTGAAAGTATGAAGAGGTAACCGATTCTACCCTCTTCAGGTTCGAGGCGCACCTGACACGCCCCTATCTTGTCTGAAAGGCCTTGAACACTAATGAACTGAACAGTGAACATTGAACACTGCCGGCCGGCGGGAGTTTCGGATCAAAGTGAATCTGCTCCCATCTGCTCCCGACCTGCGAATGGCAATATGAATGTGTTCCCCCTTTCACTGTTGACTTGGCTGTCGACGTATTGACTGAAGGCGGTGATGAATTAATGGACACAACACTTTGGTGAAATGAAGTTAATTTTTTCGTCGCAGACCTGCTTATATTTATGTTTGTGAAACGATACTTCTCCTCAGCCTCCTGCATTTGCTGTCGGAAATATATTTAGCTGCGGGTGAGTATTATCCAGTCAGTGGAGCACTTTGCTCGCTAGTACCAAGTCGGGCTCGTTTGAGTTCGCCTACTTCTCGTACGTCAAAACAGGCTAGCAGACTACTCCCATACCGCTCGAAAACTGTTGACCCCACCTAGCTGGCGGACCTTAAACTGAAGTTGTTGTCAATTTCCACTGTCAGCATGCCTCTCTCACTCATTCATGAGGCTTTCCCCGCACGACAAGTTTCAAGAGAATGACAGTCGTGGCAGAACTGACCATCCGAGGTTATGTTGTTTTGTGTCATTTTTGTTCATTGCTCGGTGGTTAAAAGTTGGATTTCGTTATTATACGCTCAGTAAATTTTCTTCGCCGTGACCATAATTAATTTTAAGCTTATTCTGGGTTGTGTCTCAGTCTGTTTTGGGCGGCTTATATGCCATATGGAGGTGTATTGCTGTCTGCAAACTTCTGCAAAGCAACATGCAACACACCTTAGAGACCTTATGAGCTTTATTGATATCTTTTCTGGGCTTTTAGATATCATGTGGTGTGTCTATCCTATCCGTTCAGAATTCAGTTCTCACTTTGCTGAGGTGCTTCCGGTGCACATTGGTGGAGTCGATTGTAACATCTTTGACCCATAGTAATAACCCTCTGACAGAATGAGGTGATTGTACTTAACCAAGATTAACTCAGCACCTTGGTTTAGTTGGTAATCCACACAGTTTGAAACAGCCGAAAGTTCTCTCGCCTGACCCAAAATTCATGTGTGGTGTATAGCCATATTATACATAACCGAATTACTTTATGATTTACATTGCGCCCTCTCTGAGATGCTTGCCACCATTCGATGCCTATACGGTACAACAGTTTTAGAATGTGTGCTTTAAAACTGTGATAATCTTATCCCCATGGCATACTACTACTAAGAGGAACATACGTACATTAATCGGGAGAACGTTTTCAATGTTGCATTGACTAGGTTGGTTATTGTTTTTCGACAGATTGTGTTTT
>NW_026267143.1:1340435-1342713 GCF_000697945.3 Frankliniella occidentalis | reverse complement strand
ACAGTTAATTAAGCTCCCGCTTGTGCTTCATCCCCGCAGCGCACGCTGTCCAGCAGCCACCTGCTGCTGCGCAAGGCGGCCATCTCGTGCCTGAGGCAGCTGGCGCAGCGCGAGGCCCGGGAGGTGTGCGAGCACGCCATGAGCCTGGCCAGCGAGGCCGCGGGGGCGGGGGTGGGCCCCGGGGCCGGCGGCGGGGAGGCCGAGGGGCTCACCATCACGGAGAGCGGCCTGCCCGGCGTGCTGTTCTGCATGCTGGACACGGAGACGGACGCGCCGCTCATCAAGGACATCCACGACACGCTCACCAGCATGCTGCAGGTGCTCGCCGCCGACAGCCTGGGCCAGTGGCTGGGGCTCTGCAAGGACGTGCTCACCGTCTCCACTGGTGAGCCTCAATCTTTGCTCTAGTGCTATCGTTGCAAAAGTTGCCATTTTCGATCGCAATTGTTCATTGGTCACTCTGGAAACAGACTCCACGGGCCCGGACGACCCCGGCGCGGGCGTGTCGCTGGCGGGGGAGGCAGCCGTGGAGGGGGACGGCGCCGACGACGAGGACGCCGACGACGACCAGGAGGAGTTCCACGCGGCGGAGGAGCGCGCGCGGCCGCTGCAGCCCCGCTGGCCCACCAGGGTGTTCGCCGCCGAGTGTGTGCGCCGGATCATCGCCGCCTGCCACTCCAACAAGGCCGTGCGCGCGCACTTCGACCTCGCGCTCGCCAAGGAGCAGCAGCTCACCAAGACTCGTGGTGAGTACCGCGCTCACGGCTCACCCGCGCATCTGTATCCGCACAACGAGTTACTTACCAACATCTCACCACCCCTTCAGGAGACTTTTTGGTGTTGCACCTTTCGGATCTGGTCCGCATGGCGTTCATGGCCGCGACCAGTGACTCCGACCCCCTTCGCCTGGAGGGCCTGAAGACCCTGCAGGAAGTCATCGACAAGTTCGCCGCGGTGCCCGAGCCCGAGTTCCCCGGCCACCTCTTGCTGGAGCAGTTCCAGGCCCAGGTGCGTCCTGGTCTGGTGGCAGGCTGACACCCCGCCCCCCGTAGCCTCCCCTATCCGTCTAACGCTCTGCGCACGTCACCCCGCAGGTCGGAGCGGCGCTGCGGCCAGCCTTCTCGCCCGAGACGCCCTCGCACGTGACCGCCATGGCCTGCCAGGTGAGCAGCGCCTGGATCGGCAGCGGCGTCGCCCGGGACCTCAACGACCTGCGCCGCGTGCACCAGCTGCTCGTGAGCTCGCTCACCAAGCTGCAGAAGGGCTCCAGCAGCGGCAAGCTCTACAACGAGAGCCTCGCCACCCTGGAGCGGCTCGCCATCCTCAAGGCCTGGGCCGAGGTGAGTGCACTCCGAATGCACTAACCACATTACTGATCGTTTGCCAAACTTCCTACTGTGTAGAAATGGAGGAAGCTGCGAACTTCTTGTTCTTGAGCGACACGCCGTTTGTTTGGGTGCAGGTGTACGTGGTTGCGATGGTGGGCGACGAGTCCGGGGGCCGGGCGCGCGCCCGGGTCGAGGACGCCGACGCCGACAGCGACTTCGGCGAGTTCAAGTCCCAGGGCGAGAGCCTGCTCTCGCTCGTGCAGCCCGAGCTGCCCAGCCTGTCGCGCCACTGGCTGGCTGCGCTGCGCGACCACGCCCTGCTGTCGCTGCCTCCTGGTGCGTAAGGCATGCGTTTTTGAAGCTTCATTTTTCCTAATTTTCTGGAATTTTTGAATTTTGGGGGGAGGGTTTGATTTTTTGAGATGAACACCCGCCGGTGCGGGCTGCCGTCTGATAGAGTTGACTCAGCAAATGCATGATGCCCCACTCCTTTCCTCACCCTTGCAGAGTTCTCGAGCCAGCTGCCGCACGACGGGGGAGCCTTCTACACCACGGACACCACCGACTCCTCCCGGCCGCACTACTCGGCGTGCTGGGCGCCCATCCTCCGCGCGGCTGCCTTGTGGCTCAGCGCCGGCGGCCAGCACGGCGGCGAGGTGCAGGACAAGGCCGCCGACCACCACGCCGACAACGCCAGCGTGGCCAAGGGCGCCGTGGACTCGCCCGCCGACAGGTTCCACCTGCTTTTCGGTAAGATTGTATTGTAATGTAGTTCCGGGAGGAATTCGTAGCCATTCCAGAATTAGTCGATACAGTTTAGTTTTGTGTGTTCTAGGCATCTGCATGGAGGCGCTGTGCTGCCCGCGGTCCTCGCAGCCGCAGGAGAGCCTGCTGACCTGCCTGCGGGCGCTGCACTCCCTGCTGGACGCGCCCTGGGCGCGGGGCATCCT
>NW_026267143.1:1329810-1331169 GCF_000697945.3 Frankliniella occidentalis | reverse complement strand
CCTCGAGTCATGACGTTGGGCCAGGTCTGGTCGCGGGGGGGGCGGTGTCAGTGGTGGTCGAGCAGCTTTGTCCCTCACACCCAATACATAGCAACTTTTAGTAGCGTGCGAGGATGGCTTTGGGAGGTTAATGAAGAACAGGATTGGCGCCGCCCCCTGGCAGACCCGCGAAGCGAATGGGTGCAGCAGCTGCACTTGTGCGGGTGGGTCTGCCTATCGTGACTAACCATTTGGCTCCGAGCGCATAGGCAACCCATTCGCACGTCTCCATTGCATGCGTGCCTGTACACCCGTTAGCTTGAGAGGAGCTGGACGACCAACCCCACCTCCTATACATCGTGATTCAGGGTCACAACACCACGACACCGCAGCGTTGCGGGCTTGCCTACCCCCGGGGCCACATAGCGCTTTTTTTAGGATCATCCAGAAAGTTCGTCCGTCATTTGCCGATACAAATCTGCCAAGTTCAGCCTCCGCAAGCTCCCATAACCCCTGTCAGGTAGGCAACATCTTGCCTGCAGGGCATGCGTGTACTGCGGGGTGGCCTACCCCGAGTCTCGCAGGCGCCAAGCTCGCGTATTTAGCCAAACGAATCTGAGGAAAACGGCCGTTCTTTCTGGATAATCCATACGGGCGGGGCGGGCGGGCAAACCCACACGCTGTTGGTGCTCACGCTGTTGTCGTAGAGTCGTAGCACAGTATGGGTGAGTGCAGTGTTCTCAATTGCTATACCTCGAGCACACCCAGAATTCACCCGATAAAAAAAACGGAATAAAAACCAGGCGTGATTGAGAGGAAACCACATGCCGTTTAGAATTTGCACATCGTCCGTTCAAAGTCGGTTAGACACCATGTAATGTGTGAATCTAGCCACACCCGTTCACTGGAAAAACGAAGCTGCCGCCAAGTCCTGCCGTTCCAGGGGTGCTAAAGAAATTTTCAGCTTAATACCAAACATTTAACATCAAAGTGACCAAAAAGCCCTGAGGGGAGGGTGCTAAAAGTTAGTGCATTGTGCAGTTTTAGTGCATTTTTAAATCGTTAGTGCCTTTTAAAGGTAGTACTTAGCACCTCCTATTTTTACCAGTGTTGGTGTTTTACCGAGTATCTCTCTCGCACCTTACCGCTCGAGCAACGGCTCCATACTGCAGTATAGGCCGGTAGGCGACCTGTCCGCGCACACGTGCACACTGCCCAACCAGCCATCGGGGCATCTCAACAAGGATTGGAATTCTGCTAATTCTGACCTATGTATCTTCCATGCGGTGATTAGCCGCGTGTTTTGCCTTTCTCTTGTGATTGGCGCTGTAGAACCACATCCACTCGGGACTCGTCACACGGGTGTTGTCTCCGCCTGCC
>NW_026267143.1:1329240-1329760 GCF_000697945.3 Frankliniella occidentalis | reverse complement strand
TTGTGCAGTGAGGACCTACTAGCAGCCTGGACGTTTCCCTTTCCTTGGTGTGGCTTCCTGCCCGAGTTCCTGCCCCCAGGAATTACCGGGTTGTTTTAATCACTGTTAGGACCGTTGTTAAGGTAGGGTCTCATCAGGCGTTACGTACCGAGCCCTAGCGTGGTGTGTGTGTGTGTGTAGATTTATCGAGGAGTTAACTGACCGCCCTATAACTGCCCCGTCGGTGATCTATCTGCTATGGCGTTGGCGGTTCACCTCCCGGTGGTGTCAGCAGCTCTTGTGTTAGGCCTCCCAGGCTAGCTAGTTCCGGCCAGACTGATCTGGCTTTCATATTTGCAGTATAATATTCGTCTTAAATAAATTCTAGTGCCTTTCGAAATGCATGAAAAAGTCCAAATCCACAAAATGTTAGCTCCTTGGAGGTATATTTTAGTTTTCGAGCACTGTTAAAAGCCTGCGAAGTATTTTGCTCCTTTGTAACTACGAAGCATTTACTTCGCAATTACAACGTGATGCTTTG
>NW_026267143.1:1323778-1329044 GCF_000697945.3 Frankliniella occidentalis | reverse complement strand
TTGAATATGGTTTGTACCTGCGAGTGTGAACAAGTATGCGAGTGTTTACTGAATTCCTTGACATGTACCCGGTTTTCAAAGAACACTCAACACTCACTACCTTCCGTTCAGGTATTCAGTATTTCCTGCATACAGGACGTAGCAGGCCGCAATGCAGACGTGCGTCCGGGTTGCCTATCGTCCCTAACCATGGCGCCTTGCGGCTCTGCCCCCCCCCCCCCGGTCATTGTTCGCGCCTAACTAGACGGGCCGCGGTGCACAATGCGCCTGATTAAGGCGAATGGCACGGCGCTTTGAGCCGGCCCACTGACTCCTCCCGCCTCCCCAAATCATACTGCATCGGCATTCGGCCTCGCATCGGACCGGACCGTCGCGGGACAGAGAAAGCCTCTCGTGCGTGCGGGCCGCGGGCCGGGGGGCGGGTGCGCCTGCGCCACCCCTTAGGGCCCCCGGGCCGAGCCCCCCCGGGCCGAGGGCGCTCTCTGGCGGCGAGGAAAGCGTCCGGGGGGACAAAGAGACCTGTGACACCCGAGTGTGTGAGTGAGAGCGCGTTCAATAGCCATCATCACTGGCGAGTGCGTGTTCGATACAGACACAACCCAGCCCGTCCGGAGCGCGTTAGGTTAGCGGCAGCGCCGCTCGGCTGGCCTCGGGGCGGGGGAGGAAACGGTAGTAGTGGAGCATAAGCAAGCATCCTCTGCGCCCAGGTGGCCTACTAGGGGCTCTGTGGGAGTGTCAAGAGTCTGAGATGGGTGCTCTATGGAGTCTCTAAGTTTAAGCCGCCGAAGGGCCAAAAACGTTTGGATGTGTCACAGGCTCGGGCACAGCAGAGCAGACCGTGCGTGGTATACGAGAAAGGGACCCTCCGCAGTCCTTCCTAAACGTAGTACATGTTGAAGTGACGCTGCAAATTTTTGAAATTATCGATTCATGCTCGTCGATAAGTCGGACACACGACTAATCGAGTTGTACCCTGGGGAGAAAGTGGAGCCATTTGAAATGCATTGTGACCCTCTGGGCCCTTGTGCCTTTTTGTTGTGTGTTTTGCATGCTGTTTCAAGTCCGATTGCATCCAGGGCACTCGAGTTCATCGGCCCGCCTCTTGCCCGTCGGATAAGAAAGAAGGCAGTCTCTGCATAATTTTAATGATATAGCTTTAAAAAAATCAAAGAAGAAAAGAATCAATTGTTTGCCGACATTGTGGACCGAAAGTGGTTTCTGGTGTAGTAGTTCAAATATATGGTGGAAAAAACTCCGGAAAAGTTTGCTGGCGATATTCGTCCCACTATTCGTTTGTCTGCGACCTTATGCACATTGTAGTGCTATGTATCTTAAGGAGAAATACAGTCACTTTTATGTAGATTGTAAAGTCCGTCTAACGAAATTGTAACGTAAACTGTTCGAGGACCTTCAAAAATTTCAGGAGAGAGCTTGATGTAGAATGGGGTAGAATGGGAAACATAGAAAGACATGGACACAACAATCTTCACGCAACACACAACTGACCCAGAGAACCTCATATGCTTTCGCCCTCTCATTAAAAGCAGTTGCCTTTATGCGCACCTTGTGGACTGACCGTTTATAAAGCACTCGGGGGCTTAGCTGATTTTGCATCGTTTGTTTCGGTCGAGAATTTATGGCATACCTGTTGGCCGCACCCCCCCCTCACCACTGGCTGCAGCGGCTGCAGCGGATCTTCCTTTCCTTCTCCGTGATGACGGACTGCCCCGCGGCTGACCTCTTTGGGGTTGGTACGCGAAGGTCCTCTGGCAGCCGTACGATCCGTACGATCGCTATCTGATCGAATTAGTTGACCAATGAGAAGGAGACAAGCATCTCTGGCTGCACCTGCGGTCGACTCGGCCAGTCGGTCGCAGGAGGGCCTCTCTCCAAGCCACGTGTGGAGGCACGCGCCAGCAGAGCTTACTGCAGGCACAAACAGAAAAGTTGAAACCTTTTTCTTGAACAATACTCAAAATTTCTCTGCGTAGTGTAGAGAGGAGAGTGCGAAACTGTGACTTTGGTAATTGCAGCCGCGTTGCGCGGACTTCTCGTCGATTTGACGCAAGCTGCTCGGAGGGAGCTGAGCTGCAGCGCTCAGGAAGTGCGAAGGAACCCGAGAGCCTGCGGTGCCCTGCGGTGTGTCCCGCATGTGTGTGTGTGTGTGCGTGTGCGTGTGCGCGGAGCGAGCCTGCGTGGCATTGCGTGGGTTCAAGTTGCGACCTAAAAAGGGGCAACACCCCCAAAAATAAAGAAAAAAAAAGGTAGTTGGTATAGTCTACAATTTTATGCCTTCTATTGGCTGAGTATCATATATTCTGCCAACCGGCATATGTAAATCGGTTACTCTTTTATTTGTCCGTGTTTCTTTGACAGTCGTCCAGCGCGTCCACTCATGATTGGCTCTGGTAGGCAGCCCTGCCCAGCCAGGGAGCGTCACGGGGTGGCCTGGCAGGGGCTGAGCCCTCGGCTGAGCCGGCTAAGCTGACCGGTCGTGTCAACGAAGTCCCAGCTGTCTGCGGCGCCTGGCTGCGCGCGCTTCCTGAAGGCTGAGGTGGTTTATTAATTGGCGCGCGCTCTGCCGGCGTGGTCGCGGCGCCGCGGCTCAGCTTGCCCAGCCCTTATAGGTTCCGGGCCGCCGGCCAGTCGCTCACGCGCTCCGCACACCGTATGCACTCGGAGAAAGAGGAGTGACTTCCATACCTTACGACATTTTATAGCGACGAAATAAATGGATCGAAACAATTTAGATAGACATTTTCCACTGCCGCCTTTTTAAACACTGACACGCGTTTTTAAAACTGCGCGGTGCTTACTTTCAATGTTACTGGAGGGCGTAGGTTTTGTGTCATTTTTTAGTCATTTTGAATTAGCCGAAGTCTTGGCCATTTTCTCCAGGTACTCTCTTTAGAGTGCACACGTGTAAACCTGTATTGTGGCCAATTCTTTTGGCATTCGTGCGAAACGACGCCTTTTCCCTCTATTTTAAGAGTGTTCTTCAAGCCTTGTATAAATATGGCCGTATAGGACATGGAGTTCTACGTAGCACGGAGGGTGATCGGCAGGTGACAAGTGGCCTGGCCCCGCCCCTCCCTGCCCGCCTCCCTCAGACACCTCAGCTCAGCGCACCGTGTCGCTCTTATCTGCTGAGTTAATAGCGACACGGATACCATACCCTGCAAACAGACTGGTTTGGCATCTCTATTTTGGTATACATCGTAATTTATGTTGTTGTAAATATTTTGAAGGCAACGGTTTCGTGCCACGAGTAGAACATCCACCCCCTAAATAATGACAACAATAGTAAGTTACGGCACATTTTGTGAGATTATTGCCACCCTACCTCCCCTAGTTTTCGAGGTGAATTAAATCCTAGTAATAAACCTGTCAAGTCGCACAGAGGTGCCGGATGCGGGGGCGTCCACCCCCTATTAGGCAGTCCAACAAGCGCATTAGCATACATTTATCTGTGCTCGCGATACAATGATACACCTCGCGTCTCTTTCAACGAAATGTCTTCATTGATGAAACATTAACAGGTATTAGTTGTAAAAAGGGATCAGGATCGTATGCGACCGCTCGTTGTTACCTTGTAGAAAAAATTCTTGGAAAGTTTATTGCGATTCCATAGAGCCTTTACATTGCAGTCGACTGAGCTGCGCCCCTCAAATATAGTTCACACCAAAAGCTCAAAAACATACCTTTTGGGAAAGCTAGGAGTGTTTTTTTGATAGTGTGCGCGGGCCGGCGGCGCCTCCGGCCGTGACGGCCATGGGTCAAGGTCCGGGAGGCCCGCACCCCACCCGGCTGCACGCGATGTCCAGCGCCGCCACCCCTACCCTGCGGGCGGGAGGGACGGGGTCGAGGGGGGTCGTTAAAGACAGCGCTGCTCGGCGGTGCTCGGCGTACTGCCTGCGAGGAGTAGTTTAGTGTCTCGTTATTATACTAGCATGATAAATTCAGTTCTAGCGATGTTTGCTCATTCGCGCAGAATGCAACTCTGACGTTTCATGCACGCCTGTTATCGTCCTGTGTTCTGGTTCACGGGCAAGCGCCGGCCAAACATAGCAACCGTGTTCTCCTCTCGAGAGTCCAACACACCCTCTGGGCCAATTTCGGAAGTAGTAAATTAAATAAGAGCCGGGGCCCGTCTGGCTGGTTTGCATGTTTAATGAAGTGCTCGTTACACCCCTCCTTAACGGGCGCTTAATCCTCCCCAAGGTTCGCGTGTGTCGCTGTAATGAGTGTGTCATGACTGACCAGCCGCCTTGTCAGACTTCTTTATCTTCAAATAGTACTCCCTCCCTCCCCTCTCCCCGTCAAGGGCGTGCCCAGCCGGAGGTGTAAATCTCATCTCCTTTTTATTCCAGATTGTTTAAAATTCTAGTGTAGTATTTTGCATAAAGACTCGTAAAATCCTTTGAATTCACCTCCATCGCGCGGCCAGCCTCGCCCTGTCCTACATTGGCCTGCTCGTCCGCTTCTGCTGCTGGTCCACCCATCTCACAAAAAGTGTCCATAGTCTGCTGTCTCGCTAGCCCTACCCTGCTTTCCGATGACCTGCCTTATCGGCTACCCTTTCCTTTCACGCGTGTATACAAGAAAGGTGCCCAGTGGGATGAACATCAAGATTAAGGTATTCCTAATCCTAAATGACAGCTTCAGTTATGTACATTATTGCAGTATTAAAGTCGGCAAGTCGGTACTTTCTTGCGTAACGTCTATTATGTCGACGTACCTCTAATAATATTCCCTTTATTTGCAAAACAAGCTGGGTGAATGCCCTTTTCGATGGTCCGGCTGGATAAGGCCCATGTCGAGGCGACGACGAATTCCTGGCGTGCAGAGGCTGCTCGCTGCCCGCCCCATTTGCATTAGCCTGGACACACTTTCCCCATATCGCATACCGAGCGCAGGTACTGACTATCGGCCCGAATTTTTGGCCTGATGCTTGTAATGTTTTATCGGCTAAAATTTATTTATGACGAGTAAACTCAAAGTGACCTGAGCCTTTTCACAAAAGCCGATGATCGCCTGAGCATTTAGCGAAGCCTATTACTCCAGACATTCAAAACGTTTCACGTCTGTCTGTATGTTTGTTTGTAGGCACGATAATTCAAGAATGCGTTGAGCAATAGTAACACAGGGTGTCCCATCCATAGACCCCATGTTTTGTTTGGCAAAACTGCTCCGCATGCAAGCGTGCGTCGCTTATGGCGCCTTACGTCGCTGAGTGAGTAGGCAAGCCCGCCCCACGCCTGCATGC
>NW_026267143.1:1321772-1323728 GCF_000697945.3 Frankliniella occidentalis | reverse complement strand
CTACTACTAAGAGGAACATACGTACATTAATCGGGAGAACGTTTTCAATGTTGCATTGACTAGGTTGGTTATTGTTTTTCGACAGATTGTGTTTTCTACTTTATGTCTTTGTATTTGGTGGTGTTTGGGGTTGTGGGAGAGGTGAGGTGAGGGGAACTTGGTGGAGAGCTTTTGGTGCGCTGGAAGTCCTGAAGGTCCTGAAGGTCCTGAAGGTCCTGGACGGCGTTATAGAAAAGCAAGAAATGTGCTCACTGCGGGACAATTCTTCACCGTTGGAGCGGGGGCCTTGGCGGGGTCAGGGGGGAGGGCCTGCCTCTGTCTCAGGGGAGCTGAGCCGGAGCTGAGTCCGCTGTAACTCGGCTCTGCCCCGCTCCACCAGCCCCCCACCCACACCCCCTTCCTACCTTTACCTGGACCAACATTTCGCTCGCCCTCACAACCCGCCTCCGCTCGTCATGACACTCTTCTCTTCCCAGACTTTTCTCCTATGCCTCCCGCTCTCCTGACCGTCGCTCCGTCAATATTTGTGCGTCTTCGTTTCTCTCTGCGGCGCACACAGGCGGTATCGGAGGTATCATCGGCCCCATCGGCCCCATCGGCCGGACCTGGGCGCGCACCTCCCCCTCCCTGTGTGCGCTGAGGGCGCTGAGGGCGCTGCGGTGACGCTGCGTGTTCTTGGGCGTGAGGTGAGGCTGAGCCACCCGCAACCGGGAGGGCAGTCGGCTGTGGGTGGGTTCCACCTTCATGCTGGAGTCTGATTCAGAAGATCGTTCAAGAGGGGCTCTCCTATACCTCCCCCTATAGCTAGCTCCGTCCTTGTTGCACTCATTGGGCAGGTATATAGGAGAGCCCTTCTGAATCAGACGGCTGAGGTTTCTCCGACGTCTGCCGCCCCTCCGTTGCCACCCCGCCCCCATGGTTGTCTGCTGCCCGAGTGTCGCCGTGGGCCAGGACGATGGGTCCCGGGCCCGAGCCTCCCCTTGCCCGCTCCGCCCGCGCGCCTCGCCTCAGTCGTGCGGGGGGCGCCGCTCGGGACGGAGCTGCTCGCGGTGGTCATGGCCGCGACGAGGACATGAGCATGGACGTGAACATGAACGCCATGGAGGCGTCGCCGGCGGGGACCCCGTCCCGGATCCCGGCGCGGTACCGCCAGCACAGCCGCGGGTAGGTGCAGGTGCAGGAGTGCGAGTCAGGTCAGAGCGGCCCGAGAGGCGCGTGTCACGCGAGTGCCCGTGTACCGTGTGCACAGATGAGCCAGCGCACTGCGACGAGGGATCGCCCAGAGAGTACGCTTTTCTTAGGTCCCTTCGGCAAATCACAGGAGCTCGGCGCCTGCGAGACTCTGGGTAGGCCACCCTGCAGTACACGCGTGCATTGCATGCAAGATTTTGCCTACCCATCGGGCGTCGTGAGAGCATGCATTGGCTCAACTTAGCAGCAGGTTCGTGATGGCGAATGACGGGCGTACTTTATGGATGATCGCTTTAACAGGTGGCTGATTCTCACATCAGGCGCGGTTTTAAGTCCGTCTGACGGAGGGGGCGATTTGCTGTGGGTTGCCTACTTTCAGGGGTTTTGTCGGACAAATTGCCTACCCACCCCAGGGGGCGATTTGGGCCGACGGGGGGGGGGGGGCGATCGCCCCTTCGCCCCCCCCATAAAACCGCGCCTGTCTCACATTCCTGTTCGACAGCCCCGCATGCGTGTGTGCTCGCTCGGGCCGTAACGAGACGTGGCCAGGCCAGGGCCGGCAAACCTGAGGCAAAGCCGGGCCTGCAAGTGCGAAGGCGGACGGGGCGAATCGCCCACTTGGTACTTGCAGCTTTGTTTTGCAGGGCCGGACTGGCAAGGGGGGAAGGGATGTGGGTTAAAAGGTATCAATCCAGTCGCCTACGGACCAGGCATTTTGACTCTCTGCATGTATTCAAATCGCGCGCTGGGCCCCTGAACCCTCTC
>NW_026267143.1:1305927-1321722 GCF_000697945.3 Frankliniella occidentalis | reverse complement strand
GAAAAAGTCCAAATCCACAAAATGTTAGCTCCTTGGAGGTATATTCAAGTTTTCGAGGGGTGCTAAGCTTTTTGTGCCTCGTAGTGCCTCTTAAAAGGTACTGAGGACACTTAACACCCTCAAAAGGGTGTTGGTTTCAACCATTTCCAGAGTGCGAAGACCGTGAAGACCTACGTTTACTGTTGGGGTTGTGTTCTCGTTTGGTCCACGTTGTGCTCAGTGTATTCTTGCAGATCACGGCCTGTGTCGGATGAGTGTCGTGCGGCCCGCCCGCGCTCGCAGATTATAATCCGCCATAACATTTGCGTGCGCCTGATGCCGTCCCCTGCCCCACGCACGGAATCAGAAGCAAGCGTTGACACTGGCCTCACCCCGAATGAGCCCCTGTAAAACGAAGAGCGAGTTTTCTTGCCCGACATCGCTCTGTTCTTTTGTTTACGAAATGACTCAGTGTGAATCTTTTTCGTAACTGAAAATGTCGCAAAAACGACTCCAAACGAGCGATGTTTGCGAAAATGACTGAAAATTAGTCTTACTTGGAACCAAAAAATGTCGCGAAACTTACTCCAAACGAGCGATGTAACTAATATCGTTCCCCCAGCAGTCATAAAATTGGATTCTCAACCTCGCTCTCTTTGGATTGAATTTGCTCACTCCTTTACTTACAGTGTTGGCGATAGTTTCCCTATTTCACCACTTACAAGCAATATGTCGCGGTCGCAATTTTATACGAGCTTTGATTGAAAATGTCGTTAATTTTCTCAGACAATCAGATAGTGGTCTTCGGAGCAAATCACCTTGTGTCTAGTATCGAAATGTTTTGTAATTTGACACGTTGACCATTTTGACTTTATTTTCGAAAAAGTTCCCGTAAAATCTACGAGAGCAATAACACACCGTTTTTTCGGGACAAGGACTTATTCAATGAGAAGTGCCTTTCTCAGTCATATAATCGAATGAGGTGACTCTAAAGGAAAAGTGTTAGTTATGGGATGATTTGGCCACCCTGCAACACAATCATGTATTGATTCATTCCGCGTTTTTTTCCCTTGGCGATAAAACAAAATGAAAACGAAAGAGGCAGAGCGGGGCAGTCGCTCCCAGGGGTTCACTTGCGTGACTCTTTCACTCGTTCGGTATCGACGCACCCACAAGAGCTCCTCTGAGCCGCTGGCTGCGCCCCGAGCCTCTCCTCCTGCTCTGCTGCCAAAATGCTAAATCGGTTGCACAAAAGCGCTCTGCAGCAGCAGCAGCGCTCTTCAAACGTCGTTTATTATTTCTATTCACGGCAGTGAAAGTAAAGTTATGCGTCCTGCCGAAAGGTACGGGGCAGGGCACAGGGCCGGGCCCCGGCGGTGCAGGGCACGGCAGGGCGCAGGACACAACATGGCGCCTGGAGCACCGCAGTGACCTTTGGGGTTTGGGCGGCCCGGGCCGGGCGGGTCGGGCGGCGCCGGGGACAAGATGTCCGGGGGCCATCGGAGACACTTTCGCCTTTATGCACTCTAATAAGGGGCCGCGGAGAGCTCCACGCACGAGGCGGCCCCGAAGGCACGAGAGTCTCGCACAGCGCCGGGGCGGCACACCGCGGGAGGGAAACCCTTTGTCACGCATCTCAAGCTGCACCCAAGGCGGGGGTTAAATAACGACTAACGTTATTCTAGGACTTGCGAGCGTTGATGTGTTGACCAGAGACTCTGAGTCTTTTAGTTTGACACCTTTCCTTGTAATTTTCTTGTCAATTGGTATCAGTCTGCTGCACAGGCGGCGCCCTTCCACATATCGGGATGAAACTCATCAATAAGATTTACAGCGTCAGGTCCTATCCATTTGTATGCGTTCTGCTCTGCAGTTTGCAGGCCGGGGGCGATACAGTAATTGCAGGTCCAGGAGCGCTGCACGCCCCTGCATGCCCCTGCACGCCCCTGCACGCGGCTGCACGCCCCCACGTGCCGCGGCCGCGCGCCGGAGATGGCCGATAGGGCCCTGCTGGACCAGTCGGAAGGGAAACAATGGACGTCGCTTCGAGAAAAGGCGTTTGGGGAGAAAAATGACATTTCTCCATATTTTACGTGCTGCCGTTTCTCTGCTGGAGTGAAATGCGGGCCAGATTCGGCCTGTTCAGCTTTTACGTCTCTCGATCAGTCCTTTTCTGATAATTCACGACCGAAATAAAGCTGGAAATGTCCGTCTCCAGTCGGTAGAAATAGTTTTTTGTATTTCAAGACCTGGTCTTGGATGCCATTGGCGTTCTCGAAGATCCAAGACCGGGTCTTGTAATACAAGAAAGTTTTTGTACCGTGAACCAAGTGGATTATTTTGCTGTCTTGACATTGTGTGATTTAAGACTTGTGCAGTGAGGACCTACTAGCAGCCTGGACGTTTCCCTTTCCTTGGTGTGGCTTCCTGCCCGAGTTCCTGCCCCCAGGAATTACCGGGTTGTTTTAATCACTGTTAGGACCGTTGTTAAGGTAGGGTCTCATCAGGCGTTACGTACCGAGCCCTAGCGTGCCTCTCGTGGTAATACACTGTATTGTCAAATGTTGCTTAAAAATGTTGTTTGTAATATTTGAGCTACGCAATATTAAAAGCTCTTAGAATATACTGTCGAGTATGGGTAACCTTTACTGTATTTATTCAAGTACCCGAGGTATGCGTTTGTTTTGCAAACATCTTACCTGCATTTCTCTCCTCAGAGTGGCGAATGACAATGGTCCTGCAGTGTCTACACCAGTCACTAAAGCGCACTCGTCAAACCATTGTGCTTCTGGGAGAAATTATTTCGTTATTGCTCTTAGGAGGAAAATGAGTTATATTTTCGAATTTTGAGTGAAAGTTATTACCTTGGCTGACGGGTGAAATTGGACCGTGCGTGCGTGGCCGGGGCGGGCGGTACCCGAGCACCTCAGCCACCCACAGCTCACCGACCAGTTCCGAAAAGCTATTGTCTTTCTTGTGATCAGCCGCCTCCTGCGGGCCCTTCACTCGCCGTGGTGTGCGTGTGTGTGTGTGTGTTTCGTTCCCACCTCTCTCGTTAAAGTGTGCTGCTTTGCTCGTCTCTGGTTAAGCGTTCTCCTGTTCGATTAAAACGAGCACTCATTGCCACTGATCCTTGACTCCTTTGGCGTGCTCGCCCTCCCTCTAACGCGCTGTACCCTCTTTCTGTTGCAGGTGAGACGAGGGGGCCGGACTCATAAGTCAATACGCGGGAGGGGCGCGAGGAGGTAGCCGTCCTGCGAGTCTCTGCCGCCCGCTGCCGCCCGCCAGGGGGGCGCGCTCCCGTGCGGCGGGGCGGGTCGGGCCCGACTGGACCACACGGTGCAGCAGCGGCGCTCGGCGAGAGGCGGAGGAAGTCAGCGTTTAAGTGGCTCGATTGATGGGTCGCTCAGCCCTTGGGCCGGGCAGCGCCAGAGCCAGCGCCGGGGGCCGCCTCCTCCGGACCTGCTGGGCGGCAGGCCAAAGCGGCCAGCTTCAAATGATCCGAAACTGAAACACCGTAAGGTTTTAGCCCAGTCCCACACGCATTCTTCAATGGACTTGTGATGAAAAGTTGGCGTAGATATGGACAGAAGCCCGTTGTTAAAGATACTTTTGAGACAGTCCCTTATGCCTATCTCTCGAAGGTAAAGGTTGTCCGTTTTGATAAAGAGTTCCGATAAAAGTTCCAGGTTTGATAACCCGATTGTTTCTTACTTTATAACTTATTTCCGCGCGCGCCCGAAAAACACGCTTCAGTAAGTATTATGCTATGTCAACTGCAGTTGCAAACCCTTTTTCAAGTGGACGTCACGTGAATGAAAACACACACGACCCCACATGGTCGCTCCCCCCTCCAGCAGGTGAGCGCTCACGATGTGTTGGCACCCTGTCAATCTATTTGTGTGACGTTTCGAAGGACGTCGTGTCAATTTGACGAGAATGTCGCGCAACGCTGCCGCCGTTGTGTGCACGAGCGCGCGTGCGCTTTTGCTCACCTTCTCATTCAGCTCCACTATAAAATAAGTCTCCCTCCCTCCCTCCCTCTCACCTCCCCGTACGGTCTTGCCGCTCGCCCGTCTCTTCCGCCTTATCCCCGCTTATCCCCACAGTAGTTGCCGACTCCACTCGTTTCCTATTTTCTTATATATTTATTCTCCGCCATTTTTTCCCTGTTACGCCGGCGGTTCACCCCACTTCCACGCGCGTAACCAGTACGGCACCACCTGCTCGGGACAGCATTCTCCTCCAGTCAGTCAGCAAGTCAGTAAGTCAGCAAGTCAGTCAGTCAGCAAGTCAGTCAGTCAGCAAGTCAGTCAGTCAGCAAGTCAGTCAGTCAGCAAGCCAGTGAGGCGAGTGGCCAGCGTCGCCTCTCTTCTTCAGCCCGCCCTTCTGCTTTGAGGAACGCAATACAGCCGACGAGGAGGCCACCTCTCGCGTAATCCTGTGTACAGATGGAAGTGTAATCCCTGCGTAATCCCTATGGAATCCTTATGTGTTCTGTGTAAGAATTTACCAAATTTTAAGAAAATATCCGAAAATATCACTAAATTTCACCTTATCATCCAAATGTAATGGTTATATAGCCAGAAATTTAACAAAACTCATGTGAAATCCCTTAAAATTCACGTGGAATCCCTGCAATCACAATCCTGTGTACATCCTAAATCGAAGTGTTGGCCCCCTCGATAGCCGGCTTCTACAATCGATTTGGTGTCTGACGTAGGCTTATGCCTGTGCCACTGCAAGCTTGATAGAGACTCTCGTGCAATTCTAGTGACTGGTAACCCCCCCCCCCCCGAGACAAACACAAAAAAACGACAAGACAAACGTTATTTATTCATTTGCCGTTTCCCTTTAACTTTTAATTTTTAAAAATGTATGTAAAGTAAAATTATTAGTATTTTTCCCACGGTAAAAATAATGTCTGATTTTTTTTGGAGATAAAATAGGGAATTTTAGCATCTACGTTTTAAGGAAGCCTCCTGTAAAAAAATTCAGAATGTCCACAACTTTTTGATATGTCCTTAAAACCTCAGGAGTTTCATTTAAATTATGGGAGTTCCTCAAAGTTTCCTCTTTTCCCTCAAATATTCAGACCTTGTTTTTACCGTGCTTCTCGTCGTCCCCTGCTTTATCCTGGCTACTCGCCCCGCCCCTTTGTCCGATAGCTTCTAGTATCCACGCCCAGCCTGTGCCGATCCCCGTATTCCGCCCACCGCAGTCCTTCCTACGCCCGGATCGCATTGAATCCTCACTTTCTTCTTCATTACCTATCGATATCCATAACGAACCTCGCGATAGGCATCTGCCCCGCCCCCTCCTCTCTCTCGTGTGCCCGTGCTCTAAGAACCGTCTCATGCGCGTTCAATGACGTGGCGAGTCTGTTCACAGCTGCACGTCCGTGCACTTGTCACCGTCTTGTGTATTTATTTGATTTTTGTTGTAACATATGCCCTCACCTCACCGTCGTGGCCCAATATATTTGCTTCTCGATGGAAAAATGTTTTCTCCTAGGGGAGCAGAAGGATTCTAAATGTGTTGAATACGGCGGGGTGTGAGGAGAGCTGATGAAGGGGAGGGAGGGGCGCAACAAGACGAGACGCCGCGCTGAAAATAGCGCGTGCGGGACACTTTTTCTTTGCTCCATGTTTGTAACACACACACACACACTCGTGCGCGAGGACACGCGGCACTGTGAAACCCTAGCCGGCGCTGTCGGAAGGGGGCGTAGGGCGCAGGGGCGGACTCACACAAACGTTCAAAACACGCACACGCACACACAGACACAGACAGACACACACAGCTTTTGGAGGCAGTAGTGCACTGCGTGCAATCAGCGCGGGGACCCGGTCACTCAATAAAACAGGACCGCTGGGTTGCGGCTGCGGTGGCGTGCACCTCCTCTCCCTCTCCCCCTCTACCCTCCTCCCCTTTCCCCCTCTCCCCCCTCTGCTGTGAACATTGATTTGCACTAGGGGACAACAGCGCGCGTTGAGGTTGGAAAGCGGAGCGGGGCACCTTCTCGGCGAGAAAAGGTGAGAAACTGTAAGGAAAAGTCGAGCGAAAAGTAGTTTGTTCTACACGCAAGTTAATGTTCGCGACGAGATCGGGCGAGACTCGTTTCTCAATTGCTCGAACGATTTGCTGCAAAGAAAAATCAAATCCCAGTTGCGCCGCTCGCAATTTATTCTCGTGGGTAGTCAGTTTAATAATAGACTTCGTCAAGAAATTGCGAGCTTATGAATGTTTTAGCGTGAAAAGCTTCCAGCTTCCATTGACTTACTTCGCGTGCGCATTTAACTTTCCTTCATCACATCAAATGCTGATGCTGATGTGATTAATGCTGGCGGCTCAACGGGGCGTGGCAGGGCGTGGTGTGGCGGGGCGGGGCGAGCCTCGGCGGGCCGGTGTGAGGAGGCGGAGGGGGTTGCGGTAGGTCGTGCGCTAGCCGCCCCCCATTCATTGCCCCTCCGCCTCCCACTCTCCCATGTCCTCCCCCACTCTCCCCCGTCCTCCCCCTTTATCTCGCCGTCTTGGTGTCGTGTCGAGGACTTTTGGGGGGATACGCGTCACTAATACCAGTTTTTAGTCATTTGCTTTGTACTTTTGAGCTCCACTCGAGTTTTGTCCTGTTAATTCAGATGAGTACATGCCCATGCACGTATTTAATTTATGAATGTGTACATGTGTACATGACCATGTGCGTTTTTAAAAAATGTATACACCCATTTGTTCACATTATAACTTTAGTACACCTGCCATGCACACTTTGTTTGAAGTGTACACATTTGAATTGACAGAGTAAGAGAGGTAGGGAGGATATGGATGGCATGGCCGCCATTTCGGAGTAGCATTTGTCAGTGCCCAGGCCGAGGCTCAGTGAAAGGGAGCGTCGTGGTGGCTGCAGCCGCGGCTGCACCGTTTGTCACGTGGGCTGGTGGACTGCAGGGCCCCGGCTGCGCGTCCAAACACGACACTTTTCAATGTCATTACGCGTGTGCGTGTCGGTTTGAATCACAGCGATGCTCGCTGTACGGAGGCAGTCACGGGCACTCCACTAGACGGCGCGTCTACCAGGTGGCTCATCCACCATCCAACTCCTCCACGTTCGTAGTTGCACTGCCCTACGACGAGCGACGCTAGTGCCATGGAACTATTACTGGTAGGACAGAAGTGTGTAGATGTTTCGACGGCGGTATAATTTTCTGAAGGTAGTCAATCGCAGTGAATAAAAGTGCGAGGGTTAATGAAAAGTGCGACGACTCATCTTTGTTGCTCTAGTGAATTGCAGTAGTACACCTCGGTAACTTCCTAGTGGACGACCGAAGTGCTCGTTAAGGATGCCAGCCAGCCTCACCACAGTCGCACTTACAGTCGTACTTACGATTCTCGAGTTATTCTCCCCTGTGACGGCGACGTCTATGGAGGCGTCAATCTCCAGGGGCAAAAAGAGCGGAAGGGACGCGTTGGGCGTCGCGGCGCGTCGCGGCGGCGGCGGCCGGGGGCGCTCGGCTGGGCTGGGCTGGGCTCGGCTCGGCTCGGGCGGAGGGCCCGGCCTGGCCGCCCGGCCCGGCGCGGTTCAGTCAGTGCGCAGCTGGCAGTCCTCGCGCGAGGAGGCTGCCGCCCGCCGCACGGCATGACGGCCCGCGAGTGTGAGCGTGTGCGTGCGTGTATGTGAGTGTGGTGACAGTGACTGCGACGGACTGACAGGGGGCAGCAGGGGTGCCGGGTGGAGCAGGATTGGGGCTGGAATCGAACGCGTCATCGCGAGGGTCGTTCGGGCAGGACGGCCGCGTCTCCTCTGGATGCCCAAAGGACGATACAGGACTGACGATGCCCAGGCCGGACGACACGGATTAGTGCGATAACGGGGTCCCGCTGTCTGCCGGCTGTCGGACCGGGGGTGCGGCTGTGAGCCCAGCTCCCGACCTGCGCCTAGGCTAGTCGATATACTCTCCATCACACAATTCATACCCATTATTCCGATACGTCAGGAACGTTTGACGCCCGTCCCCGTCAGCCCGGGGGATGATCCTGTCTGCCGCACGTGTGCCGCTTCGTCCCTCGCGTGCTTATTGCCCTGTGCGTGCGTGCGTGCGTGCCCGTGTGCGTGCGTGCGTGCGTGCGTGCGTGCCTGTGTGCGTGCATTGCCGGCCTAAGTAAAAAGTTTCGGTGTGGCCCTGAGCAGTTAATGTTTTCTTATCGCGGGGGTGACCCCACGCCGCCCCCCGCCGCATACCCGACGAGTCAGTTAGCCCCCCCCCCTCCCCCTCCCCCTCCTCGCGCCGCTGGGACCCGCTGCCAGACATGCCCCTGCATTCTCACGACAGGTTCACTCGTTCATTGATATTCATTTCGGTGACCCCCCTTGCATTGTGTGAACTGGGAACAGACACTGAAATCATTAGACTTGACAGGCTAGATACGTTACACCCTACCGTCTCCCCTCACTCCCCTGCCCGTCACCCTATAGGCACCCCTGCAGAGAGAGTGGGAGAGAGACGGGGAGAGACAGTCGCAGTGCCATAGACAGTGATACATCTACCCTCTTGGATTATGTCGGATGACCAGCATGACCGTTCAGTGGATTACGCGAGCCTGCCGCTACGATCAAAGGTAACTTATGTTTTAAAATACACACATTCCCTCGAAAAAATTAGATCTAAGGTTATTGGAGCAGGGAAATTTTGTATATATTGTTTAACTTTATTGCCAATTGAGAACTTGGACCAGGGGGCAGGAAAACCTGGCCAAACTGTGTGCTGTGTGTGATGGCTAATGTGTTAGCTGTCAGCGTTACAAGCAATGCGTTAGCTGTGAGAGCCATTATGCGTTGTTTATTATAACATAATCAATAATCACGTCAGCTGTAAGAACTAATGCTGGATAAAAAAAAATTAAAAAATGCGAAAAAAATGATTAAAGTTGAATTTTTGCACAGTTGTTCCATTTACGTTGTTAAGAGTGCGTTCTACCTCACTTTTCATGCCCACGACAAGGAATTAGAACCGACCCGAGTGGGTGTTGTTGAACCCTCGCCCTTTGACGCTGCGCGCCAACTCGGAGGCACTGCGCCACCGCGCGCGTTGAGACTGGGATGAAAGGCAAGCAGTCAAGTGCGAATAAACAACCTTGATGTTTGGGCTTCAGCCCTAATAGCTAGTAGAATTCGCTTGACTAAACTAGACGTAAGCTGCCATAAGCAAACTCAAGCTGCGGTAGCTGTCGAGGATTAGTTGGTAGATCTAACCTTTAGTTGGCCCACCCCATACATATTTTGTTGTGGGTGTTGGCTGCTGGACAAAACATGCCTGAGCCAACACAGATAAGGAAAATTTAGTCACACGAGCTTAGGGACAGTTAGCTACCGAAAACAAACTGTCTCGTTTCTCACAAGTAAGAATTAAGCATATTTAACAAATACATATTTTGTACTAGTCTAACACCTTGCTTGTCAGGTCAGGCTGGCAGCAAACACGTTAGGTGTCCTAGCTAAAGATGTGCTGAAATAGCTAATTTATTTTTGTCCTTGGGGGCGGAAAACTAAAATCACAAACAAAAAGTATACATCAGCTGTAAATAGTATCTATCAGCAGATCAGCACTGGCAAAAGTAGCCTATATAGCATTAACAACAGCTCAACAGTTTAGGGCTGTTATTGAGAAATATTACATTTCTGAAAATCTGCACTCAATCTATCCTACGGTTTACAATGAAACAGTTTTAACTATTTTGTTTTTTCTGTTGTTTGTTAATGCCGTACTTTTTTGTACAGTGAAAGATTATTCTCCGATCACTGTAAAATTGCGTGTAGAACTAGCGAGAGTCTATAACTAACACTCGTGTTCTCCAAATTCAACAGCATGCAACGCGTCTTGCACCTTTTTGGCATGCAACTATACCGTGATCATGCCGGATCATGCAATGCCCAATGTATTTACAGAATACATGCCATGCATGCGCTTGGAGTTTTCTCCCACCAACTCGTAGAACAATGACAATTTTGAAATGTAAATACCTTTTTGACTTTCCTCGTGAAAAGAAATCTTAAACTAGCTACTGGAGCTACCATGTGATATGTCCCAGAATGATTTATTTCAGGGCTGTCTGAAAACATACACTGAAACTGGGTGACGATTTGGAAAATTAGTATGTTTGTGAAACCTAGAAATAAAGCACTCTAAGACGCATCCTATGGTAGCTCTTTTGAAGCTATTCTATGAGGAATATTGAAGAAGAATTTTCGTTTTGATTGGCTTGTGTAGTTTAAATCGTCATGACATTTTTTCGCCGCTTTCATACTGTTATGTTCGAGCAAACGTGACGAACTATTCAAACTAATATTTTTGTTCATATTTTCAAAAGAATGTTAGCATTACACCGAGTTTTTTGTAAAGCCAAAGAATGTTGATGATAAATTCCTTGCCCGAGGAGCGCAGACGGATTTTTGCCCTTACTGGCTGGTGACTAAAAGTATGTATGCACTGACCGATGGTCCCCTCCTGACGCATAGATCACCTTCCGGGGCTTTTAGCCTGGCAGTGCGTTTAGCCTTATAGGGCACCCCTCTATCAGGTTCCCGGTCGACTCGTCCTATAAGGAACGGTGCTAAACACGTTGATTGCAGGATTATGGTGGCTTGTGGCGAAAATACTAACAACTGGTTTTCCTTTTGTCTCCGGCGAAAACAACAAAACACAAAATGTGTCCACATGTTGTTTAGGTCCCCGCCCGCTCCTTAGAGCGCGGCCCTGTGTTTGGCAGTGGGGCAGGTCGCGGTACTGTCAGCGGTCTGGGCTCGCGCGGCCTGCGGGGGCTGCGGCGGCGCAGTGAGTGCCCCTTGCAGGGCTTCGGCCAACGGCACCACCCAGCGCAAGCGCCAAGTCTTTCTATTTTCAGCAGTAATGGTGATTTTATCAAAATACAGTGGTGCGCCAAATTCTTTGTTCGCGTTCTGTTTTGAGGCAGAAAAAATATAATTAGTTTAGTAAATTTTTCTAGATTTACTTGCAATCCCCACGTGTGTACGTGTGAAGTACCTCCTTATCTCCCGCATTCAAAGAGGTGTTCAGGAAATACAGCATTCAAGTATACCCCTATTAAGTTCTAGAGTTCTGAGTAGAATAAAACGTGAATTTATTGCAATCGCTTTTCAGATACATGGGACTCCTGAGAAATAATCGAAAACGTTATTTAAAAAAAAAAATAAAAAAAATGCGAATGCAGTTAGTGTGCAGTGTATCCCGTTGCACCCCCTCTTCGCTCCCGTGTGTACACATTGTATCGCGGTAGCTCCTTTGCAACTTCCGCTAGCATGACGCGTGACGTCACGCATCGAGATATCGACGGAAGCGTGATCCACCGATCAGCGGGGTCGCACTTTCGATATCTCGAAGGGAAGCCGGCGGGGCGTGGCGGGACGTGGCCTATGAAAGTACACGTAACTGATGTATCATCAGATGTTGATCGAGGTATCGGATATTGTTCCGGGGGAAGGGACGCCCCAGGAAGAATGAGCAATTTCGCGCACAGCCCTGCCGCACTCTGCCACGCCCTGCCGCCGCCGCTCGACAGGAGCGAAAGCAGACTCGCCAAAATGTGCCTGTTTGTTGTCACATTAGTTCCATGCTTCCGCGCGTTTAAAGTGATTATAACGTACCACGTACCAAAGAGACGGTTCGCAAATTCTAGAGGCTTTTTGGGGTGTTGCCCGAGTGGTTGATTTCGGAAGAGTAATACCGTTGAGGAACGGATTCAGAAACTGTATAGAATGGTGGACGGTTTGTTTGCTTACATTCGTGTAATTTTACAGCCTCTCATTTTATACAACCTGGTAAATGCCGAATGCGATACCGATATAAAGGACTGTTTAATCGTTTAGCCACCATCATGTGGCTCTCACCGGCTCGACTCAGCCCAGCCCGGCGGGCCCCCCACGCGTCGTGAGGGTCCTAAATTGACTACATTGTTCACGTCTAAATTCGCACAGGTGGTGAAAGGCCCACTCCCCTGGGCGCAGGGGCGCCCCTGGACGATGAAAGGCATCCGATGCGAGGGGTGGATAAGGACCCCACTATTCGCACGACAGGAAGTGCGCGCCGGCGGAAGTGGTTCAATTTCGTTTCTCACCTCGCCCCTGGTTTGTACATTTTACTCTGGAAAGCATAGTGTGTGAATGTCGCACACTTGTAGGTGTGTAGGTGTGTAAACGGCATTCGTACACAAGAAGGCACGAAGACTGTTAATTCCAAAGGAAAATTCTCACAGTGAGTGTTAGAATGGCCATCTATACAACTACAAGTGTGCAACACTATTCACTGACACTTGCGTTTCCAGTGTGCGGTCTCTGCCAGCCGAGGGCTGAGGCATTCGAACAGAAGCGGCTTAAAACGGTTGAAGAGCTTATCTACTTTGCATATCAGGACGCAAGCGTGCCGGCGCCTAAGCGCAGCGGGGGCGCCACCCTGGGCGTCTCTCTCCTTCCGTACTTCTCTCTATCTCTCTGTGTACGTATGTGTGTGAATGTGTGTGCGTGTGTGAGAGAGAGGGCCAACGAAGCGTGGGAGTGAGACGGACACAGTTTCGCGCCTCAATATTAAGTGCGACACGCTTCATCCCTTTCACTTCCTCTTTATCACTGTCCCCCCCTCCCTTCTCTCTAACTGGTCGGGATAGCCCTGATGCCCTATCGGGATATGGCTTACAGCGAGACACAAAATCTCATGGAATCGTGGTCCGTGGGCAGGCCGCGCTGGGCCGGGCGAGGCGCGACGTGGCGCTGACGGGCGATTTGTCTCTGGGGCGGCTGGGCGGCCGCGCTCGCTGGCCGAGCAGGGCGAGGCTGCGATGGGTTTCACTGCTCTGCGTCTGACGGAGTTTTAGGCAACACCGAGGTACAATTTTAATTAAATTATGTTTGGTGGTAGATCTTCTGGGGTAATAAATACTCCAGAGCTTCATTGCTTTTGGCAAATCCAGAAAAATGGTTTCTCAATGCAGGTAGGCTGACGACGCTCACTACCGTGTCCGTTATGTTCCCTTCTACGAGCGATGATGGGCCAGTGATGACGAATGTGGGTAACGTTATTAACGTTGTCCAATAAAGACCTTCTTCTTTTAAACTCAGAAAATAGGGTCATGTTATATTCAAGGCAATTCAATTGGAAAATGATTCCATATCATATCAAAGAGAGTGGTGACTGGTTGATTTTGACAATAAATCAAAGAAACAGCTTTCTTTGAAAATTTCCTCAGATTTGAGAGAATTGATTTTGAATTGGTGGAATTTCCTTGTACTTCCTTCGAAAGGAACTACGTTTTGAGTGTATACATTATTTTTCTTTTAGTTATTCAAGTGCAGAATACCAATGCAACACTCTAGTTAGGCAAGTAAGCCGGTAAATTTGAACCCATAGCCGGGGCATACAACACAGCGGCGCGCGTGAGTCTTCTCTCAGTGTATACCCGCACGTGACTCAGGTGTTGCTCGGCCGGACACATCGTGGTGCTGCTCAGCGGTTCCTCATCTCTTCCCCCATTGGCTCTCGAGAGCCGTCTGGTCCAAAACGGCTGCTGTCGAGATCAGCGTCCTGCTGCTCTGATCCCCTTAGCTATTGCGTCATGTGGCGGCTTTGTCGCCACGCCACTGTATACGTGCAGCGATTTATGTTTGGCGTGCGTGGATGTCGTTCTGGACTCACGCCTCGCCGCGCCGCGCCACGCCGCACCACTGTCAGGAAGCGGGAGTCGGCCGCCGCCGCCGCCCCACCCCACTCAACTAAGTCGTTTAATACCAACGTTGTGTAGCTCAAAATTGATTTGATTGGTTACTTTGTGCAGTGAATGCGTCTTCTTTAAAGATGACTGACGACGCCACCCATTACGAAGGAAAAAAAAATACTGAGATGGCCGCCTGCCGACCCCAGGGTAGGCCACCCGCTCCGCTCCCCTGTCATAACAGCAAAGTTGCCAACCTACTAGGCGGCTCCTCTCATTAGTATCACCATTTTCTTTTCGTAATCCCTAAAACTCAAAATTTAGACCGACGAACAAGTAATAGGCTGTTCAATCATGTAGTCCACCGTTTTAGCACCATTAGCACCATAACTCAAAAACTCCCGCCTAAATCTCTCTAAAACACTGAGACACACTTCTCACTCTCCCCCTTTTGCCACACCCTTTTCTATCTCGCTCTTTCTCTCAGTCGCATTAATGAATCTCTCTCGAGGCACAAGCAGACGCATTTCCCAAGTCACTGTGCCAAATGAGCGCACGTGGAAGTCGCAATTTCAGTCTGGCCCTGAAAACTATAGGCAATGAGACGTGATGATCAGAAAGGAAACAAGATCTCGTCTGTCCGCAAGTGGAAGTTAAAGTGAAACATGTCTGACCTTGTATGGTCTTGAAAGGAGCATCATATTGTCATTATGGAAGCTGTTATTCACTGTTTAAAAAAATATTTTAACTTAACAAGAAATTCTTTGTTAATTTTTACAGCAAGAGGGTTCATCAGGTGATGACGTGCGCCATCTACAAACTACATTTTACACGATGAAATACGAATCTTTGAACTGAACTTTTCGATATTCTGTTTTGATGACCACTACCATCTACAAATGAGTAAATCATCCTCAAACAAGGCGACTGTTTATTTAACTTGTAAAATTTGTTCACGTGACTACTTAATCTAAAAGTTAAAAAATATACGCCATCTCAAAAAAATCAAAACTGTGTATCAATCGGCATTTTGGAACATTGAGCTGTTGGACAATACTTGAGTTCCGTACCCTTACCCTCTTCTGTCGATGCTCCAGGCTCTCGTTCGTATCGTCACGAACTCATCGAAGTAGGGCGTCAGATGGTGTTGCGTCTCTTAGAAGTCGACTTTGAAGTTCCCTTTAAATAAAAGATGTATTGGGTTCCAGCTACCTAAAACCTATTAATTTGATTTTCAAGCCAGAGCAATTCGCGATCGCGACTTTGTGAATGACGCTGAGCCAGAGTACCCAACCCTAATGCTTGTTGTAAACATTTCGCGTAGGGGCGACTGTGAGCTAGCTCGTTACCCAAAACTGAATTAGCGGTGGCCGGAATCTCTCATTGGCTGCGCAAGTAGGGCCCGGGAAGTTCAAACCATGGCGCGTATTTAGCCCCATCCTCCTTGAATTACATTGGCAACACAAGTGTGTGTGCAACTTGTATGCCGATCAACGACGCGCACGTCTAGGAATTGACTAGAAATTTGACTAACTCGAAGTGCTCCACTGTAAATTTGAATACTTTAAAGTTGCAGCTCAAAGCTGCGTGGCCGCAACTTTGCAGTTGAACTCATGCAAGTGTTTGAGTGTTCAAATATCCAGCCGCAAGGTCCTAAAACTGTTCAATGAAGTGTTGAGCACCTGCCGAGGCACCTGCATTTGCGCGGCTGGTTTGCACACTTTTTCATCAGTGTGTTCAGTGGGCAAAGATCCTCCAGGTCCGGGCACTTGAGTCAGAATTTGCTGGTTAATCCTGCAAAACAGGGCGTAATTTGGGGTGCGACTTCAAAAGTGTGTCATGTTCTGCGCGAGGTGCTAACTACTGCGCTAGGCCTCGGCACACACGCTTCTGCAAGCGCGCAAACACGTTATATTGGTGGCAGTAAACTGACCTCTTGGTTGGTGGAGGACCTGGACTGTCCATTAATTGCCATTCCAAATTTATACAGTAGTATATATAGATAGAGAGAGAGCAGTATTATTGTGTACATGTTTATGAACACGTGAGTGTTGTCTTTAAGGTGAGGTGTGGGTGAAAATAGGAAATCGGTAACGAGAA
>NW_026267143.1:1303220-1304886 GCF_000697945.3 Frankliniella occidentalis | reverse complement strand
CACAAAAAACTAAGAACGGAGTCCTCTGGGAATTTCTTATAGTGGTAGAAAGTGAATCTTCGGGAATTCCCAAGAAATTTTTAACAGTGTATATGATTTAACAGGCGTTGAACTTGTAATTTTTCTAAACACTGTTAGCTAGCATATGCTTAGAATTCTTTTGAAATGAAGATGTTACGAATCTCACCTGCTCCACCCAGGCTGTGATTGTGGAAGAGACGGGCGCGAGTGAAAGGAAACCAAAGGAGACCTTACGCGTCAAGTTGTTCCGCCGGCCCTCCTGGGCGGGTGCTGGACGTGCCCGTACCAGCTTATTAACCGTGTGAAGTAAGGAGCTGCTTAACGCGTTATCTTTTGACACTTTTTTCTACTCCCACACCTCATGACATTCCATGACCCCGCACATTCGCGCCCGCTTTGCATATATAATAATTATACGGTCGGTGGAAGGGGAGGACGCACTGTTCTCGGCATGGGTAAGTTCATTTATCTACGATCATGAGGACTGAGCTTTCACCACGTGAAGCACGGCGCGAGGAGAGTGCCGAGGAATTGGACTGTAATATTTGGCAATCTATGGCGGTATGAGTCTTATCACATCAACGTCTGCTGCAGGCCACAGCTGGCCGGCCAGAGAAGCGCTGATACTCGCCGCCAACTGCCACGCTGTCGTGCCCGAAACTAGATAGAGAATGATATGGCAATGGGTGGGTCGTGATTTTGACACGGATTTTCAGGCTATATCTTGGCCAGGACTCTGCGTTGCGCTGCAAGGACCTTTCGTTTGTGGTGCAGATTGCACAGGGGTTAAGCGTGATCCTTTCTCAAGGAAGGCCCTTTCCGTTGGAGGCTCCCTAGTTCCGTCATACGGGTTAAGATGTGAGTACGAGTACGCCTCGTCTACTATTCAGTGGGAAAAATTATGAATAGAAATAGACTAAATTTCACAAAAAAAAACAAAAAAAAAAACTAAACAATCAAACAATAACTAACTATTGTGTTCAAGGTAGCTAGCTTGTTGTATGGACTTTCCGGTTTTCGTTCTGCATACATGCAAACAGAAATTTGGCATTGGCATTCATAAATAATTATGAATATAGTTACAAAATCATTTATGTTTTTGTACTTTAAGAAAAATATTACAACACATTTCGGACAGTGCGTTTTGGTTCGTTACACGGTACGAAAGACATTTTATCTTGAGGCTCATAGTTGGGGGTACAATACTCATTCCAGGCACTTGAACCGCAGGCGCAGGCGTCATCTCTAATTGACTATGCCGCCGCTCCATGTGCGAGGGAGAGAGGCGGGCGGTTCTCGGGGTGTCCTTGCCGCCCCGGTGGTCGGTAAGGGCCCTCCCCAGTTGTGATCCCATAACTTTCTATTTCGGTTGTTCCTTTTATTGGATTCCTTATTTATTCCCCTTACCCGCAGGGTAGGGCTGTGCGATATACAGATTTTAATATCGCGATACGATATTAGGCAGGTATCGAGCATCGCCTCGATACATCGAGGCTCGATATTACCGACGTATCGAGGCATATCGTGGGTATCGAAGCCTGTCGATGGCGCGATACAACACGATATCGAGGTATATCGTGCTTAAAATATGCTACAATACCCACGATATGCCTCGATATCCTCGATATTATCGAGCCTCGATAAC
>NW_026267143.1:1297076-1302185 GCF_000697945.3 Frankliniella occidentalis | reverse complement strand
AGGGCCTTGCACCATAATTGAGATTGGCTGCAGCCTGTAGCGTCCTCCTATTGGACCCCCGCGTTGTCACGAACAGTGTGTGGAGTTTCGGAGCTACAATCTTTGTTGAGCGACGGCTTTGAGGTAAGGGGGAGCAGGGAGCTGAGAGAGACCGAGAGATGCAGGGACGGACGGAGGGAGGTATGACTGTGGGTGAAAAGTGAATTCCCCATGCCCTTCCTCGTGTCTTCAGCGCCTCATCCAGTACCTGCGCGGGTAATTGGGCCGTCCGCCGTCCGTACAACTAGACAACAAGACGGACCAGGTTCTTGGGCGTGCCACCCCCCTCCCCCCGCCCCTCGAAAGACGCACTGCGCAGGCACTGGCCCCTGCAGCAGAAGCCGGGCGAGCTGTGCACGGGTTAGCTCTTGTTGCCAGAGCCTCTGGCCTAACTCTGCCTGGGAAAGATATGAGAAATCCATTTACACTTAGCTGCCCCTGGTGGCCCTTTAGCACCTCTGCCTGCACCCCCCCCCCAAAACACTCTCTCTCTCTCTCTCTCTCTCTCTCTGCGAAACCAGTTGTTTGTCGTTCTAAATTTCCGCTGCTGGCTTGCATTTGCACCTCCACAGCGTTTTCCCCATAAAGTATACGATGGTACTAACACGAATCTTGCTTATTCCCAGCTCTGGGCCGTATAAGTGTTCCTGCTCGCTGGTGACCCAGTCCCCCGAGGACGCCCGGCCCGACCGCGACCTTGTCGCGCTGCCCGGCCTTTCTCCGTGGGTTTACTCTCAGTACTCGCCCCAAAATAAATACCCTGCGTGCGCTCCTCCGCGCGCGCGCCGGCCGCAGGTGTTGGCGTGGGGTGACGCGCTGCTCGCGCCTCTGGGCCCGTCCCCATCTGGGATGGTTTGTTTTGGCGCCATATTTGACTTCTCCTTTTCCCTCAAACACTTCGCTGATACTGCGCGTGTGGGAAAAGGGAAAGGGGGCGGGATGGGTGCGACACGACATGTTATTCATGGCGGAAACAGCAGTGTGTGTCTCGGCGTGTGGTTGGTGCTAGGAAACGAGGTGATTTGTCGCCCGGCGAAGACTAGGAAACGCCCGTGGTGACGCCGTCGCCGGCGCGGCCAGTGCAGCGGAGTGCGTCGGGTGCCGTGTGCTTTTGGGGGCGTGGCGGGGCACGACTGCGGTAGCCCTCTGTGTCATTTGCGCTGCAGTTGGAGTATAGAGACGAACTGTGAGCCCGGCGGTTTGATGGCATCGCTTTGGGACGGTCGATCACGTGGGCTGACGCGTGAGTAAGAACCAGCTCGCTATTGAAACTTGTCGTACAGCACAGAACCATCATCGGGTTCGGAAATGGCACTTTTGTTTTTAGTTGTGTGTGTTAAACGGTAGATCACCTCTTTTGATTAACAGTGTTGTAGTTAGGTTCTCTCAACGGACACGGGTGAAGTGAAGATGCTCCGAGATAAACTCATCCACCTGCCTGCGGAGCCCTCTAATCCCCACTAGCCGAGCCGTCCTGCGAGCAAGAAAGCGTTACTCTGTTCGAATTTTGTCCGTAAATGTTAAGGAGCATCGTTGTTTTTAGTAAAAGTGACTAAAGAATTAAGAATAATTCAATCCAACTGAACCACCGAGGTCGTGTTTGCACTTGCACATTGCAGGAAGTGAAACGATAAAGGCAGGGTGGGAGTTTTGTGGAGATTGTATATGTCTTGCACTTGAATTTATGTGGCAAGAACGGTGGTTTGGGCACGCGCGTTTTCCGTTATGTGAGTGGAAACTGTCTCGAAGTCCGCATGAAGTACTCATCGTATGGCCGACGAAGGGTCTCGCCTGCTTGCTTGCAAAAAATATGGGTCACATAGATTAAGTCTTCCTCCTACACTGTCAAAGATTCTTCAAGGAAGTACAGTTTGCCCACGGTCCGTTCTGTATATTTTAAGTTCGAGCCAGACTGTAAAGATATGGACCGTATTTCACGGCCTAAGTCAAGAGCTGTATTGACCAAAAATACGGTTTGCGAAGTTACGGTACATCCTGTACGGAGTGGAACGTAATCCAAAATTTCTGCCGCGGACCTAGTAACAAATTGATAGGGCGCACTGCAGACATTTCCTAAAGTTTTTCTAACCGTGATACCTGGTCCAACTATCTACCAGCCTCTGGCATTTTCTTTCTTGCTGATTGCCTTTTGTTTTATGATATTTCCTAATCTTTCAAGTAAAAGCGGTCAGATCATTCACCCAAATGCATTTGTGGTTGACTGTGCAGGGTGTGAAGCATCACTGAGCGAATCCTACGATCACAACTAACAGCCTGCGGAGAATATAGTCGCTTATTGTTTAGATCTTGGGCTCATCGTGCTGTGCTATTGCCCCCGGGGTATCGATATCTTGCTGGTCCGTCCACTCGTTCAACATCTCGATAGCCGGTTCGTTGAACCGAGGCACTCCGTTTGAAATGCTTCAGGCTTGCCTACCGGCTGGAGAAGATGTTGCGAGGGAGCTTTTATAAATGTCCATAAAAAGAAGTGTTCAAGAAGGTTTGATTTTGGGCTACTTTATAAGGCCGGAAATAATCGAAATGATCCTAACGAATTATTAGTTTTCTTTGAACAATATCATCTCTTAACCAAAAATTGAACTTCAGTAAGACACAAACTTGCTTTTTACAAACGAAACAAAGATTTAAAGAAAGTAATAAGGAAGAATTCACTTCAGATTTGTTTGGATAAACGAACCTAAATATTATGGCTACGGCCCATTCGTACAAATACCAAACCTATTTTTTGTCCTGCCTTTCCCCCTTTTAAAATCCATAAACTGTGTGTGCACAATCCATTTGCACTTTCTCGTATGCAAACTAGCCGGGGCTCAGAGATCACTCTGGGTCCGGGCCGTGACAGCGAGCGCCGTCCATGGTATGGAGCAGGTTGTCTCTGATCTGTATCACGTGTATGACGCGGCCCGCAATACGGTTCCGATACGCCCGCCTAATGGTAGTCTCACCCGACAGTGTCCGCGACGAGGTCCGCGACGAGGTCCGCGACGACCCGAAGTGGGTGAGGCGCCTGGGGAATGCGAGGCGGCAGGACGAGTTTGGCGGGGGCAACTTGAGCGTTAAACTTTACTGCAAATCGAGCTGAATCTCTTAGCACGACAATAGGCTCTATTTGGCCGAATGAGGATCCGAATATGGAGGCGCTGAACACTCATTACCCCGGCACTGCTGTGGAGGGGGAAGCGACGCCGCGAACAAAGTGCAGCGGAGAGCATCCACTGGTGCAAAACTTGGAGAGGATATGAGCTCATTTTCTCGCAAAATGCAGAGTTTACCTCAAGAAGATTAGAAGACAGTATTCCTCACAGTAATATACACTAGTCCCGAGTTTTCACAGAATATCTCAAAATCGTGTTATCCCTACACTACCGTAATTGCATCGGCACATTTTACCTTGATCCTGGCTCGGCGTTATCCGGGTTAGTTTTGTCGAGGTCGAGGGAACCCGTTTTCGGTGAGACTCGACTATTGTCCTGACGGACTGGAGGGATCATCAGCAGTCTGTGAATGACTTGTGCCACTCTCTGGTGGTATTGTTTGGAGGGTCAGGCGCTCGCACGTGAATCGGGGGAGCGGCCGGGAGCGGTAGGCTTAGCCTGCTGTTAATTACAGCCTGGTCAGACTCGTGGCGCGTCGGTTCGATTCCCACCACCAAAGGGAGCTTCACCCCCAGACACACACTTTTGTTTTCAGGTTCAGTTTTTCTGTCTTCCGCAATGCCTTTGCCCTTGCCTGCACCCGTGTCCTGGCCGCGCCTCTGCTAACCTCCTGCTCCTTCTCTGCCTGCAGGTTGGTGACGTTGCTTCACTGCGAGGCGAGCTCTTCTGTTGTCTTGTGAGTTGGTGTCGTTTGGGACCTCGGTAGGTGTCGGGAGAAGTGAAGTTTGTTTTTCTGTTGTCCTTGAGCGTGCGCGTGCCCGTACGTAAAAGCTTTGGTCTTAGCTTGGAATGATCACAGTGCTTTTTTGTTATTTTTTAGGGGAGGGGGGGCTTACCTTGATTACGAAATGTTTACTTTCAGTCTTTGGTCAAAATTACCGCAGGTCTTAATTTCTAGTTTTGATGACGCGTTTGAAATTTGTAAATCTTAATTGTACACCTACATGCAGATGCGTCCAGGAAAGCCGGGATAACCGTTTGCGCTGCGCGGGTGTCAGATGGGTCCCGGTGATGTGCAGTCATCATGTTTTGAACTCGCTACCCTCCAGTTGTTTCCCCCAAGTTCAAGATCCTCGTGCCAGCGACGGGCGGGGCCCCTCTAGGGCTGCGACGCGCGCGACGCGGGGTGAACGCCTGAAGCCCCGCAGCGGCGCCACCCCCAGCCTGCCTGTTTACCCCGTGCGTGTCTGCGCCCGCGGCGCCGCGCCCGGCGACGGGATCGGAGGGTGCAGCCGCGACAGATATCAGCTTAGTAGGTCACTCGGCACGAATGCGGGTATACCGGCACGAGAGCATGCACGAAAATAGAGGTGCCAAGTGACGTCCAACTGTCTTGCATCTTAGGAATGGCATAGAAACACCCCCGAGGTGGAGAAACTCAATGTAATGTGAAATGCCTCCGTATTTAGCTCTGGCTTAGTTTGTCTATAACTAATCTCATTACACCAATAAGAGGTTTATCTTAGTATCACTTGCGTATAGGTGTCCAAACTTTAAGTTTTCAACACCAAGTCCTGTGCTGCGGGTGCAGCCGCTGCGGGCCGAGCTGTACGAGCAGCGCAATTAGCAACAATGGTGGGGCGCAGCAGCGGCAGCAGCGGGGCCAAAGTCATGGGTGCACCGCTCAGCCGGGCCCGCCCCGCCCGCCGCGCCCGCCACGGCCCGCGGCTTGGGTGTGGCCTTTTACTTTTTCATGCACGACGCGGCTCCACGCACGGGACCCCCCTCCCCTCCCCCGGGCGGCGGTGTGGCTCGGATATTGAATCGTGTCCGTCCGGCCGGGCCCGACTCGGCCATTCACCCAAACACTTACACTCCCGTCGCTTTTCCGCGCGCGGTGCGTAACGCCCATTTTCTCTCCCCTCCCCCTTCCTCCCCTCCCTCTTCCTCCCCT
>NW_026267143.1:1287036-1297006 GCF_000697945.3 Frankliniella occidentalis | reverse complement strand
CCTCCCCCTCGACGCTTGATTGATTGCCCGGCTGATTGTTATTCGCGTATCCTTCGCGGAAACGTTTTCCCGGCGCTGAGCGACGCGACGCGACTCCGCGACTCGGCGTGGAAATCACTTAGAGGAGCTTCATACTGAGCTGAGTCGCAAGCGCGCGGGCCGGGTCTCTTTCTCGCCGTCTCCTTTCTTTTTATCATTTTTTTTCCTCTCTTGCGCCGCTCCCAGTCCAGTCTGCGTGCGCGGATTCGCTGCGATACTCGAGTGCCGGTGATGATGGCCGGCTTGTGGAGGAGACGCGACAGGTTGTGAGAGCGCCGCGGGCAAGGGGGAGAATTAGTCTGTAATGCGGGGAGAGAGAGGGAGAGAGAGAGAGAAATGAATGAATGAATGAGTCTGGAACAGGTGCGACAGGGAGCCCTGCAGCCCAGCCCCTACCCTGGGCAGCCCAGCGCTCCTGGTTACGTGAGGGCGGCCCTTGTGCGGAGGACGCCTCTTACAAGGCAAAGAAAGGAAGTGAAGGTAAAATCACGCGCGATGGAGCAGCGGAGCGCCGGCCTGCGCAGAGATGGGCGCGGCGGCGTTAGCGCTGGGGCCAGTCTCTCTCTCTCTCTGTCGCTCTACTCCCCATTCTCTCTATCCTTTCCATTTTATTTTTCCGCGGGCGACTTCCGAACTCACACACGCACTTCTTGTGCGTCCTCAGGGTTGCCCGTCCCGTCTTGGAGCGGGGGCAGAGTGCATGTGTGTTGGCAGTGTTGCGCTCAGGCCGGACTGCCAGGTTGTGGTCGTGACCTCAATGAGACGCACACGCACGCACACACACACACACACACACACACACACACACACACACGCACGCACATACACACACGCATACACACGTTCACATACACATATGCGGTCGGGGATCGCGTTGCCCGCAAATGCATCATACTTAGGCCGAGCGCAGTCATTCATCGCCAGAACCGCATCCAGCGGGAGAGGGAGGGCGGGCGAGAGAGGGAGAGAGGGGGAGAGAGAGAGGGGGGGATGGAGGGGGATGGAGAGAGAGAAGATCAGGAAGGAGAGAGATGTGTCGATGTATTAAGAGGCTGTTCGCGTCGCGTTAATGAGCGCTTCTCACGCGCCGTGTTCGCTGTTTGGGCTCGGCTCGCATCAGACTGCATCAGACTGCATCAGACTGCAGTCTCCTGCTTGATTGTCCGCCCTCCGCGCCTTATTTCCCCGACCTGCGGGGGTCCTCTATCGCTGAATCCCTCGGCCCTCTCCGTGGAGGCCCCGCCGCGCTGTGTGTGGGAGTGTGTCAAACGTCTCACGTGACGTACCGCGCCTCGACCGCGCCGCACTGGGCATTGTGCAAGTCAGCGGGAAACACTTGATCAGCTTTTAGCATGCACACGCTCTCCGCGAGGGAAATTGATCCTCGCGAATCGGCATCGCAAATTTATTACGTGACACAAAAGAATTGAAGCTCCAGCACTCTGCCAGTGAAGTCGCCGGTGCCGCGGCAGCTTAGCCGAGATTAGCCGGCAAGGCTGTCGCTGCACCTTAGCATGTCGGTCGAGGTCGGCAACGGAGACTTTCAGATGATCACACTGCAGGTGTGGCATACTTGCAGATGTTTGGCTGGAAATTTGAACTCTATGACATGTTTTACTGGAAATTTAGTGCTAAACAAAACACTTCGGGGTGCTGGTCATGACTATTTAGGGCTCTAGGTATCAGAAGAATCCTCAACTTGAATTTCCACTGTAGAAAGTCGTAGTAGAAATCCTGCCTATTTGTGAGTGGTTAGACTGCCTCATACCCAGTGCCCACTCTCATCTCATCACGTGATGAAGGCATCCTCGCTAATTCTGGCGGATTGGATTCCCCAAACCTTCACCTTATTTCGCCCGCAGGCCATTTGGCAATAACCCTCGGCATGGCTGATCGCGGCTTACGCAAGTGTGATGTGTGTTTACCGGAGAGCTTCGAAAATAGGAGACGAGAACGCACGACTGTGTGGCCTCAAAGAGGTGCGCACATTGAAAGTTGAGCGCGTGGGAAGGAGGGAGGGAAGGAGAGAGAGAGAGAGAGAGAGAGAGAGAGGGAGAGAGAGAGAGAGAGAGAGAGAGAGGGAGAGAGAGAGAGAGAGAGACTCACTCTGACCCTAATGCGCGAGTAACGCGTTGGGATCATGTTTCGATGGTCACTTGGCTCGGCTCTGCTCCGCACGGTCGCTCATATCCGAGACAAAAATCTGCATGCTGAGAGGAGAGCGCTGGTGCGCGCTGCGACACTGCTGGGCGGAAATGAGCTTCACTACAATGTTGCCGCTGCGACACCCACGCGGCGGATTTGGAAAGGAAAAGACGATGACATGTGGCCTCTCGCTCTGCTGCGTGCCTGCCTGCCTCCTGCGTGCGCGTGTGTGCGTGTGTGTGATTGTGCATGATTGTGTGACATACGTGCGATTGTGCGGCGTTACCTGTCGACGGGACGTTGGCGCCATGAGATGTGTTGTGGGTGAGGTCAGTGCAGTGCTGTGGAGCTGAGCGTACCGTGTGGAGGTCACTGCTGATGTTATGCTTACTATTGTGCCTTTCTATTTGTCGATAATACACCCTCTAAATGCTCGATATGAGATGCCGCCAAAGCGTATTTTTTACTACACAGGAAAAGATTGAGGGATGGATATTGATGAAATTTAAACCCCTCCGCGGACTGCATTTACCACGGTAGTATGGTAGTGTACAACGTCCACACCTTTTCGTTCGTTGACGCGATGCATTTCCCGGGTCTCTGCGAGCGTTTTGCGCAACACGCGAGATGGATTGTATATTTTTCAAGTCGGTCCCTCCGCTTCTTCCCACGGCGACAGTGGGACACGGGACCTCCATTTCCACTGGAAGCTGAGCGGCGCTGAGCGCGGCAGAAAAGGCAAAGCCAATAAGCTGCGCTGTGTGTTGTGCAAGCCCGAGTGCCCCGCGCCTTGTAGGGCCGGCGGGGCCCCCCGCCCGAGAGCCGCCCGCCCGGGCGATGACGCCGAGTGATGTATCTGGCGTTTAATTTGTTTAGCGCCGTCGACTGCAAGTATTTGCCCGACGAAGACGATCAATGAAACGCCCGAAACGCAATAGAGTGACGGCGAAATTGCATTTCCGATGTTGTTTGCCGCCTCATCTCTCTGGGGCCAGCCGCATTGAACTGCCGCCGCCTTTCCCCGCCGCGGGGGAGGCGGAGGGACGACTAACGAGCTTATTTGTGTGGACGAACAGAGATGTTAATTGAATCTGGAGGTGTTGTCGGAGCCGCCTGCAGCTCGCGAAACAATCGCCGGGTTATTGGGGCTGAAATAGTGCGGCTCAGCTTACACGAGAGCTTCAGGACTGAATGGCAGCAGGCAGCGTCCAGTTTGAAATTTGATCTAAATCTGTGGTCGTGCCTCATCAACGAGAGCCGTAAAAAGTTACGAGTCTCTCGCACAAATTTATAATAAATAATGGGAAAACGAAGGTAGGACTCAAATGGCGTAAACGCCTTTTCTAAGGCATTAAAAATTGGCACTCCTAGAAAGTCATTGAGTCCTACCTTTGTTTTTCCAGTAGTGTATTCTTTGCATATGGGTGCTCAACTTACTGAGGAGTTATTCCGTGGTGTGTGTTGTTTTCCTCAGGATGCAAAATACCATATTGTTGGCGCATTTCACCAATTTGAATGTTGAATGCCTGTTGAATGCACCTGTGTCCGTTTGGCGCTCTGGGAACGCCTAGGGTATATTTACGGCTCTCCGACTATCGAAAGCGCTCTCGGCTGCAATACGCTGTGCGTATGACAAGTCTACGACTCGATGAATGGCCGAGGCCCGCTCCGGGGCCAGTCTGGCCATTCACTGGAAGGGGAGAGCAAAACGGCCAGTGAATCACGCACCATTCAAACCGTGGGGACGTTCGAGAAATTGTTTCCGTGGTTTTGCACTGTTTTTCCCGTGGTCAAAAGTCCGCGCCCGGGGCGTTCTCGAGCAGTGAAAGCTGGCCAAGTACTTTGAATTTTGGCGACGCCCCTGGAGTTGGGGGAAAGAGCCGGGCCGAGCTGGCTGAGGGTGAGGAATGCATTTGCGTTTGTTGTTGACGTGCTGAATGCGAGCGTGCGCTGCCCACAAGCTGGGACAGGAGGGAGACAGACAGAGAAAGGCGCGAGGCAGAGAGAGATATGTGTGTGTCTCGTTCTGAAGGACCTCTGATCAGGGCCTTGCATGGCGCATGTCCTCGGTGGGCTGACTGAAGACCGGGCTCGGTTTGGCCGAGAGACCTAAATGCACGGTGGAAGTAGAGTGACGTTCAGTGGTATCGAAGGACAATGCAAATGTTGTGTATACTGTCAATAAATTTTCTACTGGCGTTTCCTAAATCAATTAAAACAGAAGCCAAGTCAACTTTATACCATTACAAGCTAATGTCACGCTAAGCCCAAGAGAAGTGCAACTCGACCTTCTTTAAATCTCTCTTTTACCCCAGTAGCGTGCATTCACTAAATTGCTGACGTTGGTGTTGTGTTACTGATGCTGATGCCCATTTACATCTCCTGTGAGTGATCAGGAATTGATTAGCCACGAACGGCCCTGAGTCAATCCATTTGCTGAAGCTCTGATTACGTCGTAATTAGTCTGGATCAAGCCGTTGCTTTCCCCCTCCCCTGGCACTCCTCTTCAGTTCCTTCAACCCCCTACTGGCAACTCGTTCATTTTTTGCGGCGTGTTCTGTGTTTCGAATCGCGCACGTGCCGTTTTGAACGGAGGCCCTGTCCTCGGAGGGGATTTGTTTGCGCAGTTGCTTTGAAGGGGTCAATATTGTAGTTTCTGTAGTCGTCTGGCACTTCAGCGGCGGTGCTGGTGCAGAGAGAGAGAGAGAGAGACTGAGAGAGAGAGAGACTGAGAGAGAGAGAGAGAGAGAGAGAGAGAGAGAGAGAGGCGTATCCCTGTGGGTGCGGTCGTACATCAGGTGCCATTTGGTCCAATTACAATGCTGACGATGGATATGCCGCCGATGCGACTGAGATAAGTCGCTTATTTTGCTGGAGGCTGTGAAATAGGAGGACGGCGTGCTTCTCATTCCCGGCGCACCCGTGCAGCCTCTATGGCAGCCTCTATGGCAGCCGCCCACGGGCCTTAGTTGCTATATGTGCAGGAGAATGTGAGAGTGGCCAACAAATTGCAGCCAACATGGCCCTCAGCAGGCGCTTTTATGAGCTTTTTGAGGGTTTTTGGCACTACACACTACCTTTAAAATTCTTAAATGCACATTGGTAGACTCTGATATTCTATTTAGAATCTAAATTGAAGTTTCTTTAAAAGAAAACAATTACTTTTTGCCATTCCTCTTGGGGGCTGTTCGCGCTCTCTTTATAAAAGAGATACTTGCAGCATACAATTGAGGTTAATCCGACCGCCCCTGAGACCCCTGACCCGTTGTGAGCCTTTATGAGGTAGTTTAGGGCTTAGCTTCCGGAGGGCGCAGCAGACCACCACGAGGCCAGATAAAGTAAGGCTCGCTTTCTCTACAGAAAACGCATTCGGCCCGCTGTCATATCGGGGAGGATGTGGCTGCTGACTTTGGGAAGTGATTCAGGCTGGCGGACTGGCGGACTTGCGTTGCGCAGCTGCCGGAGAGGCTGTCTGGCCTACGAATGTATCAATAGAGTTAAAGTAGGAAAACTGGTCTCGTTCTACTGTGCAAACACTGTGAAAAATATTTCCAGGGGTTACAGGTAAAGTTTCAATTGCAAATGTTAAGTTACGACCGACTTAGGAAATGTACACATTCATTTTGTAAATCAAAATACTAAAAAAGTATCTTAAATTTACGAATATATTTTGCACAGTGGCGTGATAACTTTAGTTAAAGTGTAATAGCCCTCAACCTACTTTACCTCCTTGGTCACCGCAGTGCCGCAGTATCTCGATGCAGTTTTCCACCCGTTTTCCTTCAAGGTGTCGTCGAAATGCCGCGGCACCGGCCCAGTAGATGTTTCGGCTGGGTGGCCGCACCGTGCGGCGTGCGGCCCTTCGCTGTCACAACTGGCCGCTGCCCACCAGGGCCTCAGAACATCATAAATCCTCTGCTGGTTTGTGTTTGGCCGCTGATTTTGCGCGTGGGTGCGCGAGGGAGACGGACTGATCGGCCAAGTCGCCTCGCACGAACGCCGCTGGGGTTTCTATTGTCCAGGACGTGAGCGCGCAAGTATTGAGTCGCCCAGGGACGAATCACGCGCCTAGCAGAGGGTGGGACGGCCGGGGACAGCACCCTCAAGGACGTTGCAGCGCGGGGGGAATTCTTCTATGTTGTCTGTCTCTGGAAGGTATTTAAGAGTACGTGTGACTCATCGCCAGAAGCACAGTTGCGCATTAGCTTCTGTTAGGTGCAGAGCGTTCGCTCCCCGTTTCATGCAGCAACGCCTAGATTGACACTTGTCCGTCTGTCTGCTCGCCACTCGCCTGACTGCTTGGCAGCCGGCCCAGCAGCAGGCAGACCAGACTGTGGCTGCGCCGGGCCGCGCTTTCCTCGTGCCTTGCTCCCTGCAGACAGTTGAGCACTTAGCACTGGACTTGTCTGGCGGCGGGAAAGTTTGAAACTAAATGTGTTTCGCGCGCTTTATTTGAATGATAGAATCTGTAACGCCCGCTGGCCGCCGGCCAGGGCGTGCGCGAGGTGGGGCGGCCGGCAGCTGCAGAAGCGCCGCTCGTCTGTCATACAGCCGATAGTGGCCATTCATTGGAGCCCATGCAGATGGCTAAAGATAGAGGAGGGACCGTGAATCACCAGCTTGTTTATGAATGGTTTAGAGAAGCTGCGCCGCTGCGCCTGTGGTGGGCCGTGTGGGCACGCTTTAACTTAATTAAACCCCACTACTCACTCTAGCAGTGTCTTTCAAATACATTTAAAAAAAAATTATCGTGTAGATTTTAGCTTATTTTTTTTGTTTTCAGATTAAATTTACTGCGCTAAACAAATTTATCGCGATTTCACGATGTTCAAATTTACGGATATACAACTCATTTTTGGGAACCAGATTGTATGTACAATTTGGTTTTATTGATAAAACTTGACACACCACGACACACATGGACAATAAATTCAGAGAGGAGATGTGGGAGAGGCTTGCAGAGCAGCTACCGCGTTACTGATGTCCGCACACTCGCCGCAGGTGGCCACCGAGAGGCGGCGGTGAAACTCGAGCTAGGTCAGCGCCACTCCACTCCCGAACCCGTCCCGCCGTGAGGAACTGCAATAGCGCACCGTAACTCCCACAAGCTTAGATGCATCGGACCGAATACGACCGGAGGTACTCACAGGGTCAGGTTGAAAGAGAAAAGGTGTAAAATACACACGATGATGTGAGTCCAGAGACCGGGTAGGCTTCTACGCCTACTTCTCACTCAAGCAGTGCCATATAATTAAAATATATCACACTAGTATTTCAAGGGCTCAAACCAATGCTCGTCTGCTGCCGCCAAGATTTGGTTGCAGAATATCCCCCAGTATCACCACCACGTGTTATTTGTGTAAAAGCATTGTGCTGTTGTTCAGTTCTTTCACTGTAAGTTCATTACGAACAACTGCTCTTCGTAACGTACAAATGATTTGGAGCATTTGTATTACAAACAAATTGTTTGTATTACGAAGAGCCTGGTTTGTATTACAAACGAGGCTTTTCGTAATACGAATGGGGGGTGTTCGTAATATGAACGAAAATCGTTCGTAATATGGCTGCTTTAGATCCTTTGTAAGTTACAAACAAATTCTTCGTAATACGAACACCGCTGTTTGTAAGGAACTAAGAGTGTTCCTTTAGTACTTGCTCATGTGCAGTACTTTGTACTTGTCAAGTCACGTACTTAGAGCCCACCCTATTGTTGCAGGTGCGTTTGGGGTCCTCTGCGTGTTCTGCCGCACACAATGTGCCCTGAGCTCTAGTGAGTGAGAGTGAGACGGCGTTGTCTCACACAATGGGCCCGAGGCCACGTGAGGCACGACCTGCGCGCGGGGCTTTCAAATATCTGCCGGATTCGGCCGGATTAGTTCGGACGGCGTGTGGTGTCGAACTGAACACCCAGCCTACACACGCCGCCCTGTGTGCGTATGTGTGTCTGTGTGAGTGTGGCAGGATCCACAACCAGTAGCCCGGTGTCCAAGGTCACCTGCCTGCCCAGCCGGACGCTCGCAGCATTCCTGTCGAGTCTGTAAGGTAGCGTGGCTGCAGTTCCAATCTCAAACAAATATCAATAACTTCCTCGTGCCCAACCGCCAAGAATGCGTGATATGGGGGCGGCTCAGAGGTGGTGGTGGCACTTTAGAATAGTCGATCGATAGTTAATGTTCTTCGAATGTTGGCAGTCCCTTGAGCGTTTACTTTAGCTAATAGCCGTGTGTTGGTACTGTGTTTGTCATTCCTGCCACAAGCTCGCTGCTGACTGGTTGCCATGTACGGCTCAGGCGAGCATCCTTGGACATGCGGCCCGGGGCGTATTGGTTGCGACTGACTTGTTCGCAGGGAAGTCGCTGTGCACGTCTAAAAGGTGCCCTCTTAGATTTAGATACTCTTTAAACGATATTTTCCTCAAATTCTATTTCTTTTTGGTGGGTTTAACTTTTTTACGGTGTACTATACTATGTCGGTCATCGCCTACAGGCGTCATAGCGTTTTCGAGGTAGGCCCTCTTGCAACCCGAATGCCCACGCCTACCACTGATACAGAATGCACACACTGCCCCTATTTGTGCACGGCCATATTTTTCGCCTCGGCCCATTCTGCCGTTGATGACAAATGGCTCGACGCGACTGCCTTCGGTTCTGTAAATAAATGCCGGGGATTAGAACATGTCACTCTGGCCCACGCCGCCGCCACTAGGTCCGAGCTGCGCCCGCTGTGCTACTGTCGCCATGCGGCCGTGCGTGTGCGTCTGAATATTCAGCACCACTTCTTCGTCCCGAGCGACTCACAATGCCGTAGCCGTACGAGTAATTGCTTTGTTCTAAGATTCAAAATTCACCTTGTCGGAAAAAAATATTCTGATACAATGATAGGAACAACATGTGCCATTTATAAGCACAAGTAACAACTCGTTTCTAAAATTGAACACTAATTTTGCAGCACCTCAACTAGACATTCTGAGGTAGCTGTGAAACAATTTTGTAATGCACCAAATGGGGGAGCAACCAAAAAGTACCGCTGTTTTTCTCAGATTTATTCAGCGAATCACGAGGGCTCGGCGCCTGCGAGACTTAGGGTAGACCGCCCCGCAGCACACGCATGCACTGCAGGCAAGATGTTGCCTACCCACCAGGCGATATCACTGGGGCTGCAATACTTTTAATACCAAAACTTGTGAAAGATATGTTTTGCGATTCTCGTACAATGGGGCATGATAACTTTTCTTCGCGAACTAAATCGCGATGTACGTAAAGAGAGGAAATGATAGCAAAAATAACGCAAACGCAAAAGTTTTAACAGAAAAAATTGTGATAAGAAACTATCGCATTATATTTGAAATGGCTTTCTTTTTGTTCATTTTATTGCAATTTAGCGCAAAACACCATTTATCGAGAAAAAATCAGTCAATACTGTAACTTAAAACCGATTTCAGAGTATTGCAGCTCACAGGATGGACTTAAGTAGGTTCGTAACGGAAAATGTCACATGCACGTACTTACCATGGGCGATCCGTAGTCTATTTTTTAAAAATTGACTGCTTTGCCTGTAGGCGTACTAAGCTTGAGGGTATTGTATTATCGTCAGTATGCATCCTTCTTCCGTAGTACATAACTCGTGTCAAGAACCGGCTTTTTTGGGGTGTAGGAGGAAGTTCGCCGGCGAAGAACGGCTGTTTTGAGGATGGTTCCGGCCACGCGCGTGCGCGACTGTGTGTCTGCGTGTGTGTGAGTCTGAGAGAGAGAGAGAGAGAGAGAGAGAGAGAGAGAGAGAGAGAGAG
>NW_026267143.1:1285457-1286736 GCF_000697945.3 Frankliniella occidentalis | reverse complement strand
GCCGAGACTCAAGGTTGCGAGACTGCGGCCTCATCGCCCCGCGCTCCTCTTAGGTTAGGTTGCCCCGGGTGCCGCACTTGTGAGGTTAGGTTGTCGGCCGGGCCTCGCCGTACCGGGCTTCACAGGGCATGGGGTCGTCTGGTTGGTCGTCTGCCACAGGCCATGAGCCCACCTGGAACAGGACAAGAGACCGCCGACTCCAGGCCAGCACAACTTAACAGCTTCAATTCTGCGTTTTATACTCATGACCAGGCGACGGGCTCATGACCAACCAAACTCCACCCTCACAGGGGCGTTTCGTTTGATCGACTACGTCTTTTGTCTTGCGTCACAGTTACGCGCAGTCACCCTACCAGTCGTGCCGCTCCCTGAGCTGCAAGTTTATTTTTTCTCCGAACCGACTTGTCCCCTGTCTGCTGATGGGCTGGATGCATGGAACGCGTAGCTGTAGCTGGTGCTTGCCGGTCGATGCGACTGGCGCGCTTCTGCCAGGTGCCTGTTAACGCCCTGCACGGTGCCGGTGGTCGCTCTATGCGCCATGCGCGTCACAGGCGCGCCCGCCGCCCAGAGACGCCCAGCGCCGCCCAGAGCCGCCCAGGGCGCGCGGACAATGAGCCCGCCAGGCGCTCCGCGGCTCCGCCGGCCGTTTGGGGAGCCGAACCGGTTACAGACGGACTGCAAATTGCCTCGGCGATCACGTGGGCTGAGCAGTGCTGAGCAGGCAGTCGAGCGCCAGTCAGTCCAACTGTATTGACTCGGCGCGTGACTGACTAGCGCGCTATAGCGGCCTCACTCGCATCCAAAGGCGGTGACACACTGGCGCTGCTGCCCTTCAGCGGTCACCGCCAGTCACTTTCCTTTCCAGACACGGACGTCCTGCGGACCACCCCTGTCCTGACGCGAAGAGCTTGCCCACGACGAGGAAGAGCTTCCGATCGCCGCCGGAGGACTGAGGGCCGTCAAGGGCGAGGAGCTGTCGCGTGTCGGATGCTTAATAAATCGCATACAATGCACTACTTCCGGATTGGCTCTGCGTATTCCGTCGGACTACCCCTCGGACTATCCCTGGATACTCCTCGGATAACCCTGAAATACATCAGACTTCCAACTAAATTTACGATTTACCCGGATTTTTGCCTTCTGAACCGAATTGGATTGCCCAAATCGAATCATCCTCGGTCCTGGATGGCGCTTTGGCGCTTGTCACAAGTCACAAGGGTGGTGCCGGGGACCGTCCGGACTGTTGCTCAAACAGGCAGGGTTGTGGATAGGAAAGCTT
>NW_026267143.1:1278593-1285407 GCF_000697945.3 Frankliniella occidentalis | reverse complement strand
ATTTTGTTCCTATACATTTAGGGAGTAGAATTCGTCTTTTTACCCCAAAAGACGTCATCGAGTGTTTTGCGGTTTGCCTATATTATCAGGTGCCTCGACTAGATGAGGTACTGCCACGAGGCACTGCCACCTGTGTGCACAAATAGCACATACCCGGCAGAATGTGGACCAATCACCCCACAAGACGGTCCATCCCCCCCCCCCCCCCTCCCGGAGATCCTCGAAAGGGGCGGTCCTCTGCGGGCTCCGGGCTCCGGACTCGCGCACCCGCATGCTTCCGACCCACAGTCTCATATTCCGTGCTTTCCTAGACGCCTTTCCTCAAGCTTGAGGCCCTAGGGCGGTCCGCGTCCGCCCGCACCCCACCCCGACTGGACCCGCCACCTGTGAGAAAACAATCACCGGGAAAAGAAATGAAAGTGCCTCTGTATCGGCAACACAACTCGCAGGAATGGGCCCTGCGTTCCACTATCACCTGCCTGTGGTCCCTGCCCGTCCACTCCGACAGTGTAGGCAGGGCTGGGCCCCGGCCCGGCTGGGCTCGCGGCTGGGCCGGGTCGGCGTAGACCACACATATTGCACCGCTCGATATGCAGTGATGGACCGGCCGGCCCATATGGCGGCGCGGCTCAGCCAGGCCATAATCCGCTTCCGCGTGGCCACACACTACTTGCATCATCTCGAGCAGAGATGTCGCTGCGTCACGGACGATATGTTTTTGCGACCCGCGCGTGCGCGAGTGTCATGACTGTCGTCGTGACGGTGACGGGCCCCGTGCTCGCGACGACGGCACGAGAAGATTGGCGCCTTGCAAGAGTGCGTTCGGATCTGCCTGGTGGTTTCGTTGTTTTGATGTTTTATACCGCCGGAGTGCCCACTTGATCCTTTCCGAAAATGCATGATGGTCATTTGCTTCCTCACACATCTTCCTTTATTCGATCTCGCTCCTTTGCTTTGCGTTTTTTTGTTGTTTTTTTTTTGCGATGTACACGGATCCCTTGCAGAAAAAACGCCAACGGTGTTTGAGCGTGTGCGCGTGTGCGCGTGTGCGCTGACCACACGCTAACTTGTCGACATGGTTCTCTCTAGTCGGCAGGCCTGTTTAGCTGCTAAAATTCTTGACCGCGTTGTGAGTGAACATGACGGGTCCACACGGCACCTGCATGTGCTGCTGATGCTGTGGCAGAGGTCGTCCATGTGAACATTTTGAACGGACTCTTGGTAATTGACTTTCTCTGCTGCCTCCCCCGCCTAGGCACCCCTCTCCCCTCTGTCTCTCTCTTTACCATTAGAGCCTAATGAGTGGAAGGAGGACGGCTGCCATATGGCCATATTGCCTCACTCGTTTGAGTTATGCTCGCGCGGTCAGAGCATAAGGTCACTGAAAACAGACCCGCTGCGCGCAGCCCCGCGCCGCTCGGAGTCTTTAGCAGAGGAGTGTCCTGGGCCCGGCCCCAGGCCCGGCCAGCAGTGCTCCGGATCATAAAACGCTTAAAGGCTCCGCAGGTGCGTCCTCGTGCACGCCCGTCAAGGGCACACGAGGGGCCGTCACACGTGACTGCAGCGTAACAGTGCGAGGGAAGAACATATGGCAAAGATTATCAGAGGTTCCACTGATAAACTAAGTGTGCAACTGCATAACACTTGGAAGTGTACAACTCCCGGTTAAATACTTGCATGTGTGCAACTCCTCAGTTGTGCACTTGCATGTGTGCAACTCCTAAGTTGAGCACTTCCTAAGATTGAACGCCCACTTTGTAGGAAGTGCTCAAATGAGGAGTTGCACACTTGCAATTGCACCACCTGCCGAGTTGAACATTTGCAAATGTACAACTACGGAGTTACACAGTTGGAAGTATTAAACTTGCATTTGCACACTCAGTTTATCAGTGTGAACGGTTTTGCTTAACATGTTTGCTATAACTCTGTGGCTCATGCTTGTTTTTTATTTGCCTTATAACCATAATTCTATAAAAAAAATTAATCCAGGAAGAATTGATGCAAAAGCGTACCTCCCTTTTTTAAAAATTGTTGACAACCTTTTGACAGCAGTGCGAAAACCTGAAATGTGTTCTGCACGCTGTTCTGCATTAGGTTGGAACTGAGATGCAGCCTTGAGGTGTGCAGGTATTAAGACACGGGATCCTTTCATGGAATTTTAGTGTCCTTTAGTAGGCGATAAAATTTGTGGAGCCGCTATTAATTATTTTTTTGTTATTCTGGTAAGTGATTCATAACGATGATTCATTACTGAGGAAGACGATGCTGCATGTCGGTACGGTACACGGGCTCTGTGACTGGGCTGTGGGAACTAAAGCGAGGGTTCTTCCTACTAGCACAAAACTGTCGTACGACTGTCGGACAACAGTAGTAAAAAAGATACGAAAATCTTTATAGGCCAGCTATCGTAATGGAAGCGAAAAACCACTGTTGTGGATTCGACCAGGAATCGATCAAATTACAACAGAATGGTAGATAGTTTCAATTTGATAGACCAGCGACAATCGTCTGACTGCGGAAAAGCCATCACTTTTGAATTTTCGTTATCGTCACAATAATTGGCCGATTGCAAAAAAAGTGCACTTTGTGCGACAGTTTTGTGTTACTAGGGCTGGTAACGTCAAGTGGGAACGAGAGCTCGAATTAGCGCATTGTTTTCGCAAACCGAAGGTGTTCTTCCTAGCCCTTGAAGATTTGTTATTTGAGTTGTTACGGATAATTCAATTTTGCACTAAGAACATCGCAATTTCTTTGCTTTTAGCTTAAACACTCTCTGCACTGCAAACTCATAAGTGTGGTACAGTCTGACAGTTGCAAGAGAAAAATCTGTCTCATACTGCAATACTTGTTTAAGACTTACAGGTGTGACACCACGTGTATCACACTAACAACATAATCGTGACACCATGCATTACAAAGACTAATGTGACCTGTTTCACATTACAAATTTGACATCCTTGGCATGTCGCATGTGTGCATTAGGGCAAGAAAATTTCTTGCTGCTCAAACGTGCTTTTCCAAGGTGGTTTTACTGGCGTTCAAGCTGTGATACAGCCAGATATAACCTGCAGCATGCTCCACATGCTCCACATAAAATGATCCAACAATTCCAAGCCTCTTAGTGAAAGCCTCCAAATGCGGCGGTGACCTGGGGAGCGCACTCCAGACTCAGAAGGCGCGTGCCTCGCGAAAAGTTTTGCAAAGAGACTTTCTCTAATTGCTTTAGCTGCAGATAGACTGCGGGGCACTCCGTGCACCTGGAACGGAACGGGTAGGCAGCAGACAGAGACAGCCTCTGACACTGGCAGCACCCTGACACGCACACGATCTAAACATTTCGGCCCCTCTCTCTCTCTCTCTCCCCCCCTCTCCCTCCCTCCCTCCCTCGCTCGCTCCCTCCCTCCCTCTCTCCCTCCCTCCCTCCCTCCCTTACCCTCATCGCTCGCTCGTTCGCTCATCTCCGCGTCGTGCGTGGGAGTGAGACGGTGACAGCTTAGCGTGAGGGGCTTCGTGTGAAACTGATCGGAGGAACGAGACGCAGTCAGTGACGGTGCCGACGCCGAGGCTGGTGACGGCAGAGACAGCCCCGCCCTGCATTGCGCGACACGCCACGCCACCCCTGACCTACCTTCCTATCGATCTTCCTACCAGTGATGACTTTCAGACATGAAGGGAACCCGCTTCGACTGCATGGGCGGAGGGCATTGCCTCGCCTGGCGTCATTTGCAAATTGGTCATTACTTTTCAACTTTTCGCAGTCGCAGTCATTAGTGACGATATATCGCCCTGGATTTTCAAGGGGCCTCCTCTTCTCAGATAGTGTAGTACTACACTGAGATTGGTGTATCTGCGAGGTTGAACGATTATTTACAAAAAGACAATAATTTTGTTCCTATACATTTAGGGAGTAGAATTCGTCTTTTTACCCCAAAAGACGTCATCGAGTGTTTTGCGGTTTGCCTATATTATCAGGTGCCTCGACTAGATGAGGTACTGCCACGAGGCACTGCCACCTGTGTGCACAAATAGCACATACCCGGCAGAAAATCTATAGATACAGAACGAGTGGGGGGCACTCCACCCCCACTTCGGACAAATGCACTAGGTGTAACTGTGAATACGCAGCAGTGTTGCGGGATTGCATACTCAATATGGCCGCAGGGGCCATGGCCAATTACGTGTGTAAAGAGTAGGCAAGCCCGCAACACTGCTGCGTATTCAGTCACAACCGGTACTTTATTGGGCAAGCAAATTCTTGATTATTTTTTTTTGGTTCTGAAGGCCGTGGTTCTAGGGTGCCTGTGCCTTTCATGACAAACACTGCATTCGGACCTCCATAAGGCTCATTACCTTTTTGTTTTCAGCTGAGAAGTCTCCTTTCTCTCATCTGTAACCGGTCGTCGTCTTTTTGTCCTGTCCAAAGTTGTTTGTTTTGACAGACGCCCAGTATATTTGGGAGATTATCGCCTGTGCAGCCTCGTAAAGACCTCATCGGCATGACCCCCTGTGCAGGATAAAATGTACTTTTGTGTGTAAGGGTATGTGTGCAAGAGGAGAAGAGGTGAGGGGGAGGGGAGCGCGCGTGCGTGCGCTCTTTGGTACCTGCCATATTATGTACACCGGGTTATAACAGGGCCTCTCTCCCCTCTCTTGCCACGACCGTTACGCACGTTCCACAAAATAATTAACCCGTGTTTTTATTTGTTTTGGTAAAGAATCCATATGCACTTGTCTTTCAATATTTTGGTTGTAATAATTCCATGAACGTCAGCTGTGCGCGCCGCTTTGAAGATTTTTGTGGTTTTCAGAAAGTGGCTAACGGGTCCGGACATAAACACGATGGTTTAGGGCTCGGGGGCCGGACGAGCCGCACGGATATCGGACATGGCTCTGATGCGCCTTAGCCGTGTTTGGACTGGAGCTGCAGCGGACCGCTAAATATAGGGGCCCGCCACGCCCACGAGAGAGAGAGAGAGAGAGAGAGAAAGAAAGGAAGCAAGAAAGAGAGAGAGAGACAGAGAAAGAGAGAGAGGCGTGTGCGCGCCTTTGCGTGCGATTGTGCTCTGTTCGATTTAATTGCCCATCACCTACCGCTGGGTTTTGCGAGCGACACTTGGCTGCAGCCTGCATGACGTGGCCATGTAAATGTGTCATCCTTTCTGTGCAGTTCGCGGGCGACGATTGCTTTAGAGGGCAGTCTCGCGCCCAGATGTGCGTCGCGGCTTCAGCCCACCCGCGCTGCCGGGTCGGGGGCCTGGTGGTGGGTGTATCGCGGACCGCGGCGGCTCGCTTTTGATCAGGCCGACACCGACCGACACGAGGAGTGCGTTTTTGTGCTTCCGACACTTTGCCGTGGAGGCCGTCACACTGTGTGTGTGTGGCAGAATGGCGGCTGAACTGCTAATGAACTGACGAGGCATTCCCTTGAGGGGCCTAGTGACCGGCAGAGGCGGCGGAGCAGGGGTATTTCGGGGGGAGCTATTGGATCGCGGGAAGAATGAGTTTACGAAAACAGTCGTGGGGCCCTTTGACAAACAAGTTGACCTAAATTCCCCCTAGAAAAGAATGCATTCCGATGAAAATCGAGCGTAAAAACGAACTGAGATTTCAGAGTTTAGACGAGGAGGAGAAACTGGGAGGTGGGGAAGGGGGGCAGGTTCTGTCGTGGGACCCCTCCGACATGAGAGCGGCAGTGGCGGCACGCCACGGAGGGGAAGGGTTAAAGGCATACTGGGGGAGGGAGAGGAGCGCTACCGCGAAGGAGACGGGTTCAAAAATAACGCGGGAGTAGCGGCCTCGCCTGCACTCTCTCCCTCTCTCTCGCACCGCCGCATTATGGTCTTGCCTCGTGTAGGAGTGACAGAGACAGACCTGGGCTGAAGTGTCGAGAGCAGTCAAACAGAATTACCGGCAGCTGTGGATGTGTCGGGTGATGGGTGAGTCTGGACACACACACATGCACACTGTATCTTGCGCGGCTGTCTTTCTTTCCCGATTTAGACTAGCAGTTGCTGTAGACGTTAACTGTCAGGTGGAGTGCTATTTTACAGAATGTAAAGAAGTCCTGGGTAATCTGTCACCCACTTGAAACCGCTCGCACCTGAGGTCAGGTCTACGCCGTGACCCAACCGTGACCTCCCCACGGCCCGACGCTGCGGCACGGACTGTCGTGTCTCACTCAGACAAGAGGGGAAGTTCGCGTTTCGTGCAAAACGACGGAAGCGACAGACATCGTAAACGGATGAGTCAAGACCTGACATTTCCAGGCTGCGACCAATGAATCGTCTTTGCAGACCTGTATATATTAAGGGCATCTCCAAACTGAAGCAGAAAATTTTGAACGAAAAGAAATGAGAGGCATGATTAAGTTGGAATCGTGACCATAAGAAAGTCTTAAAGTAAAGCTCCTTTCGTGTTTTGGTACACATTGTAACGCACGCAGGGTTTGTTTGGCTTTCGTCACCAACCACGGTGGGCTTGTAGAAAACCTGTCAACCACCTTCATGCGGTTGACTCTGCTCTGTACAGCCTGTAAACAGAAGTTGGTTCTAGTTGGGTTGGGCCACCTCATGTACTCACTTTGAGAACCCGTCTTCGCAGATTCTAAAAAACAACGAAATTGTGCCCTTATTTGTGGCTCAGTAGATTTATGACGTGGCATTTGTAGACTATGTTCACAGCGTGAGTGCATGTTATTTTTAGCACGCATGAAGCTTCTGCTGTGAAGACTGGAGGGCGCTGAAGGCTGTAAAGATCCCCAGCGCCATTTGCGTTTGGAAGGGAGGTTGGCAAGAAGAAGGAGGAGGACTAGGAG
>NW_026267143.1:1270785-1278246 GCF_000697945.3 Frankliniella occidentalis | reverse complement strand
GTAAAGGAAGGGGAGTGGATGAGCGCCGTGTGGACACTGAGTATCTCTCTTTCTCTCTCTCTCTCTCTTGGAAAAGAGGAGAAAAGGAGCGAGAGAGTGAAAGAAAGAGCGACTCGAGGCTTGTATTTCGGCGGGGTGATGGATAAGTTCCACAACGATTATCTGTCGGCTAAGGAGGGTTGGACGCAGATGGGGGGCCAACGAACCTCGAGGGTGTGTCCTCACCTAGGAATTTAGTTCCGGTTTAATGTTTCGGTAAAATACCTTAAGAGCTCGTTGTTAAGCAGCACGATTATGCCCTTCAATGAGGGCAAGGTTGGGCAGGGTCGTCGGTTTCCGTTTCAGACTTGAACGAACTGCAAATAGAGTGTTGACTATCGCCAAAGGTTCACCTCAGGTGACTTAGGGTAGCCTCTTTCTAATTACTGCCTCTTCCCCTCCTCTCTGCCTCTCCCTTCCCCTCCTCCCTCTCCCCCACTCCTCCCTGTCCGTCGCCTCACGAACACGCGCCCGAAAACGGATGCAGCGCAGTCTCTTCTCCACATCATCATCATCTCGAATCAAAAATAAAAGTGAAACGTCTGTAGTGAGTGACGGGCGTGTGTGTTATAAAGAGAGAGAGGCAGTGAGAGAAGATAGAAAAATTTGGGGAAGTGGGGTGGGGGGGCGCTTTTGCGTAACAAGACGTCCAGTTCCGCTTGATGGACAGCGCAGGACGGCGGGTACGACCACCCACATGAAACTCGTTGGGGGTTAGAGAAGTATCTCTTCTGGTTGAACTTCTATGGCTATTGGTTTTAGCATCTATATTATTGCTCGTGGAAAAAAAAATTGCCTTTGTTGTAATATTAATGCTATGTGTTTGTTCAAGAAGAGCTAAAATATAAATGCTTTAGAAGTTTTCAAACAGGCATCTCGCATACTAGGGGTCTTTAAACGTACGCTTCATTCAACTTTTCCCATTATGAAACGGCCAAAGTATGCTGCAATTACATGTGCGTATTTGTGTGCGTCTGCTCGTGAGCGTTTTCGTGCGCACGTCAGTGTCCATGCGTCTCTGCGTGTGCACTGAACGTGGGTGCGATAGAGGTGACTGAGTTCAGGTCAGACGTAGGATGTAAACCACTCGTTTAGCAATTGTAGCCTGTTTCAGTCATCACAAGACAGATACTTTTAGTATATTATGATAAATAAAAACTAGTCTCGCTAGCCTACCTACAGATGTTTATTCGAAAAACACTGCCAACGTAGAGAAACTTACGTTATGTCGGTGTTAGCCCCTTAAGTCACTTTCCCAAGATTAACAAAATTCGCAGGATGGAAGCATGACTCTGTCAGTTTTACTGCTGTCACTGTTCGATTACCAGCACAGGACGTGTCGTTTTTGTACTGCACGCGTTCTCATCGCTTGCACGTCGATTTGGCTACGCACTTGGCAAAGAGTAATGAGGGAAAGCAAAGCTTATCCATTTATTGTTAGCTGGTCAGTCCTAAAGACTGAAGAGTGTCTAAGGTAGACCGCAGGTACCCTTCCCACGGGTGAGATAGAGGCAGCACTCCCCTCTCTTTCGCTTGCATTCGTAAAGATGAGGCATCCCATCCAGCTACCTCACCCTGAGCGCTCTGCGGACTCACAGTGTGCTTGTGTCGAGTAGGAAGACTACAGCAGTTTAGTAAAACGGCAAGAATGTAGGAGCAAAGTGCAGTTAATTTGGTTCTTTCACCTGTAACAGTCAGGAGAATACTGTGGTACAACGGTAGTAAGGTGTGAGAAATAAAACATATGTTAAGTGGACAATGTCTCCCAACATGGGAACGTGCACGGTGTGGAAGAATTGGAAAGGTTTTGGTTACAAAATGAGCGTAACAGCAAATACTCTCGTAAATCCATCGTGTCCTAAAAGTTCTTCCTCCTTCAGTCATGGTACGACCGCCGGCACCGGACTAGTCACTCTCTAGGATGTTTGCTGTAGTTGATAACGATTAACGACCACACATTGATAAATCAAGAGTTCAACCAGTAAAAACTTATCTCTTGTTCAACTGCCACACTTCCATAAGTGTTCAACTCGGCAGGCGTGTACTTGTGAGTACTCAACTCGGCTCAACTAGATATTTGTACAATGCGCACTCCGCCGAACTCTTAAAACTTGTCTAAATGTTTTCAAAAAATCAATTTCTTTAACTTTTGCATATTTGTTAACCAATATGCCATGTGGGAATAGAAGCCTGACACGACCGTTAAGAAGAAACCGTCTATGTTTAGTAACCCAGTGGCGTTGGTACGGCACCGACCAAAGGATGGCTGGCATAAGAAGCTGCCTCTCTCTCTCTCTCTCTCTCTCTCTCTCTCTCTCTCTCTCTCTCTCTCTCTCTCTCTCTGCGGTCTGCGCCGGGCGCGGCGGCGTGCTTCAGAGGCCTGCCGCTACTGGAGCTCCCAGGGCTTTATGGTTGCCCGTTAATAAGGGAACAGGCGTCAGTCAGGTAGGCTGTGCCGGGAGGCTGTGCCGGGAGGCTGTGCCGTGGACCGCTGCACCGCACTGGCGCCGCGAAGATGCATGCACTTTGAAGACAAAGGTAGAGAGATAAGCCGTTTTACACATCTCGAGAGGTGTTAATGGTTTTCCAGCCGTGGCGTGGACTAATTTTGCTATCGGACAGGCAAAAAACCTTGTAGAGGCCTTCTCACATTTTCGTCACTCTGCAGGTTCCCGTTTCCCGTTGTTTGTCGGCACAGGCGCGCACCCCTGCACCACCTAGTATGTAGGGCGCCGTGCAGCGGATGTCGCGCTGAGACGCTATCGCTGCAGCGTATCAGTGCACACACACAGTCATGCCGCGCTCTTTCGCGGCCAACTAAACAAATCGAAATGCACCCCCCACTCATTCTACCCTCCAAGCTCTACGGCTGTTTCGTTTCCTTGAACCCTTCTCATCCTTCCTTCCCCTCACAACTATACGCCCCGCATGGGAACCAAGTGCATTTGCTGCACGCGAGCTTCCCCCGCCTCTCCTCCGTTTCCTTCGACTTTCCTCCCGCTTGGCCCCGCCTCCCTCCAATCCACCTCCGATATGCATTTCATAGTGATTTGTCGTCGATGCAAGGGGCTTCTGCGGGGCAAACTGCTGTCATAACCATTAGCCTAATACTAGCTTATAACTGACGCACGTCTTTAATTGTTCATTTATACCCACTGCAGAGACATGCTCCGGTCCTAACCGCGAGTTTTCATTCGCTATGCCCTTGCAACCCAAGTGGTAAATGTCTCTATTTTGAATTATATTTACAAAAATCTTCACACGGAAATTTAAAAGAGTCCAATCCTGGAAATATTTGTAAAATTCTTGCAAAGTTTTCCAAAATACTTCAGTTGTAAATATCGGAAACTTTCCCATAAAATTATTGAAATTGAAACCCAGTTAGTCAACAGAAAAACCCGGCGTCAGAAAGTGATCAGAGTTCACGCCTTTTACTAACCTCGGCGCACCCTGCAGCGCACCGCTCCCCTTGCAGCAGGACTCTTGTTCTTCTTGGCGCCGAGTGGTGACCCTCACGCACGTGCGTGACCGTCTGTGGTGCGCTGTGCTTGCCCAGTTTTCCGCGCCAGTGGCTCCGACTCACAAGGAGGAATCGGCTTAACCAGGCTATGTAGTGTGTGTGTGTGTCTTTGAATGTGGTCCGCGGAGTTGCGGGTTTGTCTACTTCCTAACTCCTTTCTCTGAGACAAAGATTTCTGGCTCAGCACTTTACGTTATTATAAGCTTTGTGAATGTGCACAGTGTGTGCGTGATATATTGTTACCTTTCTTCCTTGCTACACTTATAGTGTCACAAGGTGCATCCGGGATGTCGCCCCAACCCGCCGCCGGATCTGTAATTGGAGTGGAGCAAATGGCACTATTAAGCGAGATGTGCGATGCGGTGCCTTATTGGATCCGTGTAATTGGACAGAGGGAGGGGGGGGGACGGGAGATAGTGAGAAGAACAAGAGGAAACAAACTATTCGGAACATCACGCTATTATGATGTCAATCCATCAGGTTGTAAGTGAGTTTACTATTAAAATAGTTCTTTTAGTATAACATTCAAGTTACAAACAGTTCGTCATTTTATGAACGAATTAGTAACTTTAAAATAGCTAAAAGTTTGTGTAGGGAAATTAACAGGTGACTGTTTTCGTGCAATTGCGATACAATTTCCCACAGTCCTCCATTGACGACATTCGCGTGTGTCACGGTAAAAACAGTGCCTCATTTTTTGAGGGAAAAGGGAAAACTTTGAAGAACTCCTTTGGTTTTGGAAACACACCTCAGAGGAAACCTGCTCATAAAATGAGGGATTTTCCCTCATTTTAGGAGATTCCTCAAAATCTGAGGCGAGATCCGAGGAGTTGTCTTTAAATATGGGGGTTATTCCTCAAAGTTTCTCTTTTCCTCAAAAATGAGACATCGTCTTTACCATGTGTCCTTTGCGTTGCGTGCGAGTGAGTGTGATGCGTCTCAAGTGACTGTCCCGCTGGTCGCCAGCCTCAGCGCCTGCCAGCGCGCAGGTAGGCCACCCACTCCGCACCCGTGCGCTACAGCGGCCTACCCCGCCCAGCCGCGACCACGCGCGTGACGGGCGAGCCTGTCCCCTGCGCACTTCCCAATAATTCAATTAGTCGTCTTTTCTTCCGCAGCTCCTTGGTCTCGCTCGCGCTCTAATCCCGTGAAATGGAGACGCCACGCTCCGCTTCACACGCGCGGGTGCTTTTCCAAGCCGGCAGCCAGCGTCAGTGGCCCGAGCGGAAAGCAGAGCTGCTGCTGCATTCTTGAAAATGTTCATTCGCACAGAGCGTCCACTCTAGCGACCCTCCTAGACCTCTCTCTGCATCTGCCTCCATTATACCCCCCCCCCTCTCTATCTCGCTGGGCAGGGTCTGGTCTGCGCCTTGGCCAGGACATGCTTCCCCGGATGTGGACCTAAAGCAAGCAAAGCTCGGCTAGCTACACATGAGAGCCGCGTCGCTCGATTTCGGAGATAGTTCACAGTTTCAGAAATGTGAGCCCCTTATGTGTTCTATCTCAGCTCAAATCGTTCACCTTTCAATCTCAAATGACCGAACAGAATAAGAGGAGGGTTTTCATTACGGATAAAGGAAATGATTGCTGTCAGAGCTAATAGATTTGCTAATTGAATATTTTAATTTTAAGGGCTTCTTATTGGTGTGTTGCATTATTTTAAATTTTCTGTGTGTTGTGTACATTTCTTGAATACACCTGTTAATTATAATTTGAAATGCTCGTCCGGCGTCTCAAGTAACGGGTCCTGATTTAGCGAATCATTATTACTGAGCCACTGGACAAGAGAATGCTGTGAAAGCGGGGGCCGCTTCCTTCCGTTGTACATCACACCTTTATGACTTAATCCCTCGTTGCCTCACTCCCTCCTCGCACGATGCGCTAATGAATGGAGTACCGAGCTGCCGTCGTAAAACAGCGGCAGAATGAAACTTTCTAGATAAACAACAGCAGCTCGGGCAAAACGGTGATTAGTAGCAGTGTGCACAAAGTGACCAGAGTAAATACACTGTGTTTACACGTATAAATTTGATAGGTGAAAATCAACTTAATTTCTGAATTTCATATACTAAGTTCGGGAAACATTAGATGTTGTGAAATTTTTCCTGAAAGTGACCGCAATACTATTATCTATTGGAGAAGTTCCATTTATCTCAATTTGACACCTCTATAAACATTTTACAGCCTTAACGAAGGCTGCCTGTACTGTACAGTAACCCACGCGGAAGGGACGCTTGCCTGTGGTCGGACAGGTGACCCACGGTGACACGCTAAGTGGGTGAAAGTGAAGTGTTGTGATGTGCGGGGGTGCTGCTAGCCAGCCACTGATGAGTTGAGACTGTTCCTTTGGTAAATGTCTTTTCTTTGTTGCAGGTACGGGTAGCACGAGTCAAAGCTGAGCTGTATCAAGTGAAGATAGTAGGGGGTAATGTACACTCTGTGGATACACGAAGGGTGAATATCGAAGCTAATGGATAACGCATTACGTCATGGAATTGACTCAGGAACTCGGTGTTCACCGAAATACGTATTACGTGTTTGAATGACCTTTGAACGACCTCTGATCGCTCTGACTTTTCGGAAAATCTACCCGGGTTTTCCTCTATGCTCACTCCCGGATTAGAGTGAATTCCCTATTACTTCGCCCGTAATGCCTGTCTTTGTCCAATGGACGGCCCGAGACGACTCTTATTTCGATGTGGTACAATGGGAGTCATTTACCACGGGTGCACAGTTCTTTCTGTTGCATTTATTTCCCTGTTTTGCAATGGAATGTTGTTACTTGTGGCGGTTTGATTGTTTTGAGGACGCGCGCCAGCTGTTCGTCTTGCACACACTCGCCTTGAGGTGGGTCAGGGGGCGAGGCGGGCTGAGCAGGGGGGTGTGGTGGCGGCTGGCGGCAGGGGGAATGGGCGATCGGTCAATAATTGGCGAAAGTGATGCAGGGCAAGGCGCCTGCTGCGCGTCTTCCGGGTGTGTGCTGATCCCTGAGGTCATTCCCAGTCGATTTCCGTTTGGATCCGATTCCCGATCCGGATCGGGTCAGGCAATCCCTAGGTGTAATCCCTAGCATCAGCGCATTGTGCAAACGGTAGTGTTTATTGCGCTAGCGAACTTTGTTTTGGCATCTGTCCAGCAAGTATCCTCTTGAGTGACGCACGATGGCGCTGGTTGAACTGGCGGGGTAGTGGCGACGGCCTGTGCGTGCGAGTCAGTTTCACCCTCAGGTACCTCGTCGCCTCGCCGATCACCGATAGCGTTCTGTAGGCATGGGCCGACACACACATGCGTGTGCACACACACTCAGATCACATCGGATGATTTCCATCTCCATACTGCACTTGCACTATCGACTCCCCACGGCGCTGCGGCCCATCCACTCCATATTACAGTTGCAATTGCAGCCCATGCCAATCACAATGCCAATACAGCTGAGCCGGAAGAGAAGCATTCCTCTTCTTTGACCTTAAAATGGGTGAAAGCCTCAGCGTGCGGAGGCGATGGACACATGGCGTGCAGAGAGGGGTCATGCCGCGGATATGGGATTGCGACTCCTACCTTTGAAGAAGCCCTCAGCCTCAGGGCCTGTGCAGAAATTGACAAACAAATACTGTACACTCAGAACAGCTATTTGTCAGCAGGACCAAAACACAGTTGTTGGGGAAAAAATTAACCTCGTGGAGCCAAAGAAATACGTAATCAAAATTTTTAACTAATTACAATTTGTCGAACAAAAGTATCATTAATTACAACTTAATCAACGTGACAAAAACATCCAATCAACACGATCAAAGGTTCGTTTAGATTTTGTTGGAACACTGACACTCTAATAGCTCCGCGGTCAAAATGGTTCTCTGACTGTAGGATGCAACTAGCTCTATTTTAACTTGACTGTAAGTTAA
>NW_026267143.1:1260574-1261329 GCF_000697945.3 Frankliniella occidentalis | reverse complement strand
TTTTTTAAAGTTTAAGTTACTACTATAATTGCTAAAATAACATAGTTTCGAATGTTGTAGTGGTGCAACTCGACCTACTTTGTGTTGATGGGGGTTTCGACTTTCCATTTTGACAATAACCTTTATTAATTTCTTTACGCACAATTTTTAATCTCGTTTTGAAGTTGGTGACGGGGGAGAAACGAAAACTCAGGGACAGACTTTAGATCATCATAACTCCGGTGTCGTTTGAGTTTTTCAACCCAACTTTTTTGCAAATACTTCTTTGAAGGGTTCTCTGTCGAATTATTACCACCGCTTCAGTCTGTTTGTTCCTAGTTGTATCAAATATTGTATTATGTGTTGAAAACTGGAGCTAGGGACAGGCGATTTTGGAAGTTTTGGGGGTCTAAAACGACCCGTCACCACCTGTGTGTGCACTATTCAAATTTTTTTTCTGTCGAACTTGTTGGTGTCGATCCATTTATTAAGGAAAACACCCGCCCGGCTATTTGGTGCAGTGCACAAGTGAGAAAACATCCAGGGACACGAATCGGCAAGTTTTTTGAGAATCACTCATATGGAGGTGGTGGGCTGCATTCTGCCAACCCATTGTGCACACGTGCACGTCCAGTGCATCTCCGCGAAGCCCCCGCCCCACCCCGCCCCACCCTACCTAGCACGCCACGCCTTGCATCGCCAAGTCGGTTTTTAGCCCGCCCTTCTGCTTTTAAAAAAGCATTAAAGCGGGCTTATGCAACCGCTCTCGTGTCTGT
>NW_026267143.1:1256159-1260484 GCF_000697945.3 Frankliniella occidentalis | reverse complement strand
CATGGCCGGTCAGCCGCTATCCTCGGCGCTTGCCATTCATCTCGTAGCACTGCACTCGTGAACGCAGCTCGACGCAGGTGTTGCAGACGGAGCAGTTAATTTATCACCTCCTCTAAACTGGTGCTTTACCCCGAAAGTTTTGATCACTACCCAATAAAGCATACAAAACTCAAATTGCATGTAATATTGACAAATTTTAGCGATTGTTTCTGTTTTCACAAAGATAAACAACGAAAAAAACAACCAAAAAACGACCTCAACATTACTTTAAAATAAAGTGGAAAAATAGAGACTACGAAGTGTAGGGTCTATTAACTGGCCAACTAGTTTGGTTGTTAAAGTCGCGGCTTGCGTCTGGCGTCTGCCTCTCACTTGCAGTGTGTCACTGCTCAGCGCGACCTTCACCCTATCTCTGCTCACGATGCCCGTTAATAGACGCAACATTTCGCCATGGGAAACACTATACTATCTGCCCATGCCCCCTCCCTACCTCTCCCGTATGTCTCTCTATAGCTCTCTCATAGGCCTGCCTGGTGGTATCGTGAGAAATATACGTTGATCATGATGTTACGACGAAGAATGACCATGTTTCCGAATTTTTATTTAGAGTTTTCTTTGTGGCGAACGCAACTATCAAAATTTTAGCAGCAGCTGTCACGCGAGTTTCAACTTGCAAGTTAAGGCAGCGGATAAACTTCAATATGGAAGGGCGATAATATTGTAATAGGCGATGGGCTCGGCGATAAGCTGGCAAAGCGCTGGATCAGCGCTGGCGGCAACAATGTTAATATGAAGCCAACCACCTCGCCCGGCCGGCGTGATAAACGCCCTATTACTCGACCGACCATTTGCCGCTTGGCCCTGACCCCTGACCCAGCACTACAGCCGACCCACTTCTAGCCGCCCATCGATTGGATCATGCGGTGGTTAATGAAACTTGGACTGTCGCAGTGTCGGCATGCGTGGATGCGCTTAAGCGTTAAAGGACAGCTGTGAGGGAACTTGTTTCCGTATGTTCGCCCCTAATATGGCTGCGTTTGTTTGGTTCTGTTTTCTTTTTGTTTTGTTTTAGAAGTCCCTCATATTTTTATGAGCCATATAATGTAAAGTAAAGGGCATCAATATACCATCTCAATTTTATCCATGTATATTTCACCTTCCCAAAATAATTACCGGAGAAGGAAATGTCTAAAAGTAAAAATCGCATGTGAGTGGAGGTAATAGATGTGTCAGCTCGACAACAGAACGTTCTGTCACAGTAACACTTCTTGTCACGGGGTGACATATGTACTACCGGGTAATCTACCCCTTATGCAAGAGTTTCAACCCTTTGCCAAGGTGCCACAAAGAACAAGCTAGTTTTTTGTCTGGCGTTCGTTAGGGGCGCATCGATTTCACGATATTGCGGCTGGCCCTCAACCTTGTTCTTCACCACGCTCTGTGTGGGGACGAGAGTGCTGTCACCGTGTGGTTGCGGTAATCATGGGAATGTGCAGAGATCATAAACAGACGAGGTGAGTGGAGCGCATGCACGCATCAGAGGTCCTACGCTCTCCAGGGTGTCCAGGCTGGTGGTATAAGGTGGTGTACTTTTCATTTAAAAAAGAACTAAATACCCTTCGTAAAATCAGTTGCAGAGAGTCAACAAAACCAACCCCACCCCCACCCTTCCCCCTGCCCTGACTAGGGTTTTAAATTTGTAAGTAATTTATTTTCTTTACGTAAGATTGGTAAAATACCGGTAAAATACGGTAAAATTGGTAAAATTGGTAAAAAATGGTTTTATCGCTTTAAAATAATGATTTAAGTTGGTTTTATTATTGTTTACTACTTTGAGGGCAATATTTCGTACTATTGCCTTTATTTGGTTATGTTTCTGAGGTAAAACGTCCAATATTTCTACCCAGCACGTAATTAGTTTGCGTTTATATTTTGATGTGATGACAGTGATGCTGACATCTAAATAGTAAGTTTTGAAAACTTATGTGATATGTTTGCCAATGACTATAATTTCGTTTTATTTTGTGATTCTTGGTTACCTGTCCAGTGTTATACATAGTGAAGTAAACACTTTTTGGTTTTGGTGCCATTTTAAGCTTTAAATTTAGCTACTTTGACTTTCTTATAATTAATAAAAACATGTTTCCTTCAAAGTAAAAGCGTTGTCCTTAAGACACAAACGACTAAACCTCTACTAGTAGAAACAAACCTATTCCTCGGGAAACCAATTAATTCAATTTTACCGATGTAAGTAAAAAAAAAAAAATTACCCGGTATTTTACCGTAAATTACATGCAATTTTACATGTAAAATTACCGGACTTAAAACCCTAGCCCTGACCCTCCCACCTTAGTACTTCCAGCCCATAACGCCAGTAGTGACGGGTGCCCTACTTCCCCTAATCTTCTAAGCCTCGCTCTGATAACAGCCCTTATCTACTGGCTGATATCAGAGGCAATCAGTTTGGGCGAAACACGACGGTAAAGTTAGTGCGGCCAGCAGGTGGTTGGGAGCTGAAGTGACTTGCCCTGCCTGCACAGCTCTGTGAGTTTAGACTGTACACTGCGAAGCCGCGAGAGAGAGAGAGAGAAAGAGAGAGAGAGAGAGAGAGAGAGAGAGAGAGAGAGAGAGAGAGAGAGAGCGAGCGAGCGAGAGAGAAAGAGACGTAGCTGTTACAAAACTGTCCTTGATCCATAGCCAATAACAGTTCGCAGCATATGATGTGTTCATTACTCCAGATGTCTATCGATGTGACAACGCGTGTTGTCCAGTGCTGCAGCTGTACTGTACGGTATAGACCGCAGCATGTTAACCTTGTGTGTCCGGTCGTTAGCTTATCAGTCATTGGGGCATTTCTCGGCTAGGCCAGGGACCGCTGGCCAGCCTGAGCACAGCACAGCCCCCTACAGTCTCTCCTGCCTCTCATCCCCCCCCCCCCCCCCCCCTGCTCCTCACCCGGTGACATATCCGCGGGTTGTTAAATAGATCCACCAATATACAGGGTTGGCAAAGTGGTCGGCCGATGCCGGTGCCGAATGTCGATGAATTAAAAATGTGTTTCCCCGTGGGAAGTTTAGTACTGAGAAATAAGCTCAGTTCTACTTTTAAAAGGCTAAGTTAATTTTCCTATCGCATCATTACTAGTACACTAATTGTATTGAGAGAAAAATCTTGCCCGCCTCGACTTCATATGCCAATTGTATTCTACCTGTTGACGGCCCCCTTTCGTTGGTTTACGATGTCGAGCCTTACCTACATTCCTTTACCTATACACCACGACGGCATCACCATCTTATAAACTGGCAATCTGACTTGGCGACCGTGTGATTGAAACGAATGCAGTGGCGCTGCACACTTCTCTCACTCAGTTCCATGAATAAGAGAGGTACGGATGCTGTGACGCGTGCCTTACGTGCGTACAGACGAGCCCCCGAAGTGTGTGCCTTTCCGCCTTCATGATGTGGGGACAGCTTTCTCTGGGCTGCTGTCAGGTCGGTAAGTGGTGGAGGTGGCGTGGCGTGGACTGCAGCCCTAGCGGCAGAGCCCTTGGTGGCAACCCTAGCCCCTGGCGGCAGCCGCACACCCCCTCAGAGAAAGCCATCGCCATAGCGATATGCAAAGCGTCCAATAGCTCGCCTCGCAGTTTGTCGCGCCGTGTGTCACGTTGCCGGTGCGGTCTGACCCCTGCCCGTCCAGCCGCGTCCAGCGGTGTCCAGCCCTGGACGCCTTGTCTCATTGCCGCCGAGGCTGTGCCGGCCGTGCGTCGGCGGCTGGCGCGGCGCCAGCGTGTCTGCTCGGCACGTGCCCGCGCACCACCCTCCCCCCGCGGGCCCCGCGCGGCAGGGCGTCCACAAATCATAATCAGCGACAACAAGTCCGGAGAAAGGCAGCTGATAAACACTGGGCGCTGTCCGCCGTTTGGTTGGCACACTTGAAATGCGCGCCGCGCCCCTAATGCACACACGGAAGTGCATCATTAGACGGTTCTCTATCGTGTCACTGGAGTTCATATTTATCTGAATTTTATTTTCGTGATCAAAAATTTCGATTGTTTTGATTAAATGTTGCAGGTTATATACTTCAGGTTTGCGGCTTGATCATATTTCTCATTGCCTTGATTATTTCAAGTTCAAGATTGGGGGTGCCAATATAATGTGGATATAATGAAATACATTTTTGTCTCTCATTGTGTTATACTTGGTCAGTTATTGTACGTTTTTGTTCGTGTCGATTGCAATGGTTACTGACGGTTGTGCCTGTAGAGCTGGGGAATACGTGTGTAAAGCGCTGTAGTTATTTGTCAGAGAATGTAGTTTACAAGACAT
>NW_026267143.1:1243882-1251490 GCF_000697945.3 Frankliniella occidentalis | reverse complement strand
GCAAATTTCTAGGGCCGCAGGCCCCCCACAGGACGCTTTATTTTTACTTAAATATGCAAAAGTGATTTACCGGTCACATTATTTATTTGATGATGCACTTCAGTAAATCGCGAGACTGAAATGGTCGGGCCGAAGGCCCGACCATCGCGGCCCGACCATCGCCGCCGGCAGGCCAAGCAGGCCCGGCCCCTGCCGAACGGAGTTGCCGGCGCAGCGAAGTGGAGCTGGCAACTCCGTTTGGCGGAAGGGCGGGCCTGCTTGTTTATTTTTTCAGCGCTTCGCTCTGCGCCAATAATTACTATCTCAAAAGATCGCTTCGCTTGTGTGCCCAACGATTGTGGATATAATTTTTTTCCCGCCAAAAGAAATATTTAAAGACTGTGTTGTGCTGATGGAGCCCGTGTTGAATAATGTTGGCCGCTTGTCCCGCTCGTCCGCAGTCAATACTCTCCGTCCGGACGGGACACAAGGAGAATACATAAATAGGCAGTTTAGTCGCACCGATCGCTCGGTAGACTCCAATAAGATGGCAAGATTAGGAAGGAGAGTTCGCCTCGGCTAACTTTGGACTTGGGCGAGGCTTTCTCATGAGAGATTGGTTTCCTCGCCGACTACTGTCGCCCTCCGCCCCCCCCCTTGACCCTCCGTCGCGCGTTATAATCATGTCGGCATTGCCCATTGTCCATCAAATGCGTTCCCAGCGCCCAGGTCTGCCTGGCTCTGCCTCGTCTGCCGACGGAAATTGATATCACCATTCTCGTTTCTAATGATCAATTACTATTGGTCGGGCACGCTGCGGCACGCTGATGTGACACTCGGGTCGCCTTCCTGTTGCAGGACCCCGCAGAGGCCGGGCCGCCCCCGCCCCGCTGCCCCCGCCCCGGTTGCCGCCTCCATGCACACCGCAGGTACTCTATGCAATAACCCCCCGATTAGTTTTTGACACGAGTCGCTTCTAATTACCTTATAAATAACCGACGTAATTTGAAAAAGTTTGCAGTTATCGTGTAGAATACGGCTTCGAGGAATGTTTTTACCGTGCTCTATATGCGTCTTTTTCCTGCTCGTTGGGCGTTGGCTGGGCTGGCCATCCATCGTGGGTGAGCCACTCACTGTATGCAAAGCACAGGCGCATTACGGGTCTCGTGCACTCTCAAATGACCACGAAAAAATATTGCCAATCTGGTTTTGGCTTTAAAATTGTGAAATAGAAATAAAGTGTTTTTTTGTTCAGTAGACTTTTTTTACATTTCACTTTTGTATATTTCTTCTCCAAAAAAGTGGCCAACACCCACACTATTGCTCGCTCTCCCTGCTTTTTCTGAAGTAACAAGGGTTTACTGTATACAACTTTCCTTCCGTGGCCCATAGTCATGTGACCTCACAGCTCTCAGACACACGCACGCACCGCACGTGGCCTGGAGCATGTAGGCATTAATTGTGTGTTGCGTAGACATTCCATGTCGAGGGTGGGGTATATCTCTCAGACTCTTGGAAAAAGAGGAAGAGCTTCGCGATTTTTCGCCTCATTCGTTGGGTTTATTCAACTGCCTTTACAGTCAACGTCTCTCAACTTTCAAAACATCAAATAGTATGACAGAGTCACTTCAAAACTTACTTTTGTGTCAAACGTTCTGCATGTGTTAAGGTTGTTCAACGATCGAAATTTAGAGAGGGCCTTCTTTAATCACTGCTAGAGATGGATTTCTTTCTCGGGTTATGTGAAGGGGCGTGGCGCCGAGGGAGGAGAGTGCGACATTAGCAGAGTGTTAGTCCGGTCTAGGGATATCGCTTATTATAGATCTGACCCTCATTATAATGTCGTTTAGAACGGCGCCTCTCCTTCTCTATCGCTCTCCCTTTCCTCCGTTCCTCCATACCTGTCCCTGTCCCTCTCTCTCTCCTCTCCTCTCTCCGTCCCTCGCTGTTCGTCTGTGTGCCTCTCTGGTAGCGGGTGCCAGTGACTGACTGGTTCAGGCCCGAAATCCCCTATCCTCTACTCGCTCGCAGATGAGTTTCAGTCCGGAGCTCGTTTCGGTCAATCTATCATCGCCAGCGTTAATTCGTTATGTACTTGTAATCTAATCAGAATCAGAAAGAAGGGTAAATCTCTACTCGTTCGGTTTACACGTGTCCAGGTTTGCGTAAAATTACGACATGGTGTATTTCTGAACTAAATCAAGCAAACTTGAAAATCAGCCAATACGTTCTGCCAAAACATGGCCGCAAAGTCGCACCACAGCGTGACGATTGGCCAATCTGGGTTGGCTCCTTCCTAGGCAGCGGTGTGGATTTGCTTCAGCAAAAGGTTAGGCGTCAGACGAACCCGACGCTGAAATGAGATCTGCGTACGGCAGAGTCCTGCTCCGCCACGCTCGGTGCACTCGGGGCTCGAGTTGCGACCGAGGCGTGACGACCCCATCCAAGTGTAGGATTGATGACGTTTCGAAAAACAGAAATATCAGTGTCGAGGATGTGAGACGGACGTAGCACATTCTAGAGATTTTCAAAAATTTAGAATTTATCAAACTTTGTGAAATCCTTTTAAACGCTCAAAAGAAATTGTTATCAAGGCACTTGGGGAACACAATGCAATTGATTTAAAAATAATTGTTACAAAAAAACAAAACAACGAAGAATAGCAGCACACAACGCATGTTATTAATGAGGGCCACCCTGTACTTTTTCACGTTTCGGTACCCTAAAAATGAGATATGATGGGAAATCAAATGTTGCCCTTGTCAAACGAGAGGCACGTGTCTGGGCTAGATTGAGTGCCAAAGACGAGTCGAAAGCTCAAAAACTGCGTCCTAGAGCCTGGCCTGCACTCTGGAATGAAAAACAAAAATAATAATCAGATTAAGACGTGTTTCAAGTTTTGGGCAGCCCGCCCTGACAAATGTTAGCTACTCAACGACACAAAACACATGTTTAAGTAATTAATAAGTTACGGAGCCCTGCACTCGAGGGTGCTGGCACGGTTAGCTTTAACTCCCAATAGTATGCAGTGACATCATTCGCATATGAATTCATTTTATTTGAAATGCATGCATCCACTTGCATTTAACAGGCAGGCACACTGCAATGGCGTCACCATGCGCCCCATGCTCAATCCGTAATCCGTGCGTCCCACGGCGCGCCACGCCATCTATTGTGATCGACAAATGACGGCTAAAAGATGGGTTTTTTCTATCCTGTAAAATCGCGGGCCGCAGCTCTTCCCAACTATTGACGTGGAAGTCTTTTCACTGCGTGAAGCGCGTGCCGCTTCCGCTTTACTTGCGTGTGCCGTTGGGCCGTTGATCTTTTATTCGCCCTGTGTGAAAGGTCACCCCGTGGGTGTACCGTCCCGTACCGTACCGAGCCACACGCCGTCACATTGGACGCGCCGCAACGCACTCGCGCAATGTGCGGGCGGGAAAGTGACGGGTCCTTTCAGTTTCGATCACACACTGGTGGCGGAATGTAACCCCAGGAGAGAGAGAGAGAGAGATAGAGAGAGAGAGAGAGAGAGAGAGAGAGAGAGAGAAGGACGTTTTAGGCCATTGCTCGCCATAAAGTGTAAGTGTCCAAGTGCAAGTTGTACGCGTAGAAGTATTGAACTCTGTTATTGTGCCCTTGCAAGTTTTCAGCTTCGTAGCTGTCCATTTTTCTAAGTGTGCAACTCCTATGTTGAACACTTCCTCAGACTGTCTGCAAAGTGTTAAACAGAAAAGTTGAACTTTTCGAGTGTACTTTTAATTAACGCAGTTGCAGACTTGCAAGTATTGAACTTGCATTTGCACCTTCACAAGTGTTAAGCATTTGGACATACTTGGTTTGGTAGACTGTTTTCGAATTTAGAGTCAACATTGCATATGCTGGTTTGTTGCAGACGTTCGGGTCCGTGGCGCCGGGGCCGCCGCTCCAGGTGCCGCCTGCTAGTCCAGCGCGCGGCCGCCGCCCCCGCCGCCCCCGCCCCCCCCGCCCCGCACGCGCCCCCGCCGCCACCGCCCTCGCGGCCTGGCCATGGCGACAGCGCCCGCCCCCCAGAGGCCGCCGCTGAGGGGGCAGTAGGCCCCCGCCGCCCCCTCTGCCGCCGCCGCCTGCACCGCTCGGACTCCGCACTCAACGTCACCACCATGCCGGGAGGTACGTACCCGTGACGGAGCTAAACGCAGGGCGGGCCGCGCCTCGACTCCTGGCGTTGGCGCCTCCGCCCTCCGCCACGCCGTGCGAGGTGAGGATGGCGGTCAGTGCTGCCGACTCGTGGGATAGCTGCTGGACCAGCAGCTGGCTGTACACGGGAGCTTGTTGTGCTGCGGTATGGAGGGCGCTTCTGCTTTTACACGAACACACACACACACACACACACACACAGCGGTTGCCGCGCATTAACGGTGCCCTAACGCTCTAACTCTTTACTCCTCTATGCACAGCGAATAGAAACCGTGGCGTTTGCGTCTGCCTTATTTTCTGCATCGCAAAAGGGAAAAGGTTTGTTAAGTTTGCAGAAAAAAGAAATAAGGCCGAATAACCTTTTGAGTAGTTTGGAGGTGACGAGGCGACCCTCCAACCCTCGACCGCGAATATTTTACCAATATTTTACCAACAATTCAAAAAGCGAGAACATTGATTAATATGGACTGCTGTAATATGTAATGTGTGACTCCCTTTCAATGTAACGGCTTGAGTATGCAGATGGGCTGAGACTTGCCCCCCTCTCACACACACACGCATACAGGCACACACACCGACCTCTACACCGGGACAGGCAATGTGTGTCTGGCCGGACTGCCGTCGTAGTCGTAACAAGCCAATTCCTTCACAACAAGGAGATCGACTCATCTGGTTTGGTTTTCTCCACTGCTTCTCTCTGAGCAGCTGTTGACGGAGAGGTAGCGCCTGGTCACCGGTTTGAACGTCGGCGAAAGCCTGATCAGGGTGCAAGCGGTTTGCAGATGTGGCAACACACGGTTCCAAACGCTAATAATAATAACTATACTATATCACAGAACACTTACATTTCCCGACGTTCCTGTCAGCGTAAGTAGGGCTGGTGGGCGAAGGTGGAAAACCTTAAGGGGGGGGGGGATGAAAATACATGGGCGGTGTTAACGCCGGAGACAGAAGCTAATTAATTAAAAAACTCAAGAGCACTCTAAACTGGTTGGCGTCTTTTAACGCCAAAGAATTGGCGTTCTGTGATAACGCCAGAAGTTGGCGTTCAAAGACGCCAACATTTGGCGTTCGAAGGAGAAGAACGCCAATATTTGGCGTTAAAAGACGCCAATATTTGGCGTTTTTCGGAAAAGAACGCCAATATTTGGCGTTTTTCGGAAAAGAACGCCAATATTTGGCGTTCTTTAAAGGACGCCAATAATTTGGCGTTAAATGACGCCAACCATTTTACAGTGAGCCTATATTAATTGCTGAATTATCAGGAATCATTGATGATCATTGATTTATCAGTGTACGTGTGTACATGGCTTATGGCAGTCACTGATTGATGTTAATTCAGCAATGAGTGTACTTTTGAGTTTGCAGATTATCTGTAAAGTTTCTTCGAAGCCATCTTCTGCGCATGCTCTACATAGTGTCCAATAAACTGTTTTCAGTCGCATAGAATGGACGTTACATATTTGTCTATTTGCTCAGGGTTCGAGAACTCCGCGATGAAGAGCTCGTTCTCGCTGTCTTCGCTGGGGCCGGCCCTGGGACCGGAGCTGGCGGCACGGCTGCAACGGCCATACGACTCGCTAACAAAGAAGCGCAGGACCCGGGACCCCGAGCAGGAGACCTGGAGGAGGTCCTGGGGCGGCAAGGACGAGTTCTGGGCGGCACTGCAGAGCGACTACGACTACCTGATGGACAGCCACCTCATCGACACCTGCAAGGTACCACAATCACTATGTTCTTGATGTGCACTGAAAACTGAATCCGGGCTCGTTATAATTAACCCCCACCTGCAGAATCTCGTACATTCGAATTACGGTTTTTCTAGATATGCTAACAAACCTAATTCTTCGCCTTTGCCCTGTAAAATGCTTAAATACTATGCTTATGGCAACGCTGCAAAGAACTAGTTCGTATTGAATAGAAGTTATTTGCAGCCCCTCTCAATCCTTGCAAAGCTAAGAAATAGTTTACAGGCTTGCGAAGAACTTGTTAGTTCGTATTACTATGCTCCAAAATTCTTTGCAAGTTGCAAAGAAAATTGTTTGCTATGCAGGGTGGTCCATAGACCCCATCCTTTATTTTGATTATACTGTGCGGCATGCAGTCGTGCGGCCGGGTTGCATACTCACACGGGGCTATAAGGCGCCGTGGTGTGCGACGGTTGGCAAGCCAAGCCACACGCCTGCGTGTATAAGCAAAATAAAAGAAGGGGTCTTTGGTCCACCCTGTACAGACCTATTCCTATTCTTTGCAAGCATTTTGCAGTGTGTAACACGAACGCTACTTTAAATGTGAAGGGACAGTTTGTGTACCTTGCAAAATGCACTTTTGAATCAAGAGAAGTGGCAAATTTATGTCTTCCGGTGGACAAAATTTCATTTTGTCCGATTGTGGATCTTGCAAGATGCAGCTTGCAATGTAGCAAAATTGTGCCTTGAAATTTAGAGTGTGCTGTTTGTAAGAAACTAGAAGTGCGGGGAAAATATTTTTGGGTTGTGACTCATCATAAAATAAAAATTATTATACTAATCAACCTTAACAATATCAAAATTCTTTTAAGACAGTCTAACGGTCCCCCCTCACTCTTGTCATGTAGTGCTGAATCAAATTTAACGATAGCTCTCGCTTTGCTCCAGGAGGCCAGCGGGGACTTGTCCGTCTATACGTCGGGGTCCAGCCGGGGCTCCAGCAGAGACGAGGACTGGAGCTTTGCTCAGCTAAGCGCACACTTCTTGGAACTCTATTCCTGGTTGAATAGTATCCAAGAGGCAGTGTACGGCAAGGAGGAGACAGTGGCGGACCGAGCGCTGCGGACGGTATGTGTCTAGAGCATCGGCTGGCCATTGAAACCTCAGTGTCGCATGCATTACTGATGGAACCATTTCTCACTCAGAGCCACATGGAGCGTCTGCAGCGCGAGGGCTTCAGACGGCGGCTGTTCAACGAGCAGTCGGGCCGCCTGCTGCAGCGCTGCCCTGAGCTCACCGAGGAGGTGAGCTGGCGGGCGCAGCACCTCAACGCCAAATGGGACACCCTGGAACGCGCCATGGACAGCCCGAGAGAGCTAGGTGCCGGTAAGTCACAGGCCGGCTGACCCTTTGGCAACCGCGTGATACGTATCGGAACAGGACCAAACTTACGGCCGTTACACGACACGGCCTTATGTCGGGCGGGATGGTGTAGGATGAGCTGCCTACCCGTCAGGCGGCCTGCCGTGGGGTGCACACCTCCCCGACTACGAAAAGTTGCCTACCATTCGGGCTGCTCCACTGACGTAGAATGTGCTGCTTACGATTCGGGTTGCTCCTGCAGGAGTAGAATGTGCTGCCTACCCATCGGGCTGCTCCGCTGAAGTAGAATGTGCTGCCTACCGGTCGGGCTGGTCTGATGGAGTAGAATGAGCTGCCTACTATTCGGGCTGCTCTGCTGGAGTAGAATGTGCTGCCTACC
>NW_026267143.1:1242406-1243832 GCF_000697945.3 Frankliniella occidentalis | reverse complement strand
TGGCCTGCATATTTGCCGCTTCCAAAAGTCACACATTCTCCAAAAAAACGAAGTTTCAAACCAAAAACCTCATTTTGGCGGCTACCTTCAACCTAGTACCTATTACTTGACTATTACTTGTATTACCTAAACTATTAGCGAACGATTGACCCGACCATTACCTGAGTGGTCTCCCCCTCGGAAAAATATTTACTCTCTAAAAGTATTGTTGTTGTTTTTTTTTTGTTTTTTTTTTTCAAAATATTGCTTTGCACAAACGCACTCCCTCGCCCCTTGAGCTCTACCGTGGACCTGCCTTCGTGCATTTTTGCCCGCGATCGGAGGCACTAAAAATACAGTAGTGCTTAAGGACATGTCGTCGGTCTGTCGGTCCTAGCAATGTGTCGCTAGCTCAAGAACATTTTGTTGCTAAACGTGCACACGGGCCCCTCATACTACGACAAAATGTTCTCGACCCCATGTCGTTGAGCCCGGGACTGTGTTGCACGGTTGGCGGCTGAATGTTCTTGTAGCTGATCCAAGAGCAAATTTCTGTTGAGGGTGTTACAGCTGTCCTTAGCACCACAGTATTTGGTTGTCAGTGTGGCTGGGCCGTGCACTCGCCGTTTGAGTGCATTTGCTCTCTAATGCGGCGCGGTTGGGGTGTGATGCCGAGGCCCGGAGCGGCCCGGAGCGGCCTGGAGTGTCGGGTGACTGACTCGCGCCCTCCGCGGCCCGGCGGCCCGCGGGACGCCCTGCCCTATTCACGCGTTTGACGTTACCACCGTTACCGACGCGTTGAGACGCGGACTTTCACGAGGTGTAAAACTGCAATGTTTATGCTATGTGCGCGGCCCAACACTATCATGCTGACAACTAGACAGTTTCGAAACTAGGAAGTGATAAAAACAACAGGATGAAATTGAAAACTCGATTGGAAAGGGTTTTACACTCACTTCGGCTCGCACGCTCCGGCGAAAACAAATTGCATTGTTTTACCCACTTTTTTCACAAGATATCGTTCGATACTTTTGGCACCAGTCCACGGCTCGTGTTTCTCACGGCCGCGAGCGCAGCCCCTGCGGCGCCAAGGTAAACATTGCGTGCAGCTGCAGCAACGCGAACAAAATTTTCTCTATTTCTATTAGTTTTTCTGTTAAATAGGCCAAAGTGCACTGTGAAATCACGGCGGTTCGATTGAGGTACATCTTCAACGATTGCCCCCTTTAGGCCAGCGCCCGTGTTTGGTTACTCAAGGCTGCTCGGGTGATCAGAAAAATACTGTCGATGTGCTCTTGTGGTCGATTTGAATCGCGTGGCGAGGAAGGTAGTCTAAGGATAACGGAGGGAAAAGAGAGAGAGAGAGAGAGAGAGAGAGAGAGAGAGAGAGAGAGAGAGAGAGAGAGAGAGAGAGAGAGAGAGAGAGAGAGAGAGATCCAGCACAGGG
>NW_026267143.1:1240271-1242172 GCF_000697945.3 Frankliniella occidentalis | reverse complement strand
CTGAGGTTGAATTCTCTTGATTTCTCAGCGTGGGTATCATGACCCTCCTAGGCACTTTCGAGTTTTCGGAACACGCTTTTGTGGCCGATACCAAGACAAACTCAGCCCTCGTGCAAACGCAACAATTACGTCCCCTCACGCCGACCAGTAAACCTCATTACTTACTACTTTTGGTAAGAATATCCGTCTGCAACCAGAGACGTACTGTAGATAAGTAAATGCCACTGCAAATTGCGACACATAACGACTTAATTGTTTCTTCGCCTTGTTAAGTCTAGTCCAATGAGCATCTTCTCTAACTCCTAACATCGTGTGACTTGTCTTTACATTCAAATTCTATAGGGACAATTAATTTTGTGCCTAGGTTTAGCAAGAATCAGTGCATCTGTAACTTGCGTACGATTTCGTACCTCGCATTACAGAGCATTAGTTCCGAGGTGGCCACGACTTGCGTAACCTTGTGTACAGATGGAAGTGCAATCCCTTTGTAAATCCGTATGTATTCCGTACGATAATTTTTTTTTAAATATCACGAAATTTCACCTTTTTACCCAAATTTAATGGTTTTATGGCCAGAAATTCAACAAAATTCATCTGTAATACCCCAAGATTCACGTGTAATCCCTGAAATCACGTAATCCTGTGTACATCCTAGATCAAAGAGGTGGCCCCCTCGATTTGTTCTATGTGTGTTAGTCAAACAACACATTAGCACAATCGTGTTTAATTGAGCATGTACGATTTCATACACATTTGATGCAGTTGTTTTCTATACTACCTTTACCTAAGACTCTATATATCTTGACCAAATTTAAGAACAAAATTGCATATGGTCTGAATGTGCACGAAAAAGTTGCATTTTTGGAAACAAATTTTACCCTTTCATTCAGATTGTGGGATTCGTAAATTGAGTATGCATTGAAATGTGCATTGACATATACTTTAAGCTTGCGCACAATGACAATTCCTCACAATATTTTGGCACATTGAATAAATAAGGATTTAGTGTGCTGTTGTACCGGGGAGTTACACCCCTGCGATGGAGTGGATGGAGGGGTAGTGCCGTGGGCTGGCGCTACCCCCTGCAGGCCGAACTGTCCTTTCGCGTGAGAGGCCACATTATTTCCATCAGGAATTTAAGTAAAATCAACCTCGCACGTTTGCCAGGAAACTGCATTTCCCACACTGGAGCAGAATGTTTTGACAGTGGTGGTCACGTAGTTCTCGTTGGGGAAGATTGCGCTATAATTGCTGCGATCAAAGCCCGTTCAAGACGGAAAAAAATCTCTTTCGCCGCGAATATCGAAGCTGTGACTGTGTGAATCAGTCATGTCGCCGGTGTCATTTCGCAAATTGCAAACAGTGTATATACGTGATTGATGTACGCAACGCGTGCGAAAGTGGAGTAGACAAGTGTGGGTGTGCGTCTCCTCTTGTCCACCGTGACGCAACGTGTGTGTGTGTGTGTGTGTGTGTGTGTGTGTGTGTGAGAGTGTGAGTGAGTGACTGTGTGTGTGTGAGTGAGTGACTGTGTGTGTGCGCGCGCCTCAATTAGGGAGCTGTGCCATAACCTCTCCCTACACCCCTCTCCGCTCTTACACTACACTACACACACACACACACACACACACACACACACACACATACACACGTGTGCAGAGAGGTGGCCGTTTGCAGTGCTACCCAGCCGTGCCGCATCCCGAGCTATCAAAATGAAATGAGCCGGAAGAACAACTTGTAACTATTTAGTAATCGGCCGTCTTACATATCTTCTTTCAATTTTTCCGGGGTCACGCTTCTCTTACTATATCTGTGCTTCTTGTGCTTTTACCAAAGGTGCCTGCACTACACGGAAAAAAATATGTTATCTATTCCAGCACAACGTTTGCTAGGACAACTAA
>NW_026267143.1:1236648-1240221 GCF_000697945.3 Frankliniella occidentalis | reverse complement strand
TCGGGCTGCTCTGCTGGAGTAGAATGTGCTGCCTACCGGTCGGGCTGCTCTGCTGGAGTAGCATACGCTCCCAACCCGTCGGGTAGCCCGCTTGGATTGCCGCGTACTTTTTACAGAGCAGCAGCATCCCGACTATGGCAGAATAGGCTCGCCCGCAAATCTGCGCCTGCCTCGTCCAGCTATCTGCCTTAATGTCACCCCTTTGTACTGATTGCCGGTTCTCTGCACAGACGTGGAGCACGAGGTCCGCTGCCTGCGGCGGTGGGTGCGGGAGATGGAGGGGCGCCTGCAGCCGTTGGACCTGCGCGTCGGGAGCAGCTGGGGCTACCAGGAGCTGCAGCAGAAGGCCAAGGAGTACCTGGTACGTACAGATGTACTTATTAAAACATCATTTCCCGATGTAATAAGGCGATTTTGTATCATTTTCCGATTTTCGTCGAAACTGAAACGGAACGAATTTGGCAGTTTTGATTTGTTTAATCATTGACCTATGAATATAATTTTCTTGGCGTGCTCAAAATCCCGAACATTTTGCATGTTCAATTTCTTTTTAAGCAGTATCTTCTAAAGTTTACCGGAGAAATCAGTTAGTCCGACAGCCTGGGTTACTATGCCCCTCTCTCCCTTCTACCGCGGTGGTCTAGCGTAGAGTTGCACCCAGCGGGGCACTTGGACCCGATTCATCTCCCCCTCTCCCCCTCTTTGCGCTATGCTCATTTTGCCGGCTCCCTCCTCTTCACGAGCCTTTGGCTATGCCCCCCTCCCCCTTCCCCTTTCAGCTTCTGACCGCTCCCTCCTCCTCCCGTGGGTCGTCGAACCTCGTACCGTGACAGAAGCAAAGGCGGCGACCATGGAGAAGCCCTGTGAGGAGCAGTGCCAAACTGTGTTGAGGAACGATGCCCCGATGCCCCGCGAGAAAAGAAGATGCGCTTGCCCGAAAGTAATTATAGTTTGCAGTTCATAATGCATCTGTTTCCCTCGCCTGGGTGAGAGGGGCGGGGCGGGCGTGCAGACGAGGGTCAATGTTACTTGCATTGGCGGCGTCCTGTGGCGTCGCGTGTGTCCGGCCGTCCGGCCATCCTCGGCCCGCACTGCCCCCCTCCCCACCCCGTCAGCATGTCTGAGTGGACGACCCAGTCAATGTCCTCGTAGAGTAGACTCGTAAAGAAGCGAAGCACTACTTCTCGTTATTTGCATTATCACGGGTGCTCAAATTTTGGAATTTGAGTCAGTGATTTTTCCACTACATTCTCATTCTTATTGCAAACACTTTTTGAAGAAATTCTTGTTTTTCACAAAGGAACAGCTGTGAGAAACATTTTTTAAAAAAAGGCCTTTAGGATTTTCCAAAGGACTCCGTACATTCCACGTGTGGAGTTTTGCGTCGAAACACATGTATGGACGACTCGCTGACAGGTCGTAGGTGAGAGTGAATCCTCGGGATATCCTAACAAGTTTTTGACGGTGAACAAAAGGCTTAGGTCACTATTACCTGCAGACATACGCCTTGGTCGCCGCGTCTTTCCTAACTCTGCTAATCTAGAAGCTAGTTATAACTGTGCAGTAATCCTAAAACTGAAGAGTGTTTGCAACTAAGTAATGTTTTCACCATTGTGGTGTTGTGCCGTGGATACAGCACTTGCTTCCCTGCGCCATACGGGGTTCCACAGTTATAACTGGTCAACTTTAGGTTAACAGTTTCCACTACACCGTCAACTTGTTCTGCTTTTAGATTAGCTGCACATTAGCAGTTCATTACTGAAAATAAATTGATACAAGCACTGACTTACACTTACGTCTGCTGACTTCCTTTCAGTTGCGTTTTGTAAACTAAACAGTGTGCCACTATACACTGATTCATACCATACACATTCGGCCCTTGAAACAAACGCTCACCTTCGTCAAACCAATATGAAAGGTTCTCACCTCTGTGGACCGTTTAGAAAACAGCTTTAATGGCCTTTTTTATTTACGTTCTGATACCAAATCCCTAATAAAAAAAAGAATCCCATTTTTAGTTTCTAACTCCGAATCCCAATTTAGTCCCAAATCCCAAATCCCGAAAACTTGCCAATACGGGTCAAAACAGGGACAGGGGATTCCACCATGGTATTACACTCAATCCCTTCGGTATCCCATTTGGAATCCCGTGGCCATGCTGTTCACGGGAACCGATAGAGCCTAGCTACAAGTTTGCTTCTAACGATATGTATATTTACATATTGTACAGTTGTAGAGTACTTCCCGGCCATGTGAGCTCGCCTGACATGTTCAAAATGACCTAAGAAGCTTCCTTTACCATTTTCTAAATTCGCCCCGAAACGGCTTGTCGCGGGGAAAAGGGGGTTTAGAGGGATTTCAGAAAAAAGGGATTTCAGAAAAAAGGGATTTCAGAGGGATTTTCGAAAGTTTCGGTCCTCTTTTAGTCCCTAAAAACAAGAGGGAGTATGTTGGTACTAAAATGGGTCCGATTTGGGTGTTTCCCTTCTATTAGGGATATCTCCAAATCTTGTAGAAAAGTACTCCGCAAACGTTTGCCAGAGGTGAGTAGATTTTTAATAGGTCGCTCAGCTTTTTATTCGGTCGCTAGGGGTGAGCTTTTTTTCCCCTTTTGCCGAACTGATTTGTTAGTGGACATGGTGTATGCTCACTGAATATCATTTTATGTGGCAAGTATGTCTTTGTAGTGTACGATGCTCAACTGTTCCATTTTGTGTTTAGTTTCATTTGCTTAGTAGAAAAAGTCCCTGAGAGATCCTATGTTTTACCGGTACAAAATTCCAATGGGTCCATTTTCTGTTCTTGCCTTTACACGAGGGGGCAACAGCTCCGGGTATCATGCGTACACCTGCCTGTGAACATCCGGATAGAAAATAATCGAAATCAACAGCAATCGCTTGAACTAGTCGGGAAACTAGAGGACCTGGTACAAATGAGTCGATATAAACAATTTCTTCCACTAAAACCCTTAAGGAATGAGTATAAGCGGACGGGAATCACTGGGAATCAAGATTTTTGGTAATCATGTGTACACTTCAAAAGGAAGTTATTGCCCCCTCACCTTTACATTACCGGAAATGCAGGAGTGATGTGTCTCGTCCGAAAAGAGAAGCGGAACTTCTCGTTGCCCAATTTGAACGACGTCGGTTTTCATCACTCTCCCGCCATGAAAGTCGCGCTTCTGCAGTTTCATCAGTAGATAAACGTTTGAAGGTGCGTTCCAACCTGAAGTCCGAATTGTCTCAGCCCGCCACCTGTTTATTGACCCTCAGCATCGCGAGGGTCCCGGGGGGACTTTCTTTTCTGACACGCGTTGCGTCACCGCAATGAGGCTTATCGCACGGCGCGAGTGAGTGGGGCGTTCAGCAGGGCGTATTGCTCCGGAACATTTGCTCAGCTCTGTGGCGGACAGAAGCGACGCCCCGCGGCCGTTTTTTCTATCTCCCTCTCCCTCTTCTTTTTTGGTGTTTAAGGGAGAGGGGTATTCTGCTCGGAGATGGGGCAAGCAGCCGACAGCAGAAGCCCGTTTCGCCCGCGTCGTCTGTGTCTCTGTGTCTCGTTGTGTCTTTTGTG
>NW_026267143.1:1217494-1231418 GCF_000697945.3 Frankliniella occidentalis | reverse complement strand
AACAGCCACAACAAAATATGTATGGGGTGGACCAACTAAAGATTAGCTCTACCAACCAATCCCTCGACAGCTACCGCAGCTTACCAGAGTTTGCTTATGGCAGCTTACGTCTAATCTGGTCAAGCGAATTTTACTAGCTGTTAGGGCTGAAGCCCAAACATCAAGGTTGTTTTTCCGAGTTTCCACTTGATGCTTGCTTTTCATCCCAGTTTCAACGCGCGCAGTGGCTCAGTGCCTCCAAGTCGGAGCGCAGCGCCGATGGGCGAGGGTTCAACACCCACTCGGGTCGGTTCTAATTCCTTGTTAAAGGCAGTAGAAGTGAGGAAGGACGCACCCTAAACAACGTAAATGGAACAACTCTGCAAAAAATTAAGTTTTAACATCTTGTAAAACTTTCTCCCGCATTAGTTTTTACAGCTGACGTGATTATCTGCTATAGTAAACATCGCTTGGCTCTCACAGACAGAGATTAGCTCTCACAGCTAACGCATTGCTTGTCACGCTGGCAGCTAACACATTAGCTATCACAGCTTACTTATTTTTTTCCGTGTAGAAACAGGAAACTGTCGTCTGACTGTCGGCTATATTAATACACACGGCACCGTTTTGACCGCGTTACTTTAAAAATGCTGTAAGTAGTGCTGACCACAGATACACGCCCTTCGACCTTCGAGCTGGAAAGCTCAATGCGCAAATATAGTAAAACTATAGCAAAAAAGGTTCTGACCGCGGTTAAGTATACATTCGACTTAAGTCACTGAAAAGTAGTCTGATTGATGAAGAACCATGTGCAGTTTATTCTTTACTAGAACTATACTCTCCGTGTAGTTCTGTAGTTAACTAAAAGTTAACCTGAGATTGTATACTTATAGGTATACTTGAAGTTAGGATCCTTCTACCCGAGTTGCGTGGTCCAATATCGCAAATCTTTGTGACGAATATTTTCTTTTCTTCACTGGGGAGATATCACAGAGTATCAGAATCTCGTCTCAGCCATAGAAAACCGCTGTGAAAAAGCGCTTTCTGAAATTCCCAAATCTAAAACTGGCCAACTGTGCAATTGCCTTATTGCTTCAAGTATGCGCGTGACAGTTCTTTGCAAGAGGACGGCGTTTAGCGTTTGTTCTGCTCATTATTTCTGATTTGCTGTTTCGCCTTGAAATTGTCGCCCTGAGCTGCACTACATTTCTCCTGACTCATTCTACGTTCTTACCGTTCTTCCCCGAGAGCGAATTCTTTTGTGGTTACGGTTCATTTGCTTCGATTTCATTGCGGCTGCCGATTGTCATAAAGTAAAAAGCGGGAGCTGCTCGACCGTAGCGAAGCGAAAGCACAGCCAAAAAAACTATTAGAAAAATAGTAGATTAGAATATCTAATGCAAGCTTTCGTCTAGTGATGGCACCCTGCCGAGGAACAAGTCAAATGCATCCCAGAGCAACAACTGTCCTTAGTGCAGCGTGGGAAAGTGCTCTGCGACAATACGGAGAAAGCCTTGTTAATGGGGACCTGCGGCTGCACAGCAGCTGGCGGTGCTGATGGATGCAAGGTGCAAACCTTTAGCAGAGTGCTCTTTATTAGCAACATTTCACATAAAATGTTATAATTGATTCCTCTCTATACTCGCTCTATATTTTTGTTCGGGCTAGCAAAAAATTCACTTGTCTAATGTTTTGTGTGGACGAGCTAACTATCGTATGACGAGTAATTAGTTTTTGAAGTGTGGCGAATTCCGCAAACATGGTGTGGCCCATGACGGCGCTGGTGCGCTGCACACCGGTGTAACCCCTCGCCGACAGCGTTACCGCGGTTCGAACTTCCAGCAGGACAATGACTGCCTCGAAAAGGACTTCGTCATGGAGTCCATTACGGCTCATGGCCATCGAGGGAAAGTTCTTCTGCCCTCTTCCTTTATTCTAATCGCTCCATTCGTCTTACAGTTTTATCATCCCTTATGCTATTCCTTGCGGTGGGTCATGGTGACAGATTACCTAACGCAATGAGAATTGAATTTATTCACAAGAGATGTTTGAACCTTTGGCCTGCCTGTGCGGAAGCGGTCGGGTCGTGACCACTCGGACACGCGTATCACCAGTCTGACAGCCGCACATGTGGGTGCCGAAGTCAGTCACTGTCTCTCCCTTCTCGATCCCCACCCCCCCTCTCCCAAACCCCCGCGGCGCCGTGGCTTAGGAGCGCTCTTCCGCGTGCAGTCGATGAGATGCCTTTACAACATCTACCTCTAGTTTATTCCGTTTTTACTACGCTCGGCGCGCCGTGCGCCCGAGTCTTCATGCTGCAATACGTAAGTCGATTTTGCACGGCTCGAAAAAAACGGGGTGAAGTTTTGTTTATAGTAAAGTGAACTTCTATATATGGTGAGCACAGCAAATGGAACAGACCCTTTCTTTTTAGCAGATGTTTTACCGCATCAAAGCGTGCGGACGGATTCTTTAGCAGGCAACCCGCTGTATTTCTGTGAATACGAGGAAATATTACTGAATCTCGTGAACTAATGAAGGGTGGCCGAAAGTTATGGTATAAACCGCGTTCGGTCCATATTCAAGGGGCGGTAACCTCAGGCAACTCGTCGTGCTCAAACTCCCGGCTCGACACATTTTACCCCTTGGTCCACACACTTTACACGTGCAGACGAGCGCCGCACTGCGGCCGGGCCGGTGCTTGGAGGTGCGTCCCTCTGCTCCATCGGGGACACCTCGCGTGCGTAGGACGATGTGCGCCGGTGCTGGAAATTCGTCGTGTGATTGTGTGCAAATGGGCCCAGGTGGTTCCCCAAGGGCCAGAGCGGCCGCTGGTGGTGGCGCCCTCCGCCCCGCTGCCTGCTCTGTGCCCGTTACTGCAGTGCACTCGCGGCCCCCGGCAGCCCAGCGGCCGCCCGCCCCGGTCATGTTGATCGCCCGTGATGGACAGCCCAGGCGCAGTAAGATTGTTGTTTTTAAAGCCCCAGTGTGATAGATTTGACGACCTGTGAACACCGCCGCGCTGTGACCTTTTGACGTCCATACGGGGCGGCCAGAGAAAGTGACGAGGAAGGGTTAAATCGTAACTTTAGCTTCTTAGTGGCTGGGGGCAGGCCGAGTAGATATGCCAGGCTGTAAGCCTAATAGGGGCGGCGCCTATGGCATTTGTGTTTGCCATTTAGAGCAACCAAAGCATGATGATAAACTTTACTTTGTGTAGGCGATTTTATCCACGTAGATTTTACAGGATTCAAGACCAGTAGATCACGGCACAACCCGTTCGAGCTGGAACACGAATCGTACACCGGGCATGTTTCAATGAAGAATGAAAAACAAACAGTTAGTGAGTCAAGATCTTGCTTTAATTTTTTTTCGACAAAACCATTAAAACATTTACGGGAACTAAAAAAAAACTTAACTTTGATTTAAAATAAGTGCTCAACTGTGATAGCGATGGTGACAAAGCCTGCGTGTGCTGGGCGCTCGCGTGCCGCCCGCCCGTCACGCCGTTTCCGTTATGTTACGTGTGACGGCGGGATGGGCTGGATGCTGCATCCCGCTTCCTCGCCAAGCGCACCATAAGGGCACTGATGGTGTGACGCATCTCATACCGAGGTGACGAAAGGGGTGTCGAGATCCATGATTCCCTTGAGGTGCTCTGAAAATCTTAAATTAGAAGGAATAATGGTACATGAAGGTGTAAATTGAAATAAATCTGTGCAAAGTGCCAAAGTGCCTCTCTTCCCAAAGTATTATTTACAACGTGGTCGTGTATAGAGATTCACTACATTGCGTGATTAAGAAATTAATAAAAGTTACTTACAAAATCGTACTGTAACATTTCCTTGGAAACATTTTACCTTCTGGTAGAGACTGTCTCTGAGACTGTCTATAAAAATATTTAAAAACTCTCATTTACTGCCTACTGTTTCTGACAGTGTATGTTTTCTGTTCCAGGTGAGTGGGTGTAGAGATACGTGTGTCGGTAAGTGGCGCCACGATTGAGATCTGCGTTCTTTTAACGCCGCGGTACTGACGGCCAGTCACGAGCCGGTGCGGCGGCGTGGCTGCGGCGGTGCAGCGGGCGCCCTGCAGTGCGCTGCACGCGCTGAGCTTTCACTGACCAGCTATAGAGCCGCGCAGGGTCAGTGATCATTAATTGCTGCCAAACGAGAGAGAGAGAGAGAGGAGGAGAGGATAATGTCGATGACGGCACATCTGACGGTCTGACGCACGCTACTTGTGATAAGGGGCTTCAGCTTTGGAAGGCATGCAACATGCTTTACATATCAGGTCGAAGACGTCTGAGTGAGGGCCCATCCATAAGTCGCACTAACTGCAATCATGACTATAGATAGTACGCGCGCGGGTTGGTGAAAACAAGTAGGAAACAAATGCAACAAACGTTACGGACTTATTTGCAATATTGTAGTTTAAAGATCTATCATTTACGTATATGAGTCTAAAAAACTGACTTTGTTATAACATGCCTTTATTTGCACATAATTTGCAAAAAAGTGATTGCATGCCAAACGTTTCGAATTGAAGTCTCTTTTCTTACCTATCATTTCCTTAAATGCAATGGGTTAATTTCAGTCAAGGAATGCTTCGCAGAATTGCGAAGGAATTAGATCCTTATTGTAACTTATTGTAACTACAAAGCGTTTTCATTGAAATTTTAAAATATATGCTTCGTATATATTTATAAATATATAAATATATATGTATACAAATGATCTAAATCGCAAAGCATTGCTTTGCAGAAATTTAACAGTATGTGAATACAGTTGCTTTTAGTGATTATTGTTAGGAGGGAAAGAATGGGCTGAGACTCGGGCATCGGTATTCTGAGTTTTACGTTACGTTTTTCTTAACGTTTTTCGGCATGTGCGCCGTGCGATGCGGAATTTGTCGCTCGCGCGCGCTGATTTGAATCTCTTCCAACTGCGAACGTTACGTTGATTGGCCATCGGAAGGGAGATGAGGCGAGGGTAGCGGTGGTGGGCAGGGGAGAACGTGATGCGAGGTATTGCTCGTCGGGGAGAGTGTTTTCCGGTAGGTGTTGGGGGCGGAGAGAGAGAGAGAGAGAGAGAGAGAGAGAGAGAGAGAGAGAGAATGAGGTGTATGTGGAGCTCGACTTGCGTATTGAAACCGACAGTGAGATTGCCGCTGCATCGACTGGTAATTGCTTCCTCTCCTCTCCTTGTTCTTCTCATTTTTCTCCCCTCCCCCTTTCCCCGTGCCCCTTCTCTTTAGTTATAAACAGCGCTTTGCGCGGTGCTACTTTACATGTCCCTCGTGTACCCTATGGCCTCCCCTCCCCTGGCCCCCTCCTCTAGCACCCTTCTCCACCCACACTTTCCCTTCTCTTTTCGTTGAACCGACGGAAATCCAGCGGGTGGGCGTAGGTTCACGCACGCACGACATGCCTGCTCCCCCCTCCCTCTGCCTCTCTCTCTCTCTCTCTCTTTCGCAGGTACGACAAATGGAAATTGCTGGTTGATTCCGGAAATGGCGTTATATGTATGCGGAATGGCGCCTGTCCGGCCGTGGCGCCGAGCCGTGTCGTGGGAGCCGGGCGGAGCTGAGCTCTGCTAATTCCCAGTTAATGCGACAGGGACAATATTTCTTGCCCTGTTGCAAGCTGTCTGGAGGAAGACACTGATGGCAGTTTTATAATACAGAAAAAAAGGTTTATTTTGCGTTGGTTTCAGGGAACGGGTGGGGGTCCCGAACGTGGCTCTGGCCCGTGTGCCGCTGGAGCTGCAGCTCTACATTGTGCTGGTCTAGATATTGACGGAGATAACGCTCGGTTTCACGGGATCGTCTGCGCCATCGGGTTGGTGGCTGGGGCTGGAGCTGGAGCCGTCTCTACTTTCGCTTTTTGAGGTCGCCTCTCCGTTTGGCTGTTCGGGCGGGCTCGTGTGCATGCGTTTCCGCGCGTTCTTCGCCCTGCGTCCATACGCACGATACGACGCACCCTACAGTTGTCCGCTGCGTCGAAAAACGTCGGTCGGCTAAGTGAAGTAATTTTTCCACGTGGACCGCATGACACGACAAACTCCGTTCGCCGTGGAAAAAAATAATTGTAGGTTTTAAGGGTCCACGAACGGTATAATGAAATTTAAAATTGTAAAACTACAAAGCACCGCGTAACGACTTGAAATTTATTCGACGAGCAAGAATGAGCTGTCGTTAATCAACTAAAATACTTTGTAAATAGTAAATTACAAAAAGAGATACTGTAAATCTACGAGAAAATTTTTCACACTGTTGCTCTGTACTACAAAGCTATGCTGTATTTTCTATTTGAATGCCACTGCTCGCGTTTTTTACGAACGTTCTACGTTCAAGCGTTTGCACCCCCTCTTTTTTGAGGTCGGCTATACCAGATAAATTCTGGAATTTGACTCTGTACACTCGCGTCGTGTTGGATGGATGGTTTGTATAACATTCGCATATCTGCACAGCGGACACCGAGGAGGTTGGGCAGCGTTTCACTTTACTTCATGTCTGCCGTGCTTGTATGAAAAATTTACACGTCCTCGCGCTTTCTCGTTGTGCCGCGGGTAGGTGGGGCTGTGGGGCTCGGATCATGCGGGACCCCGACACCCCTCCTCCTCCGCAGCCCTGAGCTGCTCGCTGAGCTGTCGGTACCGTTCCAAGCTGTCACTACTTCAGTCTTATAATTGCGTTCTCGGCCGCGGGTCGCCTAAGTGGCTTCAGGTCCAAGGAACGTTTGGACGGTCATTCATCTCGAAATCTCTGTGTTATAAAAAAAATCGCTAAACACCCAAGGCTTCCAATGTTTTCGAGAGGCAAAGTTAGCGTCGATTGTGATTCACAGAATATTTGTACTGTATGTATTTCCTTCTAATGTCCGTGTTCTTGCCGAGCGGATTTTTAGTCTGAGCAATAGTTTAAGGGGGGTCAGGACAAAAAAAAATGATTTTCGGTTTTATTTTTTAAAAAATTATCTGACTCTTCCTGAGTCTATAGCTGTTTAGTTTGTAAAGAAATTCTAAAAATTGTGACCGTGGGATTTTTTCTTGTGAAGAGTCAAACCTGAAATTGCCCATTAACGTCAACTTTAGATGCGTTTTTCTCTGAACTTTACTTTTCAACCTTGCGCGCAGAGTTTCTCCTACACCCTTAATGCCACAGCTATGAAACTTTGCAGGCTTCATTTTTACAGTATTTTCAACAACTTGTCACAGGATTTTTTCGAAATTCCTACCCATTGATTTTTTAAAAAATGTTATAGGGGTGAAAACGGCATGATTTTGGTCATGAAACTTAAATTTGTCATTAAAAATCAGCAAGTGAGAATATCAAGAAAATCCTGTGACAAGTTTTAGGTATTCATATGGCTAACTTACAGGAAAAGTTTCAGCGTTGTAGTGCAAACCATAACCGAGAAACCTTGCGCGCAAGATTTTTAACCGTTATGTAACACTTTACTAGAATTGTCGTTCAGGGTGACTCTTGAGAGTTAGGATACTTTTTGAGCCTGGAAAATGGTCACAATAGACCAATAGTTAAATGCTTTACCCTGTCGACAGTCCCACACTCACCATATCCCTACAGGACACATGGTTTTAGAGCCCTAGAATTGACAAAATTTTGTCCTGACCCCCCTTAAAAGTATAGCATCAAATAATCATAGCCAACCCATCCACTGTAATACCGTAAGAATTTACGGTTTGCCTACGGTCCGTACCGTATTTTCAGCGCTCGGTCAGGCTGTAACAGTGTGAACTGTACTTTCTTGTTTAGGCTAAGAGCTGTATTAATACAGCGATGATAATACAAGTCGAATTCGACTTCCCCAACATTTTTCCAAGTTACGGTCTGTTCTATATGCCACGGACCGTACCCAAATATTACGGTGCCGGACCAGGCAACAAATTTACAGCGCAAATGCTTTATCTGCAAAGTTTCAAATGTTAGGTGTTCTTGTAGTCTACGGAACAATGCTTTTTGGGCGCTTCAAATACTTCACATGTTATAATTTTGGGTTGAAATTGTTTTCATTAGATTTCTCTTAAAGATGTGTCTCCCCCTTCCATTTAGCAGTCTACAGTATTGGCTCTGCATCGGGTTCGCTCGTGTTCACTCGTGTTCGCCGTGCCGAGGTGTCCTAACGCGTAGCTGTCATTACAACGCGCTCCGCTCCAGTTTTGCTCTCGTGCCATTTTTTTTTGTGCCGGCCGGAAGGTCTTGTCCCGTTATGCATGTCCGTCACGTTGCCATGGTTACCGCTCTGCTCCGGTCCTCCCGCTCGATGCAGCCCTTTTTCCGGTCCGGCATCATTCGGACGCGACCCGGAAAGACATTTAGCTTTCGACGTGTTGTTACATTATGTCAGGTTAATTGCTGCCTAGTAGGCTTCAGAACTGGAAAAAGCAGCTGCTGCAGTTTTAAATATTGAGGTCAAGCATCAGCTCTATCAATGCCGATATAATTTTAATTTAATGTCGTCAACCGTCCGTAAGTTACAACTCTGTTGCCCCGTTATCGTGAGGCATCATATTAATTATTTTTGTTCACGAACTCTGCAGCGTTGTTGTGTCCCGCTGCTGTACAGTTCATGAACAAATAAATTTAGCGACTATACATTTGTGTTTCTTATTAGAGCTTCGTCATATTATATTTCTCTCGGATACTAGTCTGTTTCAAGGAGAAGTTATTTCAATAAAACGCCGCCCGACATTTTAAAGCCGCTTACCTGTCGGGCTATCAAAAGTACACAGTTTTGATTAACAAGTAAATTATAAACATTAACGTTTTTATCTGTCCTCTTCTCATTCTTTTTTGTTTGATTGTTTTGTATCGGTCGCCATGTGCTTGAGGGGAACGACCTTTGGTGTCTCCGCTATCTGTGTGAGTCAGCCGTAGTCTTGCCAATCAGTCAAGGTCAAGCTGTCCTGCCGGGCCTACCGGGCCTGCAGGCCGGTGCACACACACACACACGCGCGCGCGCGCGCGCGCGCGCGCGGCACCCAAACAGACCGCCCCCGCGTGCCGTCGTGCCGCACGGCCGCGTCCCGCCTCGGCGGGCACGGGGGGGAGCCGAGCGCGACCCGAAGCTCGCCGGTCGCCCGGCCGAGCCCAGGCGAGCGAGGCGAGGCGAGTCTGCCGGCTGCCTGAGCCAGTCGTTCGCCTGACATCCCGGCGCCCGCATCGCGTGTGTCCGCCGCGCGTCGTCCGTGCGTCTCCGTCCCCGGCCAGGGAAGACCACGCCCCGGCCGCGCTCTCGTGTGACTGTGTGTTGTGGTGTGCCGACTATCTTGCGAGTGAACGTTCATTGTGTGGATTTTGCCTCTGTTGGATTACGCCGCGCCCCTCTCTGCCAGGTGAGCGAATTGGGATAGCGGACGAGCACCTCTTTTTTCTGGCCGTCTGTTTTCGCCGGGAAGTCTCACGGCCGGCGGAGGTGTCGCGCCTGGCGGCAAATGGCTTTGGCCTGGAAAGCTTGTGCTAGAGAGTTGTGCCAGAGGTTGCGCACTTTGCGGCACTTTGCTGCAGTGGCCCAAAGCTCTTTAGTGTGTTTTGGTGCTCCAAACTGCGCTCGTGTTGCTCTTCCCAGCATCCACCCCGGCCCCGAATCCTCAAAAGCAAAATGGAGCAGTGATTCGCATTGTGAACAGCTGCCGGCCCGTCCGGTCCGGCCGAGGGCCCGGCCCAGTCCGGCGCATAAGACAATAATTGGCCTCGAGTCCCGGAGCGTGCTGCTGGAGCCTGCCGGGGACTGCTGGAGGCTGCTGCTGGAGGCTGACCGGCCGCTGGAGAGCGCCAGAATGGGTCAAAGTCAGCCGGTTATAATCGATACGCCCCAAAGTAATACGCTTAGGCGAAACGAGAATAAAGCGGGACGCATGTTCCATTGTTTTGTTGGTTAGCGTTACACACGAGATTTTACGAACGGATAACTCTCAAGGTTCCCCCCGTGCATATGGTTAGAGGATTTAGTCGTCTCTTTAAACATATGTTCAACAATTATAGAAATCACAAACATCGAATAACTAATTATAGCCAATGTTTTGTGAGCAACCCGATGCATCTTTTCGCTTTCTTTTTTTCTGGATTGAGTTGATTAATATTTCAAATAAAATTCGCTCTGTTGATCACCCGGCATTTTCCCTCCGACCCTTGTCCACTCTGGTCTTGTGTGGCGGCCGCCTCTTGAAATAAACGTGTCGCCGGCCGGCGTCCTGTCCGTGCTCAGACACACACGCACACACACACAAACACACACACACACACGAGCCCGCTGAGTGCTGGCCACAGTCCGTTCGTGTTTGGCGGGTGCCTTCCCTTCCCCCCGTCCCTTTACTACCTCTGATCGGTCGGACCCGCCCCTGCTGACAACTTGTCCGCGGATTCCTCTATATTTTTGTCTCGCTGACCGCGCGGCGCGCCAAGGGGCCGCCCTCGGGGCCGCCATTGTGTTGTGCCGAGGCTGGGCCGAGGTTTGGGCGGACGAGGCACGGAACCTCGGGGGAACCTGCACCTGGCGGCCAGCTGTGCGCCCCAGCTGTTTGTGTTTTTGTTTCGTGAGGTGCCGTACGGACCTCGGGAGCTTTCTCCGATATACTGGGTGCGTTGCGGGCCTTTATTGGGGTGTCCGAGGGGCCGTTTGTGCGTCTGGAGGAGGAGGAAGACGAGTGCGAGCGGTTTGGATGTTACGCCCCTTGTTCGCTCAGGCGGCCCCACCGTCTCGCCTCTATGTTTATTGCTGAGGGGATGTGTTTTTTAAGTATTGCGAAACGTGACTGTCGTGCAGGTAACGCGATCCAAAGATAAAAAGAAAAGGTCCCGAGAAGTTGTGAGACATCGTGCTTTTTAAAAGTGTGTCAAAGTTTTAAGCAATTATCTTTTTAGCGCCCGTTATCCTTTTCTTCGCTGCTCTGTGCTCCCCTCCCCCTTCCTCTAGTCCGCCACCCCCTCCTCCCCCTGGTTTCCCCCACTCTTCCCCAACCCCTGGTCTTCCTAACCCACACCTGCTAAACGGTGCACGTTCTCCACGTGCGCTTCTTCCTCTGTAAAAAATATTCAGAACACGAACCCTATAGTTCTAGGCATTTGGCCGTTTTCGTGGCCTCAGTTGAAACTTGCTCCAATATCAGACATTTTGCAGTGTAATAAAATTGTCCATGCTTGACTGTCAAGACCTCTATTGTGTGAAGTATTACAATAATTGTCTACTCTTTGACAAGATAGTTATGAACTCCCTGTTGTTTTTGTTGTTGTTGTTGTTGTTGTTGTTGTTGTTGTTGTTGTTGTTGTTGTTGTCGTTGTTGTTGTGTTGTTGCTGTTGCTTTCTTGCATATGGCTGTGTGTCGCTGCTGTGCTCCGCCGCGCCGCCGCGGGTCCATTAGAGACGCCGCTGGACCCCGCTCGGTCACCATTACGGAGCGCTGGTATTTTAATGCCGATTCCCGCGCTTTTCTCAGAAACAGTCTTCTTGCCGTCGCGCGCGGCCGCCCTGTTCAGCGCCGCGAGCTGCACAGCGAGCGCCGTGTGACACGTGTTCCCGCGGGAGGTGTGCGGATGTTCGTCGCCCAGATTACCATATTTGATGCATTACCAAATTTTTGATAGATTACCAAACATGATGGATCACCAAATTTGATAGATTACCAAACATGATGGATTACCAAATTTGATGGGGACCATTATTATGTGAAACCGTGTTGTTTCGTACTCCCATTTTGTTTCATGACCGACCGTTGCAGTCCACAGATTATCAGTATTGTCCAAGTAGGATATCTTATGCCCCAAAATTAAGAACCGATTGGTCGAAAGCCGGAAAGAAGAATTGATGGGAATGTTCCGGAAGCGGACAAACGAACAGGCTGACAGTGCGGGCAATCAGATAGGAAATAGGTAATGGTGGGGGAGGTGGAGCTCTATAAGGGGGGAGGCGGGTGGGTGGGCAGTGGGGGAGGAGGTTGGAAGGTGTTTGCATTAGCACACAATGCGTCGGCCTGTCCGCGGACTGTCCTTTCAGAAGGGTCCTCCATCCGACTGTCAGGCAGCGCCCCGCCCCACCCCACCCCGCTCGACCACGCTACCCCAGCACCCTCGCGGTCTTACGCAATGCCACAGTAATTGTTTCTTAGCCTGTCGATTAGTTGATCCATCGGTGATTGTACGAGCTTCTGCCCCGGACGGATCTTCACCAGCACTTGGTCAAATGGAGGAGGCAAACAATGATAAAATAATTCATTTGTCATAAGCTTTCCTAATATTGCTAACGTAAGACAAAGTGTGGGTGTGCGACTTCTTTGGCGCAGAGCTCTTGTATTTCAAGAGCATGCGACAGCATGTCTCGCGGCATGTTCATACTTGCAACTGTGGGACTGTGCTACTGCTGGATTGCTAGGCCCAGGGCAGTAGTTCCATTATGGACCCAGATTGGATGATTATATTGATCTTTTGTCTATAAGTAGTAGTTTGCATTATGTCAACGTTGTGATCGACTGAGTTTAGTCGGTCAGTAAATAAATCGTCTGTTCTGTGGTCACCAAAAGGCTGTATTTTGTTTTTGTCTTAATGATCCGCTTGGCCGGGCGGGGGCTGCTGCGCCGGCTGCTCACCTCCCCCGGCCCGCTGCCCCGCTGCCTCCACGACCACAGGAGGGACATTGATCCGGGATGAATTTTCTCTTCAATTATCCACCTGACCACATAGCAAGGGGCCCGGCCCCGGTCCGTCAGGGCAGATGGCTGGACCTTTTAGTTTTACGTAACGAAACATCAATTTTTTAAACAAGCCACGACGGAGTAAATGTGTGTGTAGAAGTAGTATGACACTTGTTTTAAACAAGGATAACTTTTAACCCGATGAACTGTTAAAAGTTTGACTACACGACCAAAATAATTCACGAATGTTGCATAAAGATAATTTACAAAACTATAGTTTTTGAATTTTACCGCTAAACTTTGTACAGTTTGTCCAGTTTAAGAAACAAAATTGTATCCGGTCTGGATGTGCACGACAACCGACGAAAACCTTCCTCTTTTTGGGGCAAACAGAATTGTCCTTTTACGTTTAGGGTGTACACATCGAACATTTTTGTTGTACGCCGACAAAAGCTATCGAAAAACTTGACCAAAAAATTCTCATAGTTCATTAACAAGTCTGACGAGATCATTTTTTAAAGTTTATTCATACCTTCCGTGTCTTTTATTCGATCATTGGGAGATTGGCTTTGGCGCCTGTGAGTCTCGGGGTAGGCCACCCCGCAGTACACGCATGCACTAAAGGCAAGATGTTGCCTACCTATCAGGCGCTAGAAGACCTTGCCTAGGCCAGGTCTTTTGAGACCTATGGTCTCAAAGTGAAGTGAACTTTGGCAATGGCCATTTGCTAACGACAGGTGACGAGTGCAGTTTCTAGGTGATCCCACCCCAAAAAAGGGTGGTTATTTTAGTTGAAGAACGGGTTCAGTCTTGAAGAAAATTACAACCTTCCATAAAGATGTCCTACGAGTTACGAACAGTCAAGATCCTCTTAAAGATCTGCAGATATGAATATCTCTTCGACATTGAGTTATTTGAAACCACAAAAAATTCTCATCTCATATAACTTTTGACAAAATATGTCAAACATTTCAAACTCTTCAGCTGGGACTTTGAATTTGACGAAGCTATTCGTTTTAGAAATTTAACTTAACATTTCCGAGACATCTTTAATTACGATAATTTTTATTACTGTGTTCTTTTTAGCTTTATTCTTAGTTCTAACTTCCTTTTGACTTCCCATCCGTCACAAGCAGTTGTAGATTCTCGATCCAATCTGGCTGTCTAAATAAATCGACAGGATCTCCCGAGATAGGGGCGTGGGAGCTCTCTCTCTCTCTCTCTCTCTCTCTCTCTCTCTCTCTCTCTCTCTCTCTTCTTCTTCTTCTTCTTCTTCTTCTTCTTCTTCTTCTTCTTCT
>NW_026267143.1:1216528-1217444 GCF_000697945.3 Frankliniella occidentalis | reverse complement strand
GGGGTATTCTGCTCGGAGATGGGGCAAGCAGCCGACAGCAGAAGCCCGTTTCGCCCGCGTCGTCTGTGTCTCTGTGTCTCGTTGTGTCTTTTGTGTCTGCGTTACTTCTGTTTCGCCCTTCTTTTCCACGGCCCTGCAACGGTAAGCGTTGCACTATTTCTCACGACTTTACAATAGGTTTCGGAAAGGCGCGGTGAGGGAGCGGGGCAGAGGGGGGAGGCGAGGGGCGCGCGGGAGTGAGGAGAAGGGACCATTACTGCAACAGATTCGTTCTTCCGGCGGCACGCTGCAGAGCGGAGGCAGAGGGTCCCCGCCATCCTCCATGGCCCCTGCTTGCCCCGGCTTTGGTCCCCTTTCGTGCCCATTTCGTGCCTGGCGTTTGTTATTGCTCGCTCGGTGAACGTGGCCAGCATGTTCAGGATCCCGTTGGACACTCTCGCGATGTCCAGGTGAGAGGCACGCCCCTGCCCGGGGTAGGATCGCCCGCAATGTTTATTCGCGGGTCTTCGCCTCCCCTCATCATGTTCCCCGGCGCGGACCTGCCCTCACGCCTCGCGTTCCCTTTCGCCACGGCGCGGCCGGCGCGATTTGTTTTGTTCCGTCCGTGACGCAAACATTTGCCATCGCCGCCGAGATGAGCGCCATTCACGCGTCATTCACCGCGCGAATAACGCGGCGTGCGCGTGACCGGGTGAGGCACGGCACACTGTCGACGGCCTGGAAGTCGCCGGGGTAAACACTTGGATAAGGGTTACACATACGTTGTAAAACTACAATTTAAAAGTTTAAAATTACAAGTACTGTACGTTTTACGACTTGCTATTCAATTTACGCAAAAGGCACGTGCTGTCGTATATTTACAAAAAAAAATTGTATATCAAAATTACAAAATATATCGTAAATTTACGAAGATATT
>NW_026267143.1:1209182-1211159 GCF_000697945.3 Frankliniella occidentalis | reverse complement strand
TCCTCTCCTCTCCTTGTTCTTCTCATTTTTCTCCCCTCCCCCTTTCCCCGTGCCCCTTCTCTTTAGTTATAAACAGCGCTTTGCGCGGTGCTACTTTACATGTCCCTCGTGTACCCTATGGCCTCCCCTCCCCTGGCCCCCTCCTCTAGCACCCTTCTCCACCCACACTTTCCCTTCTCTTTTCGTTGAACCGACGGAAATCCAGCGGGTGGGCGTAGGTTCACGCACGCACGACATGCCTGCTCCCCCCTCCCTCTGCCTCTCTCTCTCTCTCTCTCTTTCGCAGGTACGACAAATGGAAATTGCTGGTTGATTCCGGAAATGGCGTTATATGTATGCGGAATGGCGCCTGTCCGGCCGTGGCGCCGAGCCGTGTCGTGGGAGCCGGGCGGAGCTGAGCTCTGCTAATTCCCAGTTAATGCGACAGGGACAATATTTCTTGCCCTGTTGCAAGCTGTCTGGAGGAAGACACTGATGGCAGTTTTATAATACAGAAAAAAAGGTTTATTTTGCGTTGGTTTCAGGGAACGGGTGGGGGTCCCGAACGTGGCTCTGGCCCGTGTGCCGCTGGAGCTGCAGCTCTACATTGTGCTGGTCTAGATATTGACGGAGATAACGCTCGGTTTCACGGGATCGTCTGCGCCATCGGGTTGGTGGCTGGGGCTGGAGCTGGAGCCGTCTCTACTTTCGCTTTTTGAGGTCGCCTCTCCGTTTGGCTGTTCGGGCGGGCTCGTGTGCATGCGTTTCCGCGCGTTCTTCGCCCTGCGTCCATACGCACGATACGACGCACCCTACAGTTGTCCGCTGCGTCGAAAAACGTCGGTCGGCTAAGTGAAGTAATTTTTCCACGTGGACCGCATGACACGACAAACTCCGTTCGCCGTGGAAAAAAATAATTGTAGGTTTTAAGGGTCCACGAACGGTATAATGAAATTTAAAATTGTAAAACTACAAAGCACCGCGTAACGACTTGAAATTTATTCGACGAGCAAGAATGAGCTGTCGTTAATCAACTAAAATACTTTGTAAATAGTAAATTACAAAAAGAGATACTGTAAATCTACGAGAAAATTTTTCACACTGTTGCTCTGTACTACAAAGCTATGCTGTATTTTCTATTTGAATGCCACTGCTCGCGTTTTTTACGAACGTTCTACGTTCAAGCGTTTGCACCCCCTCTTTTTTGAGGTCGGCTATACCAGATAAATTCTGGAATTTGACTCTGTACACTCGCGTCGTGTTGGATGGATGGTTTGTATAACATTCGCATATCTGCACAGCGGACACCGAGGAGGTTGGGCAGCGTTTCACTTTACTTCATGTCTGCCGTGCTTGTATGAAAAATTTACACGTCCTCGCGCTTTCTCGTTGTGCCGCGGGTAGGTGGGGCTGTGGGGCTCGGATCATGCGGGACCCCGACACCCCTCCTCCTCCGCAGCCCTGAGCTGCTCGCTGAGCTGCTCGCTGAGCTGTCGGTACCGTTCCAAGCTGTCACTACTTCAGTCTTATAATTGCGTCCTCGGCCGCGGGTCGCCTAAGTGGCTTCAGGTCCAAGGAACGTTTTAGACGGTCATTCATCTCGAAATCTCTGTGTTATAAAAAAAATCGCTAAACACCCAAGGCTTCCAATGTTTTCGAGAGGCAAAGTTAGCGTCGATTGTGATTCACAGAATATTTGTACTGTATGTATTTCCTTCTAATGTCCGTGTTCTTGCCGAGCGGATTTTTAGTCTGAGCAATAGTTTAAAAGTATAGCATCAAATAATCATAGCCAACCCATCCACTGTAATACCGTAAGAATTTACGGTTTGCCTACGGTTCGTACCGTATTTTCAGCGCACGGTCAGGCCGTAACAGTATGAACTGTACTTTCTTGTTTGGGTTAATAGCTGTATTAATACAGCGATAATACAAGTCGAATTCGACTTCCCCAACATTTTTTCAAGTTACGGTCTGTTCTGTATGCCACGGACCGTA
>NW_026267143.1:1194762-1201974 GCF_000697945.3 Frankliniella occidentalis | reverse complement strand
TCCCCCTCCCCCTCTCACTCTCATCTCTCTCCCTTTCTCTGTCTTCCACACACACGCACACACTGTGTGGCCCAGCCCTATGCATATGCATCACGTCAGGCTATAATGTCCTACGCCTTATAAACGCTATAACTCTGGTCGCTTTGGCCCGACGACGCCTGGAATTGCTTCATTTGTTCATCTGGAGGTCGTTAGGCCACTCCTTCACTCCACGACGGAAATCTTATTTCCTTCCCGTTGGCCGTGTAGCCCTGCGCGCCTCGGGCTCCTTTGGTTGGACTGAATAGCAAACTCTCTGCGCGATCGCCAGTCCCCCGCGTCACGGCTCAAAAGCGGCCGTGATGTCACCGCGCCTGCGCCGGGCTGCGCCGGGCCGGTCGGCTCCGGGCGCCGGCGGACTACCAAGGACGCACCTGCGGGTGCCGGCCGGACACCTGCGGTCTCACGGCCAAATAGCGCCGCCGTGGCGGAGCGCAAATGTACACTCTGTCACGAACCATGATCCGTTCCGTCCCTGCAGTTGTTGTCCAGCACGAGTAGTTTCGGGATTCATAAACCAACAGGAGCATGACAAAGTACAGGTCTGGGGCCCGGCGGCCCTTGATCACTTCACTCTACAGTGCGCTGCGGTGGTGCTGCGCAGTGTCTCTACGGCCGCATCCATCCGTCTTAGTTCGATTGTGCCGCGGGCAGCGCGACGGCCTGGACAGAGCGCTGCGGGCGGAGCTGGTTAGGTTGACCGTTCCCTTACCCGCCTTGGCCCTCCCTTCTTTTCTTTTTCTCTCGCTTTGCCGTCATTTAATGACAGGCTCAGCCGTGCGTTGCGATCTCCAGGGCGTGGCGTGGCGCGGCGCGGCGCGACGAGGTTCTGGCGGCGCGTCTGTGAGGCGGAATATCTGCGTTGGACGGCGCCAAAGCGTGACGCCGGAGTTGGCGTTCCGCGCGGCGGCGGCTGCGGCAGTGACACTGTCAAAATTACCGGGTGTTTCGTAAACCTCCTGCTGGAAGGGCTATTTTCACATAATACTAAAAGTGTATAACGTGTCGTGTGCTGATTGCCTCATCCGTCCTACCTGGGACGAAGTCAGGTTGGACAAGTCACGTCAAAATGCACCCAATGTTTGGCGCACTTTCCTGGAACATTTTGTGGCCCGCTACGTCTCTTTGTAGATCGTGGCGAAATATTTGCAATGTCTCTGAAAGATGCCCAATTTTTTTGTTTTACAAAATATGTGTGACGTAAGTTGAGTGCTATCGGTCAGTGATAACAATATTTTGTCATATGGTCACACACACTTCAGTGTGCTGTTTTAATGTGGCTAGAAACCTAATTTGCCCCGCCTGCGCTATGGGTTTCTTGGTTTTCCCATCGCAGCAGCAAGAGAGCTCACTTCCTTCCGGCAAGGAGTCCTGCGGTGAAGTTCGGCCGTATGTGGCTCCAAGGACGCGCAACCGCGTTTGGAAAGCTCGGCGGAGCACGACAGGAAGGGAGCCGATTGCGGTCAGTGTACCGCTGCGGACCAGCGAGCCAGGGTTCAAAGACTCAACGCGGAGCACTTTTGAACGTGTGTGTATGACCGTGCTTGTGTGTACACGCATGTAACAGATCTGGTTGCGGTGGCAATCTCCGCTGTAGCAGTGCATGTTTGGTGCACAGGCCGACGCGAAACCTCGGCATTGGAAACAAAGGTACCCTTTCCCCGGGTCGTGAAGGAAACTCTGATTTAAATGCGTTTGTGGTTTCAAAGTGTTAGTGCATTTAATGGTGCGGTCCCACCTTTGTTTTGGCAAGAGTGTTACATCCATTTCAAATTAAATATTGCCTCTCCTAGATCATTGGATCATTGTCTCATTACAATGCCTTCGTCTCGGCCTTCGTTTTGAGGTATGCATGAAGCATAGTAACGTCATTATCAGGATTCCTTGAATATCGCCTACGGAGACTTGCCGTCGAGTGGCGGATCCGACATCGTTTTAGCATCTTGCTTACAGCACCGTCCCTTCCTTCTGTTACCACCACGTCTGGCGAAGGACGCGTATTTAGGTCAGGCTGTCCTGTCCTGGGCTTGTTTCTATGCACAGAAACAATTGTTCCAATAACTTTTCCCGATACATATAAGTTAAGAGGGATGTTGGTTGGTGCGGATCTGTTTTTGGATTTGGCTCGTGTGTGAGGTGAGGCTGTCGTCACGCTATTCGGGTCAGCTGGTCCTGGCCGCCCCACTCACGCGCGCCGCGTACACATTCCTGCCCGGCCCTCTAATTACCCCACAGGGCCCAGGCGTATTTTGGCTGCGGTTGGCAGCAAACCTGCCGAAAGATGGCTCGGAAAAAGTTGATGCTCCTGTTGCAGTGTTTGGCGTGTGAAATTTTGAGGAGGAAGAGAGGCGCTGGCCCTGGTCAGCCTAATGCTGTTTTCACAGTGTACACTCGTGGACACGTGCGGATGTAAGCCGCGCCACCACCGGAACCCTTTTCTTTTGCCCCCACCCCTCCATTTCTTCCTTTCTCTCTTTCACTCTTTCCCCCAGCTGGAGGATAATCCCCAGACGATCTGCCTTGACATGCCTCCGCACAGAAGCCCAACCTCCGCTCCCAGGCCAGGAGGCTCAGTGCACTTCAAGTTATTGGTGTTCGTAACAGAAGCCCCTCCTTTCTATGCATTCTGTTTGGATTGGATGCGTCGGAAGGGTTTCTGAGGGACCCTATTGACGGATGTTTCAGACGCCGCTGCCGCTCGCCCGGCCCTTGATTGAAACCACTTTTACTTTCTTGTCCGGGGGCCTCTCTCGGTGACCCGGGCTCGCGCTCTGGGGCTCGGCTATAACTCAGGTTCGCATTTGGACAGGGGCTCTGCGCGCTCGCAAGTCACCAGACCAACATGGCTAGCTATGGGTAGACAGCGGCTGGACAGGCGGCTCGGCGGCGCAGGCCAGCGCAGCCCTCGGCGCAGCCCCCCGGCCCTCACTAGCTCAAGTGGTCGCACAATGGTAACCCGGGTCAGACGGTCGGAACAGGACGGCCGGCGCGCCGGGTGTGATGCACGAGTTAGCTTTTCGTTCGGATGGCGAGGGCCTTACATGCACGCCCGCTAGTTGAGGTGCATTGTGGCCGCGAGCACGGCTGTGCCGTGCTGTCCATTCGCCACCAGCACTGAATGGCTTCACGGTCACACAAAAAAAACGGCGCCAGTGGCTGACATTTGAGCACATCAGGGCCGGGCCGACCTCTACGTGTCAACGGCGTGCAAAGGTTGGGCCTTCCTCAGGGTCGATCTGTATGGGTCTTGATCCCCACTGGCTGTAGAGTGGTGTTGGCCCATTGAAAGCTTTGCGGTCACTGCTCCGTCGTTATAACGCTCATTGAAGTTGAAGCAGCTCCTCCGGAGGCGCCACGCAGCTCCTCTCGCGGGCCCGCGGGCTCAGGCCAAGCGTCTTATCAGACCAGCTCATTGGCGCGCTTCTGTCCTGCGGTGCCTGGTGGTGCCGGACCGCGCCGCCGGTGGTCTCTCGTATTGACATTCCTCCGGTGGAGTGGACCAGGGCGGCCGGGGTGTGCATACGTGCGTGCGAGTGCTGCGTGTCGGCGCTCGAATCACCTGATCAACATGTAAAGCGTCTGGCCGGACGGGGTAGCCGCGCTGTTAGCCGATAGCCCTGCCTGGCGAGCACATGGGAGGAATCTGGTGCGGGGGAGCCTCGTCTGTGACGATGATAGAGCACCGCGTATTGTTTTAATGTAAACTACAACTTTACTGATATCATTTGGGATGTGAAATCGAGTCGAACTGACCGAGATACATTGTTGGGCTGGTCGGGGCTGGTGTTTTAAAGCTCGGTTTAAAGGCACAAGCTAACATTTCCCTATCTTCTCTAGTAAATATTGCTGTTTCTTACCATTAAGATATAAAGTAGCCCTTGCCATTTTAGGCAATGTACAAGATCGCGTTTGAATGGTGAAAAAGTAACTATCGCCTCTTTTGGCAGTTTGTTATTTGTTTGTGTTGGCTTAAAGATAATCCCTTTTAAATTTATTTCATAAAAAAGATGAATTCCAAACCTGATGCTCTATGCAGATGCGTTGCCCCTCTGCCCAACGCCTCCCCACTCCCTCTCCCAAGCTCAATTGTGGTGGCTAGCGCATCACAAGTACTCGAGGGTACATGTCCTGCCCACGCGCATAGTATGGACCACACAGCGAGAGGGCAAGAGAAACAGAGGGGAAGAGAGGGAGAGAGACAGAGAGAGAGAAAGAGAGAGGGACAGAGAGACAGAGAGAGAAGAATAAAGAAGAGGGCGGTGACGAACCGCTGCTGCACAAACCTGTCCACCTCAGTACCCGTTGTGCTGGCCGCGTAGGTCCGCGCCATCTGGGTCACATCTGGTGCTGCACGGCGGCGGCGGCCGGAGCGGAGAGGAGCCCAAGCGCAGCTCACCGCTGCCCACGAGGACTTCATCGTGTGTGTCTGAGCTGGGTGCGCGCTGGGTGCGCTCACCGCCCGCCACTGCGCGTCACTGCCTGCCGCGTTCGGTGGATTGAAAATAACAATAAATATGGCGGCCATCACCCAGCCGCGCACGCACACCCACACTCTCTCTCTCTCACACACACACAGGATGCACGCCTCCTCTGCACGCATGTCACCGTGCCGCCGGTTTTTACCGTCAGTCTTCTTTTTATACGAGCAAGTCTGGGGTCGAAAAGTGACTTTCGATATCTGAAAATAATAACATGGTGCAGGTGACTGTCTGCTCACGCAAACTTTGCGACAGTTTCTTGGCGAAGAAATGAAATACATGTGAGGAAATCTTTCAAGAAAAGTATATATGCTTTGAAATGAGAAATGTCTCGTGTGTAGCTAATTCCAAATAATCGATTTCGTGTTTGATGCCTGGTGTCCGTGCACTATGGAAGGATGTCCCCGCGGGTTCTAAATCCAAAGACGCCTGGGTGCGGAAGTGGGCAGAGGGGGGCTTGCGGGGGTGGAGGAGTGGGGTGAGGAGCGCGACGGAAACGACCAAGAAACGACGGCGCTCGTCGCACGCGCGGACTAGCCCGGCTCCACGACAACACAGCACAGGACGCACACATCTCACGCGACACGGCTGATGGCCCAGCACAACACTGTGGCCCCGCCCCAGCCTACCGCGCCTGGCCCCTGGCGATGCATTTAGAGGCTCTTTACGAATCCGCTTGGCTTTGGAGCCCGTTACCAGTGGATTGTTTCGTAGTGTCGTTCGTTCTCTCGACTCCCTGCTCCTCTGCATTCGACTGGTGCACGCTCCGACCCCCCTCTCTTCCTACTCCGTTCCTCTCTCGTTTTTGACACCCCAATGGCCCCCACAGGTCCCCTTTGGTCTTACTCGACCCCCTCTGGTCCCCTTTCCCCACGGGCTAAATTGTCCCCCGTACTTCCTCTCCGCTCCGCCCCAGTCACTTGTGACTGACGGGCCCATGTTTATGACTCCTAACCTGTTTCTCTTTGTTTCCAGGTGAGTTACGCGGAGGTTCACGCTGAGGACACGCCGTCCACGTAAGGCATTGTCTGTCTATGTAATCGTCTTTGCGCCTGTCGTACCTTCTCCGATTTCTCTGTTGTCGTAGTAAAGTTATTTTTGGGAGGTAGTTTTTTCTCAAGTGTTTCATAGATCTTATCAGTTTCTCAACAAACAAAGAGCTATGCCAGCATAAGAATTATCACTTTAAGATTATCCAAACAAGTAGAAGTTATGGTGAGAAATATTTGTTTTTGAAGTTTTTGCGAAACCTTAAACAAACCAATCATTACTTACTTCGTTTAATGTGTATGAGATGTGTCCTGCAGTTGTTTCAACGGCATTGACATCCTAACCAGACTTTTTTTTGGTCCTTTTTTTTTGCGCGTGGAATGTGAATCTTGACACCAGCAGCTGAGTCCGCCTGCTATCCTCATGTCCCGGGCGCCCCCTTTGCCCCTCCGCCTCCTCTAGCCGTTCGTTGGCGTGACTAACGAGCTGATCGCCGATTGATTCTGTCGCCGTGTTCAGTGTTTGAACCCACACAAACACACGGGACACGTGGAGCCACACGGCACATATAGCCCTCCTCTCTCTGTCTCGCTCGCACACATACCCACACACACACGCATCGGCGCATCTAAATTACTTGATATTCAAACCGCCTTTGCAACAGGGGAATGGCCATCTGTTTGGGACACGGTGCCAAACGTTGCCCTCCTATTGATAGGTAATTTGTGTGCCTGTGTGTGAGAGAGAGAAAACGCAGGGAAGGGGGGAGGCGTGTGCTGAGAGGTGCTGTGGGCTGATAATTACCTGTCCGTTCCGTTAGGCCCTTGCCGGGTAACTCGATCGGCCTGCGCCCGCTCGCCGAGCGAGCTGTGTTCGGCAGTGTAGTGCAGCCGCAGGCCAGGCTCGGGTGTCTCACCGCCGCCTGGAAATGACTGGTAAAACCACCGCCTTGGTGAGAATTCGATCCGGCAGTTTGAATCTGTTTGATTCCTTCCGCGCTGTGACGTCACTCGGGTGCGCTCTAGATCAGGCCGAGCCGCGGGCCGGGCCGGTGTTGCACTGCTGGCAGCGGCTGGCAGCGGCGCGCTGGAGGTGTCGATCGCCCCGGCATCGCACACAACAAAGCATTGTGGGAGGTGCCAAGGCCCGCTGTTTGTGAGGCCCGATCGCACCTCCCGATTGTGTTAGTGTTCAGATCGGGCGAGACCGATGTGTACGCTGCCGAAAGGAACGGCAGGCTCACCGGAAGCTTTCGAACAGTTAAGTTTAGATTGATTCAACATGTATTGACTTGTTGGTCTGCTTCAACGAGGGAGTTAAGATATCCTTTCTAGTTCTCAGTTTCTATGAGGGGTATATAAACTGCTTGTAAAGAAGTGCGAGCGTGGCTGACAGTTTTAACGTTATTCAGTTATTTTACTTTTGGGCTTTTACTGCATCTCTACTGCATTACGAGGTGTATTTACAGTTACAGCGGGTTGACCACCGACCCCGGAACATTTTATAGTGGCACTGACACACGCTGACGTGTAGGCGGTTTGGCTATCCGTTAGGGGTCATATGGGCAAGGTGAAGGCGCCATGGTAGGCGACATTAGTTGGTATCCGCACCTGTAACTTTATATTTCTTGAGTTTTTAGCCCGCCCTTCTGCTTTTAAAAAAGCATTAAAGCGGGCTTATGCAACCGCTCTCGTGTCCGTCCGTC
>NW_026267143.1:1190792-1191726 GCF_000697945.3 Frankliniella occidentalis | reverse complement strand
AAAATGCTCTCCAGACCATGGTTCGTCCAGAAATGAAGTCTTTTTCGGTATTCGAGCATTTTTTATTTTCGCCTGTGCCATTTTATATGATAAGTCGGTCAAAAAATGACTTTTTAAGGAAAAATCAAAAATGTTCTTTAGATAATGATTCGTCCAGAAATAAAGCGAATATCGGAATTTGAATGATTTTTTGAATGAACGTTTTCGAAAAGTATGGAATGCACCGTTGAAATTGGTGCAAATATACCGAACTTTCCACAAAAAAAAAACGAGCCGGGCCGAGCATTGTCCCAATATCATTTCTACCCTATTAATAAAAAAATAATATGAAGACTCGAAAACTTCTTTACCTCACCGGTACATGACGTGAGTGAGAACATGTAAAGATAACAGTCACTACATTTCCGATAACTGCATATTCAGTTTCTTTAATCTTCTGCACCCCGCAAAAACTAAATTAACAGTCAATATACCAGGTGGCTGATTCACGCCGCGCATTTCTGTAGGTATACTGTACCGCATGCACGAGTGCGGGCGGGCTTGCCTATCGGCCCTGTCCACGGCGCCTTGCGAGCCGATCGAGTCGGCAACCCGTTTGCACTCGTGCACTGTAAAAAGTTTTGTTGGAAATTTCCCAACAATGAACTGGAAAATTTGCAGCCCGAACAGTTCGGAAAATTTGAAATCCAAACAGTTTGGAAACACATTTTTCCGAACTATTTGGAAATTTCGAAACTTTCTAGAGATATCTCTCAAAAACGTTTGACTAACATTTTTAAAATATACATTTGCAAATTGTCATTTTTGATGCTACTAAACTTGGTTCTGGTGTAAAATGGTTCCTTTTTTCTGTTCCAAATTGTTCGGAAATTTCCAAGAACTGGACTGGAAATTTTGTTTTCCAACAACTGTTTGGAAAATCGCGATAACTGTT
>NW_026267143.1:1178253-1183681 GCF_000697945.3 Frankliniella occidentalis | reverse complement strand
CTGCACAAGTGCTGCACAAGTGCTGCACCACTGCCCGTATGTGGCTCGCACGTGCTGACCTCCATAGCCGCAGTCCCGCGGGCCTGTCACCTCCGCTTAGAGTCAGTCTGTGTAATCGCGTTATTGGCCGAAGCGCTACCGCTGCGGAGCTCCGGCCAAGGCTGGGGGGTAAAGGAAGGCGTGGTGCACCAAGTGCACTACACTTTAGTATGCCGATATAATTGTACAAAATAAAAAGGGAAGAAAAGAGAGTAACGACGACGTTAATGTAGTTTCCCTCGCGGGCAGGTTTCGCAGTGCTTTCGATTTTGTTAGCGCTGACCTGCCCCATGGCTGCAGCTGGTCTCGCGCCAAACCCATCTGCAAGTCTAATTCAGGTTTATCTCCGCTGAGGTCGGCGGCCGGCAGGCAGGCGGCCGGCACGGTGTGTGCGCGCGCCCCGCCCTGCCCCACACACCCTCCCACTAACGTGCGAGCTTTGCATAATTGAAGGGGTTGGCGGACCAAAGTCAAGGCCGATGAGTATTGTGATGAGAGTCTTGCTGCGTTTGCAAAACAAATGAATAATTGTCATTACTGTGATCTTTGAGTAAGATGACACCCCCTCTCGCGGGCGCCGCTCGCCGCGGCTCGCAGCGAGCAGAAACCTGTTAGACGAGCGGGACCACCGCTGCTCCATGCTTCCTCATTACACTCCTCATTGTCGCCCAAACTGACCAACTGGTCGGCTGTGCACGCCGAGCGTCGCGTCCAGCGTGTTGCCACTCTGTGCAGCGGACTGACGTCACACACACCGATTGGGCTTCGAGGATGCGTGGACGCAACGACTGGCACACGCTAATTTGGAGTTAAACAAGGGGCATGTTTCGCCTGTCGAGATTGGTTTCCTGCTTATGTATACTTTGGATCTGTGCGCGGCGCTGCGTGTCTTTGTCCCGGCCGGCCGCGCTATTGGGGTGAGGTCATGCTCTTTGTTTATCGGAGAGATACGGCGACGTGCCTTTGTGGCCGTTTGGGATGGAGTTGAGGAGCCCCCCCCCCCTTTAAGCCTTCAAATAGCCGGCAATTATCCTGTTCCACAAATACTTGTTGTGTTCGTGTGTGTGTGCGTGACGGCAGGTCAAGGTCGTGACCTTGAGCTCTGTGTGAGTCAGATGCATGAGCGAGCAGATGCATGATCATCAGCATGCGCATTGCACCGGACAGCGTATGCATGCAACTCCCTACAATACTTGTTAATAATTTTTCTTTTCGAAACTTGGTCTGGCGTGGTTGTCTTGTTTTGCGCTCCTCCCCAAACTGGCAGCGCGGCGGCAGCGGTCCTCTTCTCCGCGCGGTGCTCCACAACGCGGCCCGATCAGTCCGAGTCGTGCTTGTTCTGAGTGTAATGATCACTTTGGGCGGCACGGACCCGCGAGCGGAGCCGAGCCGAGCCGAGCGGAGCGGACGCGCCGTGGGCCCACGGGCTGGTGGGTGATTGGACCCCACCCGGACGTAGCGCAGCAGGCTTTGCTTTTCGCCTTCCCCGCGGGAGGCACGCCCCGGCACGACTTGTGCACTAGCTCTTGCGAGCAGGGATGTGCAGGGCTCCGCAGGCCTCCGCAGGGTGGTGTCCGTGGCCATGAGTCGCTGCACTTTCCCTCGTTGCATCAACTAATGTCTCATTATGTTTCTCCCCGCTCCCCTTCACCGGCCGCTCCATACGGCGCGCGCCCCCGCCCGGCCCTGCCCGGCTCTGCCCCGCAGCGCCGCTACTCTACACGCCCGCTGTGTGTGTTTTGTTTGTTCGACCTTGGGGTCAATGCGCTTCATGCAGTGGCCATTATCTACACATCCTGACGTTCATCCTAATCTTCATCTTCCCCTTTCCTGCTTTCACCTGGTGCCCGACCTCTTGCTCAACTTTTGCTGCGATAACCCAGCCTTCGCTATCCTTTGCACCGTGTCACCTGTCTCCCTGCGGCTGTCCTCGCGACCACTGCGCGCATGTCCGATGTGGTTCGATGTAGTGCGCGTCTGAAGTCTGAGGCTGGGGAGGGCTTCCCCTTGTTGCTCCCCGGCTCGTTGTCAGGGCGACTCGCTTCATCGATCCACTGCACCCTCCTTTTGCGAGAGATGGGGGCCCGCGGCCTGTGGCCTGCAAGCGTCCATACAGCCCGACATGGACAAAGTAGTTTTACAACATGTGGACGCGTACGCTGATCTTCCCCGGTGCTTTCGAAACGCACACTGGTGACCGCTATCGCCTGCTCCATCGCACCGTTTGCATTATTGTACCTGTACTGTACGAATCTTGTGAAGAACTCACCCTCCCAGTAGCTGGCCGGTTAGGGAAGACGAAAGCTTCGTGGCGGGTGGTTTAATGGCGCAGCAATTAAAAGCTTATAGGCCTAGTTTGGGACTGTTCGTGGGGGTGATGTGGAGACTAGGGAGAGAGAGATACGGCAGACAGGCAGACGGGATCCTCAATCGCGTGGAAGTAGAGTGTGCGCGCAGCCCGGCCGCCTAATGGCACTGACCCCCGAACCAGCCGCTGACAGGTGACGGGTAGCCTTCGGCAGCAGGATAGCATACTGCTGTCATTCACAGAAATTAATCTACGTGGCTGCAAAATGATATTACTGATGGCGGTTTTCCATCATCATAGCATGATCTAAATTTTTGTGCTCTTTCAAAGCGTGGAACAAAATAATTTTGTCGAAAATCTGTAGAATGGTGTTTCAAATGTTTAATGTAAGGCACCCAGAGTAATGTACGTTGCGATACCAACTTATTAAATTCGGACTTAGAATACGTGTTTACACGCTATCTATAAATACGTGAGACATGTGTGTATTCGTCTGAAGTAATAGCAAGAATTAGAAGATAAGTTAGTCCCGCACTGGGACACATATCTCTGTGTGCATATGAAGCAATAAGGAATCAAGGACGGGACGTCTCTTCTCCAGATATTCTCATTTTCTTTCTCGCTCCTTTTCCACCCACGTCCCCGACTAAGGGCCCTCACAGATACCCATTACACCCACGCGCTGTCCTGGAACGTCTTTTAGACCGATCCCTTTTAAAATGTCCACCGACCATTCCCGATGTTCCGCTGCCCCGCCGGTCGGGGCGTGGCGCGAGGCTGGACGGCCATAAGCCGACAGTATGACAGTGCAATCTCGGATTTCACAGAGGTCCGGCACAGCATAAGTCCGCAGGGCAGACCTTTATGGCTTCCTTACCAAAACAAGATTGGAGATTACACCGGCCCACACGCTAGCTCCCACTGGTGATCTGACCTGCGAGAGATGTCCGCAGCGCATCCACCAACACCAAACGCCGTTATACAAAAATACCGCACCGCTCAGCAGGGCGCAGAGTAGATGAAAGCTCACAGCTCTGACGCGTGTCCGATCATCATGTCCACGCTATATTGTGCCAGTGTTTGCCGATCTGTATAATTGCACTGCCTAATTGCGCCCCCTCAAACTCCGTTTCCTGAGCTATTTTCCTATTCTGACGGACCGAAAATTTATTGAAGCGAAGCAGTGAAAACCCCTTGTCTGGCTCGTTGTTTCTTTATGTCTTCATTTTCCTTTCGAACGCAGGTTATGGATGGAGGGCATGAATTGCTGCTGAGTCGTATTTAAAGACCGTCCCTGATGCATCTCTCCCTCCGCTTGGCTGGGCCGGCACGCGACGCACCGGACCTTGTTTACACTGCGATGAGTTCGATGAGTTTCCCTGCGGCTGCGGTCCGTCACGGGTCGTCCTCCCCTCCACGGGATCCTGGCCCTATGGCCTGGCGCTTCATCGAATATGCTAAAGAGCATGCCGCGCCGTTTAGCGGTCCTGTGATTCCAAAAACTGATGAAAATAATTATCCTCAGGTGTGCGTGCGTGTGTCGGCAGGGCCGTTTGTCATTGTCCTACAAGCTTTTAAAGCCCTGCCGAAGACATAATCACTGGACTGTCCCCTCCGTGTTTCCGTCCGAGCCTGTAAGCAGTTCCTTCATGGCGTGGAGATATGAATGCTTTTATTTATCGCTCGGGGAGAACTTTCTTGTTGCGTCACAGCAGACAGCACCCCTCATTTTTGTGAGATTGCCTAACTGGGTCCTTTTGTCACGGTTAGGGTGAGACACCTCGGCGCAGCAGTGCCTTTGCCTTGGGCTGCCCTGCCTGCTCGAGCCAGGTGACCCCGCAGTCCTTGTATAACCCTGTGCGCAGCGCCTGCAAGCAGCTCAAGGCTCCAGGCTCCTGGATATCAGGACTAACCTTTTCTGTGTCGCCTTTCACCAGCGCGCTGAGCGCAGTCTCCGCAGATTACCTGCGGAATACTCCGCGGATTACCTGCAAGCGATCCCATTGTTGATGTGATCGAGGGGGTTTCGTGCTCTCCGGTGCCTTGGTAACAAGACGACTACATACCCCCTCTGCACTCTGCGTGCTGTCTGAGCCGGGCCTGTTTCCCCTCTATACTTTTAGTCGCCTTTGTCCAAGACGTTACCTCACGGCTATCACGCCCCTCTCTCATTTTCGCTCATACAATCAATCCTCCACTCCCAATGCAACAATGTACGAGAGGACACTGCCAGTTTATGGCGGCAGCAACACCTTCTTGTCGGAGGAGTGTGCGAGAGAGACGGAGACAGAGTTGGAGAGAGAGAAAAAAGAGGGAGAGACAGAGAACAAAGTGGAGGGGGTTCGAGAGATATAGAACGTTGCAATCTTGATATCGCAAGGACTGCAGCAGTAGCTCCGGGGGTGATTTCGCTAGCAAGCCACTGCGAGGAATCTAACAGGAAAATCTCTAGGTGCTGTTCGAAAAGGGGGTTTGATAGGAAGTACTATTTTAATTCACGTGACCGTTGGCAGTGACTTCTCTGTCGAAGTGTCGCGCTCTTTTATTTGTACAGAAGTTACACGCCGTGTCGAGTGCCGATTAGTGGAGACACAAGAAGGGCCGGTCGGTCGATGGTAATCTTGTTTGAAGCTCCCGCGGTAGGGCCCCGGGTAGGGCCGGGGTTATGCCACGTGACATGACATGCCGTGACGTCAGCCTGCAGTCGTTAGGCTCCCGCTGTGATTTTGCCCGTGTCTCGCCTCGTTTTAGGACTCGGGAGGGTTTTATTATTTCGCTGTGACTCGGGCACACGTGTTCACTGGTGACCGACCAACACACTCGACTGACCGACTCAGACTGACCTAATGATGCTCACAGCTCACAGCATGCGTTCAGGAAGACGACCACAAAACGTCGTGTGAAAAAGATTTACCTTACCGGGGCGCAGCACTTTAAGATCCGTTAGCGTGCTTCAAATTTATCCAACTCCTTACTTTTAAACGAGGGGGGGCTCACTCAAACAAAATGTGTACAATGATTTTTTGATTTTTGATTATTTTTGATTTTTTTGATTTTTGATTTTGATTTTTCTTTTGATTT
>NW_026267143.1:1171993-1178003 GCF_000697945.3 Frankliniella occidentalis | reverse complement strand
ATTTGCAAATTGTCATTTTTGATGCTACTAAACTTGGTTCTGGTGTAAAATGGTTCCTTTTTTCTGTTCCAAATTGTTCGGAAATTTCCAAGAACTGGACTGGAAATTTTGTTTTCCAACAACTGTTTGGAAAATCGCGATAACTGTTTAGAAAGTCGCGTTTCCAAACTAGTCGGACAGTATTTTGTTTTAAAATTCCGACTTTTATTTACAGTGTGCATGCGGTACAGTATACCTACAGAAATGCGCGGCGTGAATCAGCCACCTGGTACATTGACTGTTAATTTAGTTTTTTGCGGGGTACAGAAGATTAAAGAAACTGAATATGCAGTTATCGGAAATATTGTGACTGTTATCTTTACATGTTCTCACTCACGTCATGTACCGGTAAGAAAGAGAAGTTTTCGAGTCTTCATAATATTTTTTTATTGATAGGGTAGAAATGATATTAGGACAATGCTCGGCCCGGCTCGGTTTTTTTTTTGTGGAAAGTTCGGTATATTTGCACCAATTTCAACGGTGCATTACATACTTTTCGAAAACGTTCATTCAAAAAATCATTCAAGTTCCGATATTCGCTTGATTTCTGGACGAATCATTATATGAAGACCATTTTTTATTTTTCCATACAAAGTCTTATTTTGACCAACTTATCATATAAAATGGCACAGGCGAAAATAAAAAATGCTCGAATACCGAAAAAGACTTCATTTCTGGACGAACCATGGTCTGGAGAGCATTTTTGGTTTTTACAGAAAAAAAAGTTTTTTTAGTCATTTTTTCCAAAATGGGACCCTCCATTTAGACCCCTAAATATCAAATTGGGCACGAACTTTTTGCGGCAATCTTTAAGTACCCAGTCAAACTTGAAAACCCCGAAGTTTGAGCCGATTCGGGAATTTACACTTGTATGACTCCCCTTGTAAGCCGTGAGAGCGACAGGGGCAGCCGCTCTCTGGCTGAGCCGGTCGTCCTCTTCTTGTACGCGCTCGCTCGCTCTGCGGCGCATCCGTCCAGATTGTGCGTGTTGATTGCAGACTGCAGGATCTAGGAAAATGAGCGAGTGCGTCTGCCTGCTCCACTTTGTGAACCTTTGTGCTGCCGGCCGGGCTTATACCCTCTCCCCAACACCTCAATACTTGACTTGATTCCCGCGAGCTTTTCGCTATTCCACGATTAATTACAGAGTACAGGTTGTTGCACTTTTCGAGCGTAATTACAGTCCCGTAAATTTTTAGTTGAGATTAATGTGTTCCAGGAATGCTTTACCACCCCTCTTATATCCTGTAGAGGTCTTTTTGATTTCTTTTTGCCACGTTTCTGGTGATGGTACTCCTAATAGTGACTTTTCTGCTGTCATAATGAATTTACGTATTGAATTACATCTACTTATGAAGAATAAGAAGTTCCCAAACAACAATATCGATAGAATAAAATATTGAAGGCGAAGGCTTCAAATAGTATGAATAGGACAGAGTGTAAGCAAAAAATATTTTTTACGATCCCGCATGTAACCCGGGCTTAGACACGTAATGTGTAGTGTACAGTATAGTGTTTTTGCGAGGGTGAGCGTTCACTCTCCCTCTCACTTGGTACTCGTGTAGCACCCACCGCGAGGTTATGTTCAACAGCACAAAAAATAAAAAGCGGATCACGAAAAAACAAAACAAGAGAAAAACAACGCGCAGCAGCTGAAGGCCGTGCGTCATCTGTGGGCCGGTCATGAGCGCCGCAGTGCAGTGCTGCGCGGTTACGGCGCTCGATAAAGCGAAAGGGAAAGTGAGCCGGCTTAATGTCGCTCGCACGTGAGGCGCCTCCTCTAATTATTCCTGCCGTTGTCACCGCGGACGTGCCGCTGCAGCCGCTGCAGCCCCGGCCTCAGGACGTTGCATCGCCCGCCCCGCCGTAACGCCATTTTCGGCCGGGCCGCCGCTGCACTTGCGCCTGCACCGGGGATGCTGTCCGAAAACGGCCGCGTCGGCTGCGGCTGGCGCGGCGTCAAGAAGCCGGCGGGACCGCGCTGCGCGGCGCTGCGGCAGCGGCGGCGGCGGCTCGGGTGATGCGAAACCATCCGCGAGGCGTGATGCTCCGCCCCCGCCTGCCTCCCTCTGCCCGCTGCCGAGGCGTGCGCCTGATTTCCTTTTCCTTGTCCCCGACTGGGTGGAGCGGTAAACGCCTGCACTTCTGTGGCAACCGCGGTAATCATTTCGCTTGACAAAAGTAAATGGAAGCAACTCCGAACAAAACGCAGGTTAGCTTGGAACGCCAGCGAGCCCACAGTACTCCACAACGTTCTATACTTCTAGGATGATTTTATGATTTAAAGATGTACATCTCGCACGGTAACGGTCTCGCAATCGATGCTAGAGGTTTGGGCTGTCTCTGTTCAAGCCCCTCCCCCCACCACCACATGCCTTCTACTGCCCTCGTCGTTCCCTTGGCGGACGTCGCTTTGACGCTGCACTGTAAATCACCTAATTAACTTCGTTTAGGCTCCGTCACAACATGCGGGTGCTCTCCCCTCTCCGCCTGCATCGAGTGAGGTGCCCAACTCCGAGCGGTGGCGATCCTCGGGCCTCTAGGAGCTCTTTTAATACACTCCTTCGCTGCCAACGTCCTTTTTATGCGGAAGGCGAAGTTGAGATGAAAAATTTCGTGGACGTCATAAAAGGCGAAATTGATGGGGGGGGGGGGGCAGTTGTCAGCCACTATGGCGGCAGCGCTTGGCCTTGGGGGCGAGCAGCTGCGTTCGGACCGGCAATAACCCCTGCTGTAAACTCATTCAGCCCGACACATGCGTTACTGCAAAAATCTAGTGAGTGTCTTCGTCATTCGCTCCAAAACTACAGAGTTGTTTCATTTCTGTTTTCTTTTTCAGGTGAGTTTCTTCGGCTAAGCTGCTGGCACGTTGGTGATATCCTTGAAGTAGTGAGTAGGACACAGATCGGTATACTGTATCTTTTCGTCACAAAGGAATTTATTTCCGGTCTTCTAGCGAGCCTTCCTATTCCGAATTATTTCTAAAATTACGGCTTTGAAGAGTGCAGGACACTGACGTGTCGTGGCGCCGGGGGCTCTGGGCACAAATAGACCGCTGACCTTCGGCGAGGCGTTCACTCGCACCCTCGCGACAACTCCTCCCCCCTCCCCCTCCCCTCTTTGTCACTGTCTCAGCCCCCCACCCCATCCCCCCCTCCACTTCCTTTCGCCCACATCTCTCCTTCTCACTTTGCTGTTTGCTTGCTCACTCTATATAAACCTTCTTAAATTGTGTATAATCACTGCCTGCATCTCGAATTAGAGGTATGAAACTCTGAGACACCGTCTTCTTACTCCATCTCGCTCGCCACCTGGCGCCGCGGTACGCACCTGTCCGTTTCATCGGCCTGTCCGTCACAGACGAGAGAGAGAGAGGCAGATAGGGAGGTAGGTGGGGGGGGGGAGGTTACTGACGCTCCTGGCTCCTGGGCACCGCGTAGCCGCAGCGCGACAGCCGGCTCCAATGTCTTGGCCACGGACAGCGATGCGCACGTGCGTTTGTGGTTTGTGTGTGTTCGTGAGAACGGCTGCTCCCGTTTGAAAAACTGTGTTAAAATTTAAATCATAAATTCTGTACACACTCCTGCTGCATGTTGAACTTGAAATGAACGTGGTGACGCAAGAGACATCCTCGTGCGGCACACCCCTATTTTATTCAGCGGCGAAGACCTTTTGTCTGGCTGTTATTCAACGTTTCATTTGCGTCAGGCCTTCTGGCCGACCTTTGGCAGGGGCCCTACGAGATGAGCGTCAAACGATAACTACGTGAGCACGTCGCGTAATGAGTGAAAGCCCGTCAGCTGGCACGCATCGGGGGAATTGAATAAAAAGAAACAATTTGACGGTGTGTGGAGGTGTGTGAAGGTTTAGGGCCGGGGCCATGGCTGGGGCGGAGGGGGCGCGGCCAGTAACCATTTCGTGGAAGAAGCGTGCTGCGACCCTCCGCGCCTCGCGTGCGGTGTCGCCGTGCCAACGCCCCCGTGTGTGGTGGACGAGCAGCACGTGCAGGTGTGGCCGTGTGTGCGTGCGCGCGCGCGTGCGTGTGCACGTGCTTTGACGTGCTGTTTCGATCAGCAGCCGAAACTATTATTTACCTTTGGTGCAAACCCAAACAAGTCACGGGTACAATGCACCGCGTATAGTGTTGTGTATCGTGGGGAGGGTATCAGGTGCTCGTCTGCTCGGCCCTTGGCGCCATGCACGGCTTGTTGGCACCTTGTTCTTAATTAGACCGTCGAGCCTCAGGACCCTTCAGTAAAAGAAGACTTTACTTTTTACTACCGTACAGTTATCGCCCCTTTTGTATTTGCTGATTGTCTCATTTAAACCGTCGACAATTATTGTACGCCTCCGGTAATGTTGCCTTCCATTGTAAGTGAATTTTTTCCCCGCAGTGTGTTGTTGCTGTTGGGGTTTCCATCGCTCTGGATGGTCAGATAGCTTCCGTTCGCGTGTGTGTGTGTGTCTGTGTGGTGTACCCCGGCTGTAACAATAAGGGGGTAGGTTCGTTTTAGAGACGCCTTGTGTATTGTATGTATACATGTGTGTTGTTAGTGCCTCTGTGTGTGTGTGTGTGTATGTGTGTGTGTGTGTATGTGTGTGCAGGGCTACGCCCCTGGTCCCAAGGCATGGCGGCGATGAGACTGTGGAGATACCCATGCCTGCATGGTCCATGTGTTTGCATCCTCCTCCTCAGCTTGGCGACCATGATCGGCGCGCGCATGAGTGTGGAGTGAATAACGTATTCCAGCTCGGGGTGGGAGCACGTTAGTGCTTGGAGTGACCTTTGACCTTTGGACCTTTGGGTGTCATGTAAGTGGGGAAAACCTCAGGGCATCACCCCTCCCACAGAAAGACGAACATAAATTGGCGCTGTATTGGAAGCAAAACGGCGCGAGAGTACAGTGGCCCCTTTATGACGTCTTTTGTAGAGTGACTCTGAAGACGAGATGTGTCTGTCCGTGAAAGAGCCATGTGAGACGTAGAGAGGAGAGCCAGGTGGGAAAGAGATGGATGTGGGTTCCTAAGTTTGGAACTTGTTTTGTCCTCTCGTTCTGCATTCCAGTTTCTTCAAAGAATTTACCTTAGTCGAGAATTTTACGAGTGTGCACAATGTTTGCGTATGCACGCACTGGCTGGCTTTGGTCTAGTAGCACGGTAGCACCGTGTGCGTGTGTTCCTGTGCGCGCGTTCCCTGGAGGCTCCAATTCGCGCCACGTGACACCGCGCTACCTTCCTGCTCGCGCGTGAGAACTGAGCAAACAGAGATATGGCCCCCGAGTCCTGAGTGCGCGCACACTCACACCCAGCGCAGCCCGGCGCAGCCCCGCGCAGCCCAGCAGTGTACAGACCCCGGTCCCCGTGTGACCTCCAGCGAGCCCGGTCCTCGGCTGGCTACCACAGCTGGAGCTGGAGGTATTCGCTGACACAGCGATATGTTGTTAATTTCTTTTGCTACAACAGTAAGTAATTGCTGTGTGAGGTACATTTTTGCTGTGTTAGGGGAGCCAGCCGGATATTTTACTCTATGGAGAACGAGATAGTGACCCCAAATGTCTCGCTCTTATGAGAACAAGATAATTTGTCTCACACTGTATTAATTTGAGTCAAAATTTGCGTTCTCATCCAGTGTGATAAAGGTTTCTAACTATAATTGGGGGTCAGAAAAATGACATAATTCACAATACGGTGAACGTGAATCCTCTAATGGGCGATCCTCAGAGCTCTCACTTTGAATGGGCGAGGAAAATTGTCTCACATCGAGCACGAATCCTCACCCAGCGCCAGCATCCATTTGGTACCGTTGCTTTAAAGTTCTGCGCCGGCTGCAAAGCAGGTGTGGCGGGTGCGTGCGTGGGTTTGGTGCATCTGCAGGTGCGGGGGCCAGCAGCCTGCTGCAGCTCTGCCACGCCCAGCCCGTGCAGGTTCGGCCTCCGCCCAGGGGCACAAGTGCTGCACAAGTGCTGCACAA
>NW_026267143.1:1164242-1166552 GCF_000697945.3 Frankliniella occidentalis | reverse complement strand
GCTTTTCAATTACTGTGTGTTATTGGTAATAATTGGGGTTGGGGTACAATCGCCATCGAAAAGCCTAGATAACGACAGTTTCCTCAAGTGATGAGTTCTGTGGACTCGATTGGAGAAGCGGTGCGGTGCAAAGCGACTGGATGGTGTTGGCGTGCGGGCGGGCCCGGGCCGCCGGGGTGGCGGTGGCGGCGGCGACGGGGTGGGCCGCGTCACGCACCGGCAGAAGGGGTTGGTGTGCGTGACCACAGCCGTTATTAATGACCTCTGATGACACACGGCCGAAATGACAGCGCGTCGAGCCGAGCCGAGCCCACCGGGCAACGCCTCCGCACCAGCAGCGCCGAGCTGCACCACCCGGCTGCACCACCGTGGCCTCCGCCGTATGCAAACGGCGCCGTGCCCCACAAGGAGGCGTTCTGCCTCACTGAAGTCCTCGCGCGCTGGGACAGGGTGAGAGAGAGAGAGAGAGAGAGAGAGAGAGAGAGAGAGAGAGAGAAGCAGACACGCTCGATATTCGTGCGTGTCGAACGCCTTTGCCGTGATCGCGTGGAGGAGGTGTTGTGGTACAGGCCCGCAGCAGTTTGCGCAGCTCCCCGCCCCTCTCGGCCGACCGGACCGCGCGCCGGCCGCGCCAGCCAGGGGAATCAGGCGTCAAAGGAGAAAATCAAGTAATCAGGGTGTCCGGGCCCGCTGCGGATGGTCAGCGCTTTAATCGGCCGGTCGGTCCGGCGGCCCTGCGCACGCGTGGGCGTGCCCGGGGCTGCAGGCGGGGCCGGGCCGGGCCGGGCCGCCGCGGTCACGGCAGCTCTCGCCGGCCTCGGCCCGGGGTTTAATTACCAGCCGTCGGCAGACGCTTTCATCGCAGCGACAACCACATATATATTTCACGAAATAATTTATTTTCGCCCATTTCCTGCGCGCTTGATTTATCGGATAGTCTTTACTGCGGAATGAGGGGGATTATCATCAGGCTCGTCGTCAGGTGACTGTCGGTCAGGACGTGTCTGAGCGACAGTTAAAAGGATGCGAGTGAGGACTCGTTTTAGTGTGCCAGCCCTTTTCACTTCTGTACAGAACTTCGTCAACATACTGCAATTTATTAGCACTTTTGGAGCGCTGTCAATATGACTACAGGGGAATTACCGTCGAAGCCCTCACGTGGGACTTAAAGACACGCTGCTAGTCAGGCGGAACATCATAAGGGTGCTCTAGAAATAATCTGGATACCTGCCTACAACGTTTTGAAAATTTAATTGATGTGTTTTTCCTCTTGGCATGTTCCACGGTGTGACAATGCCTCGAACATGCAGCGTATCGCGCGTGTTTCTTTGTAACGCCTCGCTTTGCGCAGGATGCAAGGCCTGCTGACCTCGCGCGGAAGTGGCTGCTGGTCTCGCCGCACCGCTGCTGCCGCTGCTGCTGCCCCTCCCCCTAATGGCCATGTGCGCACCCGCCGGGGTACCCGCTGCCCATAACGGCCGCCTGTACTTAACATTTTTCCCTTCCGAAAACTGCAAGCAGACTCGAGTTCGTTGCACTTCTCTCTGGAAAAAATGGGCCAGCTTGTGCGTTTGACGACTTTTGTCAAAATGTACACTAAACGGGGAAATGCAAATTTTGTACCTATATCATGCTCTAAAGCGATCTTCAATAAAATGCAAGCTCAAATTTATCTCTTCAAAAGTTACGATTTGCACCGTAGCTAATGTGCAAATACGTTCGCTTTTGCAACTAGCTCATAGACACAAATCCGTGAATCCGTTTTAGATACGCTGAATTGGAATAATGTACTACTGTATTCATAAAACGGAACCGACCTTAAAATTGGTAAAACAGTGGCGGTGGCCTCCGCCGCTACCCTCCCACCCCTGGCCTGGCCCGGGGTTGGGCCGCGGCGCACGCCACAAATTGAATGCGATACAGTCTGGTGGGATTGGTGGTGACGGCACGGGGGGTCTTATCAACGGCGAGGGCGCGGGGCTTCGTGCGTCTGTCGGCACAAGGCAGGGACCGGTGGGGACCGGCGGGGACACAATGTCGCTCTGGCTGAAAGTGGCCGCTCCGCCCCGCAGGTAGACAGCACGCACGTCGCACGGGGCACCACAGGCACCTTACCCGCGCAATAAATTGGAAGTCTCGTTACGATGAATGAAATGGAAACTGTTCGAGAAGCTGTGACGGGAGCTGCTGGAGGCTGGGGTCAACGTGCCGTTGTAAGAGTCGGGCGATGAGCGCCACGACGCCACTGTGTGTGTGTGTGTGTGTGTGTGTGTGTGTGTGTGAGAGAGAGAGAGAGAGAGAGAGAGAGAG
>NW_026267143.1:1162352-1164192 GCF_000697945.3 Frankliniella occidentalis | reverse complement strand
CCGGCAGGCCAAGCAGGCCCGGCCCCTGCCGAACGGAGTTGCCGGCGCAGCGAAGTGGAGCTGGCAACTCCGTTTGGCGGAAGGGCGGGCCTGCTTGTTCTTTAGTTCTCGTTGCTAAAATAAAGTTTAGTAACAATAATCCGGAGTGTGCCTACTTGTGGACTAAGACTCACTTGCGCCACTCGCGCGTTGGTTGCAAATAAGACTAATGATGCTGGACTGGACATGCCCCAGCTGGGGGCCTCCGAGTTGGTGTGGGACACCTTCTGAACCAATGGACTCCCGCTGGCTGGGCTGGAAGAGTCCTCTTGTAAAAGATTTTCGTTTTCTTTAGTTGTGTTCATAATGTACAATGCTCGGGGCCTCAGGGCATCTCTCCGATGATTAACTGTCACATAAACCTTCCTGATGTGGACTCTTTGAACTGATGTCACCGCCGGTGTTTTTATTGCTCCACATAACGGCTGTGGGGTCAGGCAGGGGCCCACTGACCTGCACACGGAGGGCTTATCTGATCACTCGATTTTATGATCCTTTTTCGATTACCGTTAGCTTTTACGAATTTCCTTCCTCCTGTGCTTGTACCCAACTGTTATGAAGTGTCTTTTATGAGAGGAAGAGTCTCCCGATGTTGGTTTGTTGCCAGAGGGAGTGGGGGATTCTTGTTGTAACCGTATGCGACTTATGGATACGGTCGTCCATAATTTGCTACGTCATTTTCGCTTACGCGATCGAAGCTTTTGTCTGTGAGGGGGCATATACTGCCAGAGAGAGAGAGAGAGAGAGAGAAAGAGAGAGAGAGAACGATCGAGAACGAGGGACGATCATCGCCACAATACACTGGTAGAGGTGTGGGTGTTGGGCGGGCACCCTCGGGTAGAAACGTGTCATGCAACGGGCTCTTAACTTAATGTTGGACCTCCAGAATTTGATGGCGACTGAGGCAGACCAGCAATTCAGCGAGCACGAGGAGAAGGTGGAGTGCGCGGGCAATCCAAAATCCAGTTAGATGGTATGTAAAGTGGCCGCCCTCCGACTATAAAAGCTCGCGCTGGGTTATAGTTACTGCCCGCTGACGTGACGTCTCGGCGCACTTGCGAAAAGGTCATCTTCTATTGCTCGGTTAAGATATTCAATTCTTATTCTTTCATCGGCTATTAGGATATTATTCCATTGCTCACCCATGCATATTTTTCCGTTTGCACTATACCGGATTGTTTGCTTAATTTAGTTACCAGAGAGGCGAGGAGAACCTTGTTGTGTAGGGACCGCAAAAGACCTCAGATGATTTGTAATTAATCGAAGCGACAGCGATGACGACTGCAACCAGAAAAATTCTCTTTTATTTCAAGTGCATGCTGATTGCATTGCTGATTCATCAAATTTCCTATTGAAGCAAGTCAATATTGTCCTTGGACTTGGATTTTTCTCTTATCCGAAAGACAATATCAGCTTGTTTCAAGAGTAAATTTGATCTTTCAAATTAGATTTTTCTCTTGTACGAAAGAACATCAGCTTGTTTCAGGAGTAATGTGTTGATCTTGGGTCAGCATGTACTTGAAACTAGAACCAGTTTTTCTGTGCGGGGTAGCACTCTTTTCAAATTCAAGGTTTTATAAACAAGTCGAGGGATCCGTTGCAAGCTCGCAAGCTTTCCTGGTCTTCTCCATGCAGCGCTGGCCGGCTGGCCGCTGGCCGCCCTCAACGAGGCCCCGACTCGTCGCATCGCTGTCCGTACTTACCTAACCTGATACCATTAGGCGTTACGCCGCGCCGGGCCTTGATTGCGTGAGTCACATCGCTGGCCGCAGGGTCATTGCTACGGCCGGCCGGGGGGGGG
>NW_026267143.1:1159177-1161062 GCF_000697945.3 Frankliniella occidentalis | reverse complement strand
GGGGGGGAGAGAGAGAGAGAGAACTGCCTATCCTCCCCCCTCTTTGCCTTCGTATCCGATCCCTTGCTGTGCAATTACGATTTGCGTGAGTGGAATGGCTTTGCGCATTCAGATTAGTTAGTATTCCAGGTGTGCAGGGCGATGCCGGGCGGAGGGAACGGCTGTCGCGGTGCAGGTGCAGTGCCGTGACCCTGCCCGTGCAGCGATTCCCAGAAGGGGTGCCTTGCACCCACCTGGTGAGACGCTATGGAAGGCTATGGGAGGTTGTGGGAGAGCGAGAACCCAACCCACCAAATGTAGGTAGGAAAAATAGAGAGCACGCAATAACGAATAAAACACAGGTTACAGATTGGCATCTCACGTTTTATTTTTATTTTATATTTTATTTTTGCTGCCAAAAAGCACCAAGGACAGTCGTTGACCCACGGTTGAAACTGTGAGGTTTATCCATCATTGTGTTTTACTGTTTTACAATGGGACTTTCTGCTGTTGGATTTTTCGGAGCACGCAGCCAGTGCTGTCTGTGCTGTGCTGTGCGTATCATCTGCTAAAAATTCTGAGCAAATATTACAGTTCTGTGTTCGAGCTCCAGCCCCAATCCTTTGCCTCGGCCTCGTGTCTGTTTGGGGTGGCGCCTTGAGTGCCGCCTCGGCACACCGACACCAACCACCGGCACGCCCCGCCCGGGCCGTGACGTGACGGGGGCGGCCGATCGACACATCCTTCCGCCGCTCTCAGTGCCGTACGGGGACCGACGGGGACGCTCCACATCCCCGTCCCACTTCGCACGGGACGCTCACCGCTGCTGCTCAGCCGGCGTGACACGCCAGAGTCACAGTCACGACCGTCTCCTCCGGCGGAACCAGCGGGGCCGCAGCCTCTCTGCTCCAGTGGCCAACCAGTCCGTGATCGGTGTGGGGAAGCGTGCCATAGACACTTGAAATACAATAAAGAAGATTTTATCCCGAGTTCTGTTACCAGTACAATGTTAGCTTAATTATCCAATTTTTGGGGGGGGTCATTTAGTAGTTTTAAAATACTATGTGGTAAAAAGTCGTGACATCAACTGGTGCCACCTTACTCTTCTGGGGGCGCAATTATTGTGAGTGGTGAACCTGATTGTTTAGCTTCAGGCTCTTTTGACATCGTTTCGAGAAGTCGCAGTATGCTGCGCCGCAATAAATATCCACCCATTTTACAGAAAGTTCAAATTGCCTGAAACTCGATAACACCTTCTCTCCCCGGCTTTTGTATGTCCCGCGGTGTTTGAACAGCCTCGGGCCGCTGGACGGGTGTGATGCCAGCCCGCCTCAGCCTACGTGTGCAGGCCGTATACGGCCGTACGCAGCTCAGCGCGTGCCTATCGTATTTGCGTGGTTTATGTCCCCGCTGCCCCCCCCCCCTACCCCCGCCACCCCTCACGCCTAGCGCCCTCATTCTGCGAGGGGGGTGGTGGTGTGGGGCTGGCTGCCGACACACCTGCGGGCCGCTAAAGTTAAAGTGGGCAGTCGATAGCGCCTGCCTCGCCGCACAACCTGCTGTATGGCGAGCTGCTCGCACCATGCACCAATGCAATCTCGCCTGAGATTTAGGCTCGCGCGTCTGCATCCTCCCAGCAGGTCGTGAAAACCATTGGGGAGCTCTTTTCCGAAAAGGAAGCTCATACCTCATCCGCGTCGTCCCTGCTGCAGTAGTGTAGTGGCTACAGCGTGGCTCGCCGGTGGCACTCCCCCCACGCTCCTCCCGGACAGGATGGCTGTATTGTTGCCTCAAGCTCTCTTCCGTCGTCCCTATGCGGCGGCTCCCTTTGCCGTCTGTTTTTCCTTGAGGCTTGGCCGCTTATTTGGGCAGCACTCACTCGTGTCGCCTCGTCGTCCTCCAGGGG
>NW_026267143.1:1157418-1158877 GCF_000697945.3 Frankliniella occidentalis | reverse complement strand
CGGCCGCGCCCGCCCCAGGGGCCGCCCCTCGGGCCGCCCCCGGCACCGCCCTTCCTCGGCCCCACATTCCTCTGGGCCCGTCCGTAAGCCGCGCCGGCCCTCCACGCCCGGCCCCTCCATCCAGGTCCCGGCAGCGCGCAAACTGCGGCGCAAACTGCGGCCGGGCCGGGATGAGTTTGTTTTTCATTAAAACTAAACGGTGCGTCTCGTCGAATTTGGATGGGGAATGCCCTGCGCAGGGGCGGCGCGCAGGAGGCGTGGAAAGGGAGAGGGGGGTGGCGGGGCGACGGGCGGGCCGCGGCTGCGCGCCGAGCAGAGGCCGTGAAATACCTGACTTTGTGCCTACGTGGCTTATTATTCATTTGCTCTGAAAGCCGTTTTGTCGTCTTGTAGTCTTGTTTGCTCTAAGACAGCTCCTTCATCTAGTAACATTTGCCGGTGTATCCAGAGCTAAATACCACAGCTAATATTTCCCGATGAGATCAAAGTTGTGATGGGCTCGGATGGGCTAATCGTTTGTCCGAGTGAATACTTGTCAACACCTTACCATATGCATATTTTTTTCCGTGTGGGCCCGTCGCCGTGGTCTACGATTTGCCCGCCAGTTTACACGAGCGAAAGCAACTACGCGGAAAATGACTCCCCCCGGCACTCTTCCAGCCCTTCTCGATGAGGCCCGCCCATCCCGCCCATTTCACAAGAAGCCTATGCCTTCCAGCGCCGCTGTTCGATCCGAGTCCATTTCTTCTTGAACTTGCCGGCCGGGCCGGGAGCACTGCCCTCGCCCTCCCCCCGCTCGTTCAGGTGCGCGCCCACCGACACCCCCTCCCGCGCGCCCCCAAGGTCGCGCCCCCAGACTGCCGTGGCGGTGGGGGCGCCAGCTCGCGGGGGCGACGCCCTGTGCCCCCACCCACGCCCCTACAACCCCCTCAACCCCCACCGCCCCCAGCCGACCCGCTCCCCTCGGAGAGGGACGCGACAATAGGGAGGGACGGGAGGGCCCTTCCTTATTGCACAGTTAGGGGCTGCCCGATGGGTGCCGTTCTTCAAGGAAGGGGCACACACCATTTTAACAATTGGGAAAAAAAGAGTTTTTAATGGTCGGGGGTTCTAACGCGAGTTGTGAGGTATGCGACATGCAGTTTTCTCTTGCTCACCCCTCTCCACCAAAGACTTTTGTGCTCTGTGAAATAAAGTTGGGCTGCTCTGCTTGCGACGAGACATCACTTCTGGCCTGCGGCTGATGTGTGGTGCTTGGCGCTCGACCCTCTGTTTGTCCAGGCGACGTGTTTTCCTGTGCTGTGGGTGCCGCTTCGCGTGACGCACGGATCAATGCACCGCTGGGCTCGGCAAGCGTTCTGACCTTACTTTACACGTAGCACACCAAACGGAACCGCTTACTTTTGTCGTTTACTATGTACTGGGTTTATCCATCATTGTGTTTTACTGTTTTACAATG
>NW_026267143.1:1134448-1151534 GCF_000697945.3 Frankliniella occidentalis | reverse complement strand
GCGCGCGCGCAGTCGACTCATATCCACCCGGCAGTATGCCTTGGGCTCTTTCGTCCTGTTTTCATCAGGTCGTTTCTGACCAGCAAGTCAGCAGCGCGAACCGTTCGTGACGTCGCGAGCAAAAGTGGTATTTCTCTGTCGAAGTTATAATTATTACGAACAGTGAAGCATTGTACTTTTGCGACGGTGATGCTGCCCGAGCTGTCGTCAGACAGAAATAATGTTATTATTTCAAATAAAACAACATAAAATATAACGGAGTAACGCTTTTACTGTCTGCTCCATAGCATAGCAGGGGATTAATTAGATCTTCATTCTTATTGTTTGATGCCAAAGGAGCAAAGTGGACGCAGGGACAAGGAATGCCGACTCGTATGCTTATGGCTGTCCCTCGCGCCGCGCCCTCCCCACCCCTGCTTCGCGGACCTTCAGGACAGGAATATCCTCCCGTGAGCTGAACTGACCACGCACCAACGGTCGGCGTAGTCTAGGCCGCCTCAGCTTGGCCTCGGGCCAGCTTAAGTTAGAGAGAGAGAGGGGGGGGGGGAGTCGCAGTGGAGCGGCGAATGGACCTGACCGACACCCCCGCCAGCGCGCTTGATGGACGGTACCCAGGCACGCGTGCGCCCGACCGAGTCTGTAGAGCGGATGCAAAACCTCTGAAGCTGCAGCCTGGAGGGTAGGCAACCTACTGACACGGAGGCCCCCTCGCTGCCTACCGGCCGGGCGCTCCAGAGGCATGGGGGAGGCTCACCCTCTGCAGCTCCGGCCTGGGCGGTAGGCAACCTACTAACACGGAGGCCCCCTCTCTGCCTACCCGCCGGGTGCTCCGAGGGACCCGTCATTGGAAATGTTGCGTTTTGACGGAAATGCTTACGTTACGTTCCACGTACCGTAATTTTAAAAGATGTCCTCATGCTTACGTTATGCAACTTGCACCAGTGAAGTAAAGAAGGCAAAGTTGCTGCAGAAGTGAATTATTTTTATTATCTCAGTAGCCCTTCGAGATATTCCCTAACAGGGTTCATATCGGTCTGGGGAGTCAGTGAGAAGTCAGGGAAAATGAAATTAACTTGGAAATTGCGGATAAGACAGTGAAAATTGAATATTTTCGGTGCGAGATGAACCCTGCCTAACATACATTTTTGATTTAATTGACCTCTAAACCGAGCCTCGAACCGAGCCCTCGGCACCTAAAGAAACCTGCGGTCCAAGAGGGTATGCAAGACCGCAACACTGCAGCGCGTTCGCTCGACACACCTGCAATGATCTTGATAGTTTTCGCGCAACTTCGTGTGCTATTCCTTTCTTCTTTCTGTCTCGCGTGACGCGCCGCTACCAAAAGTCGCCGACCTGATCATGTCATGCTCGGCGCGCAATCCGCTGCGGCCGCGACCAGTTTCTTGATCTTTCCATTTCAACTCGGAAGATTGGAGACCCTCAGGACACGTAATGTAGCGAGAGGGGCAGGCTGTGCCTCCCTCCTTCCCCCGCCTCGTCCTCCAAACCTTCTGCTTCTTCCTGCGAATGAAAGTCGCTCCGCCGGCCTTCTTGTCGCCCTTTTCTTTGCAGTTTTATGCGATCGCCAGTGTCACGCGAGAAGTCAGAAAGAACGAAAGAAACACACAAAAAAGGCGCCTCGAGTGAAAGTCTATTAATCGCTGTCGGTACCTTGAGGTTCCAGCAGAGGGGGTGTGTGAGTGAGGCAGTCGCTTTGCGTCCCTTACCTCGAGGAAAGGAACTGCGTGACGCAAAGAGTTTAGTAAAAGTAAAATCACGAACATCCTGCAGCTATAGCTCATACCCTTCTCACCTCGTCTCAATTGTAACGCATGGAAGCAGGTTTCCGTAACTCACTTCAAGATGATTTCCTTTGCTGTTTTAACACACGGTCGCATTGGGGTGCAGCTTAGCGCAGCTTCACGCAAAAAAATGATTTGCTGGCTTAGCTAAAGTTTAGCTCTCAGAGCTAATTTGTTAGCTGGATTCGGGACAGCTAATAGTTCAAGCTTCTACAGCTAATACTCTTCGCTCGATGGGACACGGTCATTGCTATTGGAGGAAGTCGACCTTTTCCTGTGCCTGCATTGGTATATTAGCTCTGAGAGCTAATAGAGATTTTGCAGCACTAGCATGTATTATTTGTTGCTGTGGCCAGGGCGTCATGTCAGTTTTGGCTAATAGCACGCTCTCCTCTGAGAGATAAAATGGTCACTTGTAGGAGCAAACCTTGATTTATAGTCACGACTAATTCTTGGATTAGCTGGAGCGGCACTAATTTTAGCGTCCAGAAGTGACTCTGTTATGTGTGGAGCAGAAGAGGCGGTGTCTGGATCGTCCCGCTTCTCAATGGAAGGTGTGCACGATCCAAACTGACCACCGGCAAGGCGCGCGGTGGCCGAGCGGCCTGAGGCGTCGCTCAAGACGCGCCGGCTGGGCGGCTGGTCCGGGTTCGAGTCCCACCCGCTTCTGTCGGCTTTCTCGTTCGTCGTCACTAAGGGGGCCGTGGGGGACACTTCGCGCTAGACACAAAACAAAAAATGTTGTCGCGCTTTCGTCATGCCTCTGTTAAAAGGTTCGACACCCACCGGCTTCTTTTCGAATTTCCAGTCGACGTGAATTAGCTACGACAGTAAACCTTCATAGGCCATGATGGCGATTAAATGACAACCTGCCGCTGCACACTTGTATTGGCTACCACAGCTAATATTATTAGCTGTCCCGTATCCAGCTAATATTATTAGCTCTCAGAGCTAACTTTTTTTTTGCGTGTTGGCACCTGGTCCAGGTTCGATGCTGACTCGCTCTAAAAATAAAGCAATGCGCGAATGTTTGTTGGTTTGGCTGGGCCCCGCGCCGCTCGCCGCTGCTCCCCACGCGACGCCCATTCTATTGCTGACCGCGGTACGGGTGTGGGCTGCCCGCCCTGCAAACTGTGAAACAAATGGACTTGCACGTACAGAGTACACTGTCGGTACCCTGCGGCCACCGCCGAGGCGCTATGAGAAGCGCACTGGTCCCGCCCGGAGAAAGCGGTCACTCACTCCATAGAAACGCTCGACGGACCAGGGCTTTGGAACCGTTTGGCGGATTTACCTTTTCGCTACCTTACGTAAGACGTTTGTGCACTTAACGCTCTAAAAATTCCTCATGTTAAAACAACTTGAGGATTATTATAAAACGTGCCAGTGTTTAACTGGGAGCTGTACCCTTTATGTTTTGATGGTTTCAGCACTTTTGTCAGTGTAATCCAATACTAGATAAAGACAAGAAGAGGAAGAAGATTAAATAAAGCGCTGTGCCCTGTTTATTTTTGAAGGGATTCCTGCACGTTTCTGAACGTCTTCTCGTTGCAATAGTTCGCAAGCGTCTCCCTCTGGCACGGCGCGCGCAGCCCGGCGCAGCCGCGGGGGCGGGCGGGTCAGTGCACTAGGTCAGTGTGCTGACTCACACCCCGCGCCTGGCAGGTGAACAAGTCGCACTGGCAGGGGCAAAAAATAAAATCCTAACAAACAAAAAAAAAAAAAAAGCTGAACGGGATGAGCAGCTGGCTGGACCAACCTGACCAGTCAGCATTGTGTGTGTGTGGTTTTCTTTCTTCCTCTTTTTCTACCCGCATTGCAGCCGGCTGAGAGGAGAATCTTGGCAGACCGGAAAGTGTATTATGATCGTCACACACCCGCACAGCCGTTTGGATACTGTAACTGCTAATTGCTTGAGTCGTTCGCAGTTGTGGTGTAACAGTCCTCGGGTGTGCGAGCTTAGAGGCTGTTATGTCCGGAATTTTTAAGGTCTCTTCCGGATTGGCTGGAGAACAGAGGTTCTACATTTTTGTGAACTGTGCTTGCTTATCATCCTTTTTCGACTTAATTAAAATTGATCTGCCAGTTTAGTGTCCGGTGGCCAAGAAGGCATTTCTTTAATTCACTACCCCCCCCCCCCTCCTTCACTTCTTTGGTTTGGTTGTGCGGGTTTGGCAGTCGCGGCAGTCAGCTGTTTGCGGCCATGGGCTTCAGATGGACCGCGGTGGTTGACAAACGGCGGCGGCGTCCGCTCCGCCTGGCGAGCCCATAGGGCCGGCCGTGCTGTTACTCTCTCCGTATGCAAATGAGCGCGGTTGATTGGGACATGGCCCGCGCTGTTTATTTTTAAGCCACTGTTGAGTGAAAGCCGTGCAGGGAACGCAATTCGTTTGGCGTGGCGCAGCTTGTCCGGGCGGGGCGGACACGCGATACCCGTACTTATCGGTGCGGTGCAGCACTTTTCCTCTCGAGCGGGAGCAGGTGGGGTGGGAGAACGTGTTGTACACTCCGGGCTGCGACGAAACAGCGAGATGGGCCTGGAAAAGCGGCGTTCCGGGGGCGCTCAGTCGCCTTCCGTGAGACCTGCGTGTTTTTAAGCGTGCTTTCGGTCCTCTTGGTTGGTGTGCCCAGGGTCTGTTTACTGCGTGGTCTCGTCTCGGGGAACGAATATTCCTGGGTTAGTTTCATTGCCGGTATATGAGTTATGGACAGGGACGCAAGAGGCCTCTCGAAAATGGAAATCGTGGCACTGGCTGTTTAGCTCCCGCTCCCGCCCGCCGCACACATCGCCAGGCGCTCGGCCAGGCCAGGTGGCCCGCCCCGGGCCCAGCTGTTCTGTTCGAAATGAATCTCAATCAGGCTGCAGCTTTACGGGCTGCACTCCGGTTGTCTCGTTACGTCCGCCATGACTTAACACGTGTGCCCCGCATCCCTCAACTTCAGCTCCAATTAGGGCTGCAGTGTTCTAGTATAATATTTTTGGAGCGCGCAACTTTCACTAGTTTTGCCGTTACTTATGTATTTTCACTGCTGCAGAAGTGGCGGTTTTTTAAAAGTTATTCAAATGGCCCGCCACCTGTCTCGGCGAGGACGAGCGCGGGCCGGCGGGAAGTCTTTGTTGTGTCATTCCCCGTAATGGACTGGGGCCCCGATTGCGTCGCATTGATTCCTAGGCGGCGCCCTGATGCGATAGAGTGGATAGCCTGTTCGTCTCTCAGGTCAGATGCGCGGTGATAAATCCTCTCCTGGGATTCCCAGGAGTGTTAGGCATCTTTTCTAGCAGTTCGGAGAGCCCCAGTATAAACACTCTTCACTTTTCTTTGAGTCTTGTCCTGATTTTGGCAGAATACCTAAATGGAACCCCTTGAAGTTGGTTGACATATTGTAAACCCGAAACTGGATGTGCGTTTGGTTGGTGATTCTAAAGGTAGAATGCTGATGGCGTCCTGGTGGTGTACTTTCATGGAGGCTATGCTCACTGTAAGAAATTCTTGTAAGGGTCTTGGGAAAATTTTCCATGATGTGTGTTGTAACACACTGATGAAACAAAGATGCTACGTCGTGCCTTTCCTAGGGCACTAAACAAATTTTCAGTTCAGTGCCTCACAGAGTCCCTAAACAGGGCACTAAATTGCCCAAAAGGTGCTAAAAATTAGTGCCTTTGGCAGTTTTAGTGCCCTCAATGCCTTTTATAGGTAGGAGTTAGCACCTTTGTTTTTCCAGTGAACATTACAACTTAAAATGGGGAAAAAGAAAGCACTTTATATCGTTTTGGAACTCATAACTGAGCAAGAATTGACGGTCGTAAACTTAAAACATATTTTGTAAATTGTGAATACACAATGTTGTAAATTTTCGAAGATATTTTTCACAGTGTTTGTATACGGCGCACAATGCTGTTCTCGGTATGGAGTCCGCAGATGCCGTATGGGGCTAATGGGGTGTTGGAGTGCGTATCGCACTGAACAAAGCCCAGGAAGGTAGCGGCCGAAGGACTGGGGCAAGATGGGGAAAATGGGGGCAAAACAGTTCAAGTTGGTTAGTTTGAAGTCACACACTGAATCAATCCTATCGACTGTGTCCTAATCTATAAGGGCGTATCACTTCCTGGTCACGCTCTGGCACCTCTACCCTTTCCCTTCCCCCCTCACCTTTTCAATGAGGACATCCACAATGCCTCATTACCGTAATGCGAAGGGACGTGTCGAGGACAGCAGCGTATTGCATCACCGTCACACATGATATGGTTTGTGTTGGATCACTGTGGGCCTCCGGACTTATACGTCTAATTCACACCACATGCGAATGTGCTGCCCACCTCGTCGCATATATGATACCTCCCAGCCCAAGGGCGACCTACGCTTATACTATATCAGTGGTCCACTGTCAGGTGAGCTACTTAGCCTAGAAACGGAAAATCCTCGGCGCGAAGGGGACTTTTGTTAGTGTGTTAGTTAGACATGCGAGTCGTGATACTGTAACTGTAACACTGTTTTAACAATTTCTGTGCGTTGGCTTCACATTCTGTACCGGCATTGCCATGGCACTGGCATTGGCATTGCTATGAGTCTACCATAAAATGGTACCATAAAATTTAAGTATAACTCCAAAAAAAATTCGGAACCCCTAAATGAACTGAGTTCAGCCTGCAGGTTTTGTTATGATAACTCTGCCATTAGTGGCGAATCAGAAATTTCTCTAAACAGTATAAAGCACGTATTCTATATGTGTTCATTCCTAACAGTACTTAAAACTTGAATTTCCATACCCGAACAGCTACTGTCTAGCCCTTAAGGCAGTTACAAGTGATAGTGAATAATAAATAGTGTTCCATCACGTGACTTTGACTATTGCCCACTTTTCATGTCGTGTTTTCAGGCACACCTTCGCGATTTGCAGTAGCGATGTGCCCCTATCTCGCACCAATCACTGCCATACTAGTGTGGGTCTGTGTTCAACAAGATTTTCTTTTGTCACGCTGCGCTTGCGGTGCCTCTCTATCGCGTCCTTTTATCTCTCATCTAGAAAGCAGGGGCCACTGCGCCCCTTTCCTCTTTGCTCACCAGGAGCCCCGAGCCAAAGGGCACGGCACTAGTATTGTGCCCTTCGGTTACTGTGTAAAGAAAAGGCTTACAAAAAACGCAGATAGTTAAAGTTGTCCAAATACGAGGTTACAGTGATCAAAAAAATATCATCAAGTAAACGTTAATATATTTTTGTAAATCATCTCATACCTCCGTCGTCTGGAAGCTGTGTTAGCTAGCGAGAAGATTATCTCCCTTGTATAAGTTCTATTATGACGCCTTTTTTTGGTGCGTTTAGCTAGTGAAATAGAAGCGTGCGAGGGGCGAGTTGACGTCCAAAGAAAAACTCATGCTTATGTGAGCGAGGGCAAGTATAGTGTCTTTTTGCTGTGCCTCCTCACGGTGCTGTTGGCGCAAACATTGCATCTGGCGGTGGTGTCCCACTGGGGCCTCCACACACCTGGCACATCTTGCAGGCCGACTTGCAGACGACCATGGTGGCGTCTGCGAAAAGGGGAAACGGTGAACACCCTAATAGTTGAAGGCACAAAGACAAATCTTTACACTCACATCACAAACTTGCAAAGTTGCTAGAACTAAAATTGCCCTTCTGTTTCCATGTGCTTCCAGCACTGCGTTAAGTATTAGTTGTGAAAACTTATCTGTTATTTTTTCATTTGTTTTTACATTGTTTAAAATCTTTTACTAGTATACACTTGTATATGAGCAAGTACTGGTTGAAAACCTGCAAGTCCTTCATGTTGGTTGTGGACTCGTTGGCGTTCAGCTCTACTGTACAACCAACGCTGTGAGCTACCTATGTGACCACCAAAGTACTTGTGCCAAATGTTCCAGAGCAGACAATACAGTGTTGCGGGATTTCACACTGGCTGGAGCCGATGGGCCCATGGCGCTGGGGGTAGGCAAACCTGCAGCACTGTGGTGTTGGCTTTGAAAGATCCGGTACACTTTCCACAACCACGGTGTGTAATAAAAACAAATCTGCGTACAAGACAGTTTGGTCCAAGCCATCTATTACTAACGCCAGGATCCAGGTTGAACAAACCTTTTTCCGATTGTGTGGCCGCTGTGGCCACGGCCACCAGCGCCGCGGCGCTCAGGAGCAGCAGCAGCAGCAGAGGCGAGCGGGCCATGGCGACTGGCATTGTGCGAGCCCGCTGTGCCGTGCGGACCTACACTGCACTGCGCCAGCCCACCGGCCGCAAGGCTTGCAAAAACACACCGATCGTTAACTTACAGAACGCCACTTCACTCTGTCGAAAATGGAAAATATGTAGAGAAGTACGTCACAACTACTGAAGAACATGGCATAGTCCAATATGACCCGTGAGGAAATAAAAAAAAACACAAAGTGGTGGGGGAATCCGCTCTGCTTTCTGAGGGCTCGCCTCTCGGTCACCGACTCGCACCGTCACCGTCATTTGTTTCAGTGACTTTTGCTTCGCGAATTTCTTCCTCCTGCTCGCCTGTGTCCGCCCGCTGTTCATTAGTGTACACCACATCTGAGTCTTACGTTGGGAGGGCGAGGAAGGGGGTGACGAGGCAGGGGTGTCCCACGGAAGAAACAGTGCGGGTGCGGGTCATTAGTTTACGCAACCGTTTTGCTACTTGACTATCTGTTTCTTCTATTATGTACTTGACCATTGAGTCGCGATGGCTCCTGCTCATCGTTTCTTTTTATTGAGCCGGCTCCCAAGCCCACCCAAGCCCCCAGGTGCATATCAGTTTTCATTAAACTGTGGGGTTTATGCAGATTCGACTTTGTTTCTGATGCCATCATATATAGTCGTTCGTCGACCTTTGGCGACCTTTTGTTGAATAACCGATTCTTACTTTAGTATGCTATTCGATCATTCCTTCTTATCCCTAAAAATGAAATTTGCTCATTCAAATTTTTTGTTTTTCCTTATTTACGGTCGGTATCGAAAATCGATACGTGGTCATAGTAATTTTGTATTTTAACAATTTAAATCATTAATTTTTAACATTTGTTATTAAAAAAAATTCTCGTAAATCTATAAATACTTTTCACAGTGATTCAATGTATATCTTTTGGCTGCCGAAACCGGATTTTAGTTGCATTCCCCATTCTCCATTTCTAGTTTTTCTATCTATCTAGCTGTCACTATTGAGGCCCTCTTGATTGTTAAATACATTACATTTCTTAATTACAAAATTCTTCATCTCCCCGTCCGGACCAGCAGTGTACGTAGTGTCCCGCCTCTGCCGCCTTACGGCCATCCTAACCATCAATCAACAATCCCCTTGCGGCTCTTCAAGGCTGATCCCGTTGTGTGTCAGTACCTTATGACCCCGAGAAAGGCAGAGACCTTCACCCGCTTGGAAACCTTTATCTCAAGTCTCTTAAACTTTTCATTTTTTTTACCGTAAAGTTTATTGTTTGGCCACATTGTGTGCCAAAAAGTCGCCCCCAATTCACTTACTGTTGCCCTTTTTGTCCACACCTCCTGTATGTCTCATCTCACATATGCGCTTCACGTTATGTGGTGAATAAATTCAGAAATTCAGTTGTTTTTCATGAAATCGGTCATCAACTAGTGCACTTTTTGCGTCTCAGCGACTGAAGTGCTTAAGCGCTGGTCACGGTCCCTCTCTCTCTCTCTCTCTGCGTTGCTGGACCCCAGCGGATGTTGCACGCTCTGCTTTTCTTTTGATCGTTTTGTGGTGTCTGTCTACCCTGCGGGATCCGCCCAACCTCCTTAGCATTCTGAGAGCGCGCTCTGCCCCTCCCTCCTGCGCGTGTGTTTGTGTGTGTACTGATACGGTCACCGCCTCTGCTAAGCCAGGAAAGTGAAGCGCTCGCGCAATGAATTCAAACGGCGCGTTTAAAACTGTCTGCTCGCGTGACCTATATCGGAAGCGTCGAGCAAATGGCTCGAACATGGCGTTTGGCATTTTTTGCGGGAAACATTATTTTGTCGGGGTAAGGAGAACATAGTACCCTGGTGTGGATAAGTGAGGCGCGCTCTTTTGGGAGTTATTTAGTTCGGGTCTGGCGCGCAGAGTAGTGGGGCGAATTAGCATTCTAAAGGCGCGTTCCTCACAATGTAACAAGGCGCTCACACACGGCTCGTTTGTATAACCTCTCGCCTGTCCGCCTAGATTCACCCATTCGCCGGGCTGTGATCTGTGGCTGCTCCTCACAGCCCGCTCCTCCCCGCGTGGACGCGACCGCGTCCCAATCTGTTCCACGCTGTCCGCTAGTTATGCATATCGTTGTATTTGTTTCCGTAAGGGCAGATGGTTTACTGTGCGTCCCTCCCCCGCCTGTTCCGCCCGCCCACCGCTCGGGCGTTCCCGGTGCCGTTGTCCGGCTGCAGGACCTTCGGCTGCTGAAGGCGGCTGCAGGGCTGTCGCCAAGGTCGGATGTCGTGTTATTTATCGATGGGGACTTTGATAGCCACCATCGCCACAGTACGCGTGGGCTGATGAGAATTAATGGCATGACGGGTAATAAGACAACGAGGTATCTTTTTTCAAAACTCGTGTCTACGTTTTTTTATTTTTGAGAATATCTAAGTCGGACTTTCTCACACGTTCCTTGGTCGCACGGGCCCATTAGGATGCGTTTACCGCCGCCGTTTTGTCGAGCTGCGCATAATCGGCCGCGAGCTGCACGCAGGTAATCGAAATTCCGCGACCGCGGCATCGCGTGTGGCGGAGCCTTGCGTACGTGCGGCCCTCCGGACGCTGCAGGGGATTATTGTCTTCTTTTCCGCATTATCTTTGTCATTGGATTTGCGTAGTACGCGTGGCAATTCGTCTACAAAATAACTAACAGTTTTATTTTTTTGTTCCGCGCCCTAATTTTTTTTTTCCTGATTATCCAGTGCGTGGGCCGTGGCGGGCCCTTGTTGCTCGCACAGACCGGCACTCAGCAGCGAGGCCATCAGATGGCAGCCTCTTTCATATGTTTGCTAATCATTGGCGAGGAGTTGAGTCAGACTTTGTAGCGGAGGAGGTTGTCCTATATTTGGACCTGCGGGGCGGGACCCCTATAACGAGTACCAAGAAGTTATTTTACGCACTGTGCAGGGCAGCAATTGGTTGGAGCTACTCTCAAGCTGGCTAATTATTCTACTTTTCTGATATTTTATTCTACCGAGCAGTCACACAATAGTACAGGCCAGGGTCTCAGATGCTCCGTCCTTTTAAAATGCAAGTGACTTTGGTGCCTGCTACTTCTGAATCACCTTGTATTTACAGTTTAGGCGATCTGCTTGAACGCGTCCATGCGGCACAGTAACTCTAACAAAACTGTCCAGGGCAGATGTACCATGTATCTCAGTTACGATATACCTCGCGGAAAATTGGTAAAAATGAAAACTACCGTTCTTATTTTTATTTGGAAGCCTAGCGTGACAACAAACCACATCAAACTTTATTGCTAATCAACAATACGACCCATGACCGATAAACTTACGTCTTTCTACGCGTTGGGGCGATCATGTTGGTTTTATGTGCAACGAATAAGGCCTTGCGCTATTCGTTATGTATCTCAAACTTTCCCCCTTTTCGTTTTGGAGCGCAGAGTTAGTCCGGCTCAGCAGCAGAGGGGTTCGTGGAGCGCACGCTACTCGGCCACTGAACCAATGCGAACCGCAAAGGGAAAATACTGTACTGAAATTCGCAGCATTCCATTCCATAGTTATAGTGAGAGTAAGGCTCAGAGTATGGGCATAACACACCCGTTAGCCTATTATCTTGCCGGGTTCCCTAAGAATGATTTTGAACACATTCTTTTCTTCATATTGGTTGGTCGGCCAAATACTGCATTCCATGTTGTAATGACAAACTTTCATTATTTCCTTAATACGAACATTAAAAATTCGCAAACGAAGAATTCTTGATGACTTCATATTGTATTTTTATGAGACCGCAAGAGTGTGGCACATCGGTTGCTTCATTACGCGTTGGACAAAAAAGCAGGGCTGGAAAAACAAACTACCCCGCTGTAAGATTACATGACGAGGGGGTGACTTACGATTGTTCACTACAACTCGTTACATTTCGATTAGCCGTGCGCCTGGGCACGTGGACATGAGACTGCCCACTGCCCAACCCTTCCTCTCGTACCTGTCGTGCGTGGCACTGCAGCCCCGCACGCTACCCCTTATCAGATGGCCGCCTGCCCACCCCCCGCCCCGCTGTCAGCCCCTCCTCCAGCCCTTGTCGATAACTTCCTTCCTTTCCCCACCCCTCTCGCCTACTATCTTTTTTTCCCTACCCCTCGCCACCACTCGCCCGTTCCTCACCCCTTGCCCTTTCACTACCTGCCAATCAAAGGCTACCCGCCCCCTTTCTTTTACACGCTTCGGCGCCGCTCGGGAAAAAGTATTAGGCAAAAGTACTAATTGTTTCTTTGTGCCGTGCGTGCGACGAGGACGGCACTACTTCCTTGCGCGACCGCGTCCAAGATGTGAGTGGAACAGATCTTTACGGTGCGCCCGTTTTACTCTGGCATTGCGTGGTGTCAGAGGGTCGGGCCGGAGGTTTCCCCATTCCGCTCCCTGCCTGCACGGGTCACGACAGCCGCCCTTCTATTGTTTTGTTTCTGCGAATAACGCCGGGCGGCCTTATGCAAGCCGCTCTAGGGCCTTGCTCTGCGTTACTGCCAGTGCCATTAGGGCGGGCTGCTGATCGCTCACGTCACTCTGGCGCTACGGTCCCCTTTCCGTCCTGGAGTCCCTGCGGGTGCTCGTCTGGAGGATTGCACCGGCTTACGCCTCACGCTTTTTTGTATGCTCTGTTTCCAGGTGCTCCAGAGGGACGTGGAGTCACACGGCAAGATCGTGTCATCGGTGGTCAAGCTCTGCGAGCGAGCGTGCCTCCAGCAACAGCAGCCGGGTCAGCAGGAGCAGCCGGGGCAGCCGGGGCAGCCGGGGCAGCCGGAGCAGGACCAGGGCAGCGCGCTGCGCACCGCTCGGCGGCTCGAGCGGCGCTGGCACCATCTGTACCTGCGGTCCCTGGAGTGGCAGTGCCTGCTGGAGACGCTCGCCACTAAGCTGCAGCGGGTGAGTACTTACGCAGCCAGGTGTGACCGAACTGATTACCAAATATTTTTTTTCCGTTGGTCACTGGGCGTGTGCACACAGCCCGCCCCTCACCCCGCCATGCGCCGAGGGGGAGGGGGTTATAACTGTGGCCCGGGGGACACGTGCGACAGGCGGCCTGCAGAACAAGTACACACTAAACATGACAGACCTGTACTGTTTTATCTGTCATGAAATATGTGTCTATTCTTTTTGTTTTGCCATATTTATAGTTTGAGAGGGATACATCTCGGTTTCGTACATTGGAGTGCGAGTACGTTCCGCAGGCATCTTAAGGGACGGTGTATTAAAAATATCAGATGTATCATTTGAAACAATAAACAATAGTTTTTGAGATTCGAGGTCCACGATGACGTCCTCTCGAATGGACTCGGCGCCACCAGATTCAAACTCTTCTTCGTACTGAAATTTTCTATTCTAATCGAGCCTTTATTCATGTGATACCTAGGGTAGCGTTTACATAAAAACCAAAAACGCACAATTTAATGATTTTCATGGAAATTGTGCACAATTTAATTTATTTTCGCATTTTGTAGTACAGTTATTTGATTTGCAGAGTAGTGACATGAAAGGTAACAAACTCGAGTTCAGTCCGACTAGTTTGGTGGGGGGGACGAGGAGAGGGAGCGGGACTGGGGGGAGGGGTGGGGGCATGTTCGCACGCCTGGGCGATTTCTGCTCTGAATGACGCAGCCGTGGTCGGCCCGCGCTCCGCGCCCCGCCGCGGTCCGACAAGTCAAATAATGACCGCTGCTGGGTTTGGCTGTGGCTGTGGCTGTGGCGGGAAGGTTTTCTAACGCACTTCTGCTGACGACCTGCGGGTGGCATTGTGTGTCTGTCGTTGTTTGGCATGTTGCAAAAAAATTCTTCACGACAAAAATCGACAAACTTCCTTATTTTAAAGTGTATTTTACGGTGTGGACTGGGGAAGCTCTCCAGACGAAATGTGTACACACCTCTGCCCTTGACAGTCTGGGCCCTGAATGAGGATGCAACGCGCCGCGACGGGCCGCCTGAACCGCAGATAGACTCATCAGAAGGTCGCATGGCATGGCGTGGGAGGAGGAGGAGGAGAAGGAGGAGGGGGGGTCCTTACCGACTAAACCTTCACGTCTCCACTAGCATTGCTCGTGGTCATCGCCCTCCCCTCGACTGACATATAGAACGTAGAGTGTACGTAGATCGACACTAGTTGCCGCTGTGTACTGCCGAGTGGTGATTGTGCAGAAAGGCTCGCCGAAAAGGGACTCATTGTCTCACCATGGTCCCGGCATCACAGGCCGCGCATGCTCGCCGGAGAGAGAGATTGGGGGGGGGGGGGGGGCAGGTGGTGTTGACCGATTGCCCTTCGTGAGCGGTAATGACCTTGACGTCCAGCTCAGATCACTTTTCTTCGCCGGTCCTTCTAATCCTTTGTTGCTTTTTTGCGCGAAAAGGGGCGCAACAGTAACACTAAAGACAAAAAGCCGCGAAGACTTAGTGAGCGTTATCCACGTACAGGCCAAGGCGACGTAAGGTCTTACCTTGAATGAGGTGGGAGAGCCATTAAAAAAGAGATCACAATGGATTTATGATGAGCAATAATTTATTGTGAAGATGGATTGCGGGACGTAACAGGAGGATCTGTGACGAACCGCCATAACCTTGATGTTGTTCTACTTATACTGATGCAATGTTGCAATCTTTTTTAGTTGCAAAAACTCTCCATATAGTGTGTGTAATATTAAATACAACATGCAACTATAGGCATTAATAAACTTGAAGGAAAAATGAAATTTTCATGATAACTTTTTCATTTGTAACAAAATCGAGTTATTATTTTAATAACCGCATACTGGCGTGTTAGGTCTTTCGTATTTCCCGTCGCCATCACTAACTCTCGTGCCTGTGCCTCATAGCCTAGCGCCGATCGAGTAGACAATCACTCTTAATCGTCTCACAAGTGTGCATGCAGTTTAGTAAACCACAAAAAATCCACAGTCACCTTGTATTTTCGAAAAGTAATATTGGACACTTCCGCTATGTATAATCTCGGGCAGTCAAAGTTATCGTCTAGAACGGGTGAATCCATGGTTTATATTTAAAGGCAGCAAGAAGAAAGTTCTGTCCTTTTTTTTTTACAGCAAATTTGGTTTGCTCTTCTGATTCAATCTGAGTTCGTGATTAGCAAGTTGGATGCTGCCTCTGGTATTACAGCCCGTTAGGACCCGACCAACCCGTCATCGGAGATGAGAAGCGTTATTGATGTTAGGCTCCTGGGTCCGGGTCAGGCTCTAGGGTGGTCGGCGAGGCTCTTTCGACTAGTCTTGCCTTGCATTTAGGTCCCTGGTGCCTGGGGAGAGTCTTACGAGCACACTCCACCTGATACTGATGTTTTTGACCACGTTGCCAGTATTACTGCTACTTACAACTTTTAATCAGTAATACGAAACAGGTCCAAACATCGTGGGAATTCCCTGTACCTCCTAAAATATTGGAGCAAGAAACTTAATTCCCTCGAGATATTTTCCTAAAAAGGTTCAAACTACACAGCAACGGAAACAATTATGCTCGCCACACTTTTATCGACCCTAAAACCACGGTTTTCTGAAAAATATTCCATGTTTTATAGTGTTGTCCGAAACACTGTCTTTACGACTGATTAAGTTCGTTTGTGTACCAACTTCTTCGTAAGCTCAACTTTACGGAATCAGCATGATTTCTTGCAGTGGTGTAGAGTAATCAAGGGCAATGGCATTTCAGGAATGTTCTGAGATTGGGAGTCGTGCGAGGTGATGGGAAGTGGGGGGGAGGGAAGCAGTAAGGTATCCTGAGACTTTTCCCGTAATCGCGCTTAGGTGCCTAGCCGAAACATTTCGCGCTGCAGGTGTCATGAGTCGTGAGGTCGTACGCCCTCGCCCGCCCCGCCCCGCCCCGGGCTGGGGCCGCCCCTGTCGCCATCCCCACACTGAGCACGACTGGCTGCACGAGCCGAGTCGGGGCCGGGCGGCCAAGGCGGCGGGTACGGCACCGCTAGAGGGCGGCGACATTTGCGCGGTACATTTCAAATTTAACGCCCTGATGCGGCTGAACCGCTTCGTGTGAGATGCCCCGTCAGATTGCGGCGGGCCGGTGCTTTTGCTTTGACAACCAAGGAACGGTACAGGAGAGCGCCCGTCTCGCCTCACCCCGCCTCACCCCGCCTCACCCCGCCCCGTGTAGATGGATGCCCTCGCAGTGCTTGGTTCGCGCGGGGTGACATGCGAATATGAGTGCGGCAATTCATCTTTCCTACCGCTTTGTCTACTTCTGCGATGCTTGTTGTGGAACAGCCGTCACAGGGTCGGTGTGGTGTGGTGGGGAGAGGTGGCGGGGGGCGTTGTGCAGACCACACTGGAGGCGCTGTCTCGCCTCGCTCCTAACAGCTCTGTAACGGGAACAGCATTGGTTGAGCCCCTCCCTCCCCCTCACTCCCCCGCGGACGAGCAAAGGCAAAAGAAGGCAAGGTACGCAGCGCGCACAAAAGCAGGCTCTGGCGGTGACCTCTTTCCGTGCTCTGCATTCGCGAACCAGCCGGCGTTGCAGCATTTGGTCGCCGTTAGTGATGTCCCCTCGCGGCCCGGATAGGCCCTAATCACCTGCCTATGCATAGCCAAGCAGCCGGTCGATTTGTAGGGCAAGGCTGCAGCCGCGTGGGCATCTCAAGCAGCTGCAGGCGAGCGGCACTACTCTGACCACCCGGAGGGCGTTTTGCACCTGTAGCTGCACCGAGCTGTACTCTGAAGAATTTGATGAAGGCATGGTGAAAATGAAATAATCTCAGCACAAAAGTGTGTTCAGGTGCTGCACAGGGTGCAGGCAATTAATCCCGTATTAGATAGTTTTTTTAGCACTGAGCAAACAAATGAACTGACTCAGCCAATTCGTTTAGTACCAGTGCATTATTTTAGCTGCCCCTGTCACATCGGTGGCTGCGGGAAAGTGATCTGCTCTAAGCTACTATACATAGTCCAGATGGTGACCGCAGACTACGATGCGTGCACCGTGCAGCATCTCCATGGAGACTCTTTCGAAAATCCGGTGATATGCGCTGACCTAGGCCTGGCTGCATGACCCCAGTTACGGGTGGCTCCAGTCCACTCTGAGCAAGTAGTCGTGAGCCCTCGCTGACGTTAAAGTTAAAATC
>NW_026267143.1:1125130-1126673 GCF_000697945.3 Frankliniella occidentalis | reverse complement strand
TGGTGCGCGGCTCGGTGCTCGGGCGCCACGGGGTTCGTTGCCGGCCTTGCTTATCTCCCTACCCGGGGGAGGTCGCAGGGTGACACTGCACGTTCTCCCGCCAGCCGAGCAGGAAGCGGAATAATGACAGCCACTACTGCACTGCTGGGCGGTGCCAAAACCTGAGTGGTTTCTCCCTTTTTCCGCCACCCGCCGCGGGCTTCTCTCACGGTTACAACGCGTGTTTCCGGACAAGTGGCAGCGGCGCCCACCCAGCGGAGAACGCTGCACCTGGACCGGCCTCTGAGATTATTTGTGCTTTCGTGGATAAGAGAGTAGACGACAACGCGTTTTTGAATCCGTGGGTCTAAACCAGCGATGGCGACGAAGCGAAGTCGAGAAAAAGGAATGTCAGGTGTGGGGTTCGAACCCACGACCCCATGAGGGGATCAGAGCTTAAATCTGACGCCTTAGACCACTCGGCCAACCTGACTGATGGAGGGGGACCGAGCCGCGCCGCTACTAGTCAGCCCGGCCCGCCGAGCAGAGCCGAGCGCGCCCGACCCCCCACTCCTCCACGCTACCCCCTCCACTCCGCGGGCCGCGCGGCGCGGCAGCTGGCTGCGGTGCGGCGTCTCTCTCTCTCTCTCTCTCTCTCTCTCTCTCTCTCCCCCCCTTTCTCTCCCTCTCTCCGCCCCGTTCCCATCTCCCTCCTATTGATTCCTATCGGCTGCGGGTGGATGTCCCACAGTCGTTGCGTAGATGCTCACACGAGGTTTTCTCGCACTGCAACCAATCGCGGCGCTGTTGTCGATGCGGGTAGACTAGAGGGGTGCGACACATACAATAGAGTATGCAGTGCTTCGGCCCTTGCGATACAGTGTTGGTAGATCTCGCACGCGACCTGTATTTCTTTCCCATGTGCCCTTCTTGTGGCATCTAGCCGGAACGGGCCGGTGCTGACCACGACTACCCCAGTCGAGGGGCCTGCGGCTGTAGGCCGTACGGCGTGGCACGGGACCGCGGACCACACAGCAGCTCACCTAGGTTATGACTGGTCAGGACCCCCTCAGAGACGCGACTGGACGTAAAACCCTCTAATGACAGTTTTGATGTTCATTTTAATGTTGCGTTGTTTCTCCTCTTTCCGTGGAATACATTATTGTAAAGTTCAGCGGGGCGGCGCGCACGCGCACGCGCAGTGCTGCCTGACCTGGATCGATGGCTCGTTGGCTAGGTCAGCTCTAGATGCGTTTTTAATGCGTGTGGAGTCCGGTAACGAGGTGTGGAAATCCCGGCTACGAACGCGGGAACGAGAACACGATAGTTGGCCGTGGCTTTTGGAATAACACTGTTTCTTAAATCACAATTTAATACTGTGTAATATCGATAGCGGTTTGTCAATTAGCACATATGAGTTTACATTTGATTTTCGAAAACTTCCGCTGTCTTGTGTGGTTTTGGTTTGGTTATCCTATAGACATTATATAGACATTTCGACTTTTTATATTTTTGGCTGTGCCGTTAAATTCCAGATCAATGACGTTAGTCACTCGCCCCTACC
>NW_026267143.1:1124274-1125080 GCF_000697945.3 Frankliniella occidentalis | reverse complement strand
TGACCTAGGCCTGGCTGCATGACCCCAGTTACGGGTGGCTCCAGTCCACTCTGAGCAAGTAGTCGTGAGCCCTCGCTGACGTTAAAGTTAAAATCGACACCTCCTACGCACAAGCAGCTATCTTCTTGAGCTGTGCAGACAAGCAGCTATCTGCTTGAGGGTGGCGGACAAACAGCTATCTGTTTTTTGAGGAGGTTAGGGTTGGCCTATTCTCCGTCCAATACGTTCTGTCAGTGACAAGTTACGAACATCGGGAGTGAAATTCTACGTTTTGGCAAACTAAAGAAAGGAGTTGACGCAACAGTAAATTGGCTACGTCATTTGTGGAGAGAAATATGAATACCCAAAGTCGCGAGGTGGAAAAAGCAGTTACCTGTTTGTCTGCACAGCTCAAGAAGATAGCTGCTTGTCTGCACTGCTCAAGAAGATAGCTGCTTGTACGTAGGAGGTGTCGAAATGTATAGTTATACTGCAGAACGCATTTTTAAAAGGTTCTTTTGTGTGTCTATTTTGCCATATTCGTATTGTTAATTATGCTTTGCCCGCGTGCGAGCGGGTTCGTTCAAACGTCGTTTCTGACCGTGGTGCTTTTACGACGCGAGCCAGTAGGCAACCCGCCTGCACTCTTGCATGCGGTACGTAAAGTATAATTCGAGGTCTAACAGCAGAAGTGGGCGGAGCGAATAAGCCTACCGAGTATTGGCGTCTGAAACAGTCTATCTGTTAAGTGCTGGACAAGTAGTTGGATAGCTAACGGCCTCACGGTAGGAATCAAAGCCGACTTCAACGCGGAGTCGATCGTGTTT
>NW_026267143.1:1117000-1124224 GCF_000697945.3 Frankliniella occidentalis | reverse complement strand
GCCCCTCGCTCTGCCACGGGGCGGGCGCGGCGCGCGAAAAGGGGCAATTACCTTGAAGAAAGTTCCGCGAGGCGTTTGGCGCGCCGGCGACCCGTGCGTGAGATACCGACACCGCCCTGATGCCTCTCTGCTCTGTCCGCAGGCCAGCGCCAAGCGGCGGCGGAAGTGCGGGCGCGCGCGGGGCAGCCCGCCGCCCCCGGCGCCGCCCGCCGAGGAGGAGGAGGACATGGCCGCCGAGCTGCCGGCCGACGTCAACCACAACGTCACCAGCACCGCCAACATCAACGCCGCCGTGCTGCGGGACGACAGGTGAGTGACCGGCCCGGGAGCGGGAGGGAGGGAGTTCAGCGAATCGGAGGAATTTAAACACCTCCGTCAGGGGAGTGGCCTTTGTCATGTTGATGGGCGAGACGACTTCGAGATGTATAAATTCATACATTAGTCTAGACGGCCCTCAGGAGATGGCGGCGACGGGGGGTCGGGTTTGAGAGAAATAAAAATTGAGACAAGTTGGGGGAGCAACTTGCGAATCCCGAATCGCCCTCAAGCGATCGCCCCCCGTTCGGCCCGTCGCTAACAATTCAAACTTTCCACTGGGCGGCCCTCGCAAATATTTCAACACACAGTTTCGCTCCTAGACATGGACCCGCATGCAGTTGGCGGGGAGCTCTGGAGAAACCCAAACGAACTATGTTAAAAGTGCGGAAGGAACAGCGCCGGGCTGGAGAGTGTGGAGTGCCTTGCCTAGAGGATGTTTATGGAGACCGCGAGACAATGCAGGGCCTGAGCGCCTGGAGCCTGGAACCTGGAGCCCCTGGAGCTTGCAGTAGAGCCCCTCCTGTCCGGCCCGTGCGGACGCCTTCACGGGGGACACAGCGCCTCGGCCCGGCCCTGCCGCCCGGCCCTGCCGCCCGGCCCTGCCGCCCCGCCCGCGGCTGCTATTCTTCTATCCTCAATCCCTTTTCAGTCATGGTTCATGCCTCTCCCTTTGTGCCGAGCAATGCCAAGGCGATGCTGTGTCCAGTGAAAGTCCTCCGGCCTCCTGGAGTAGCCGGCCTCCAGGCCTGGAGAGGAGCACTGTAGTTTGCCCGCGGCTTGTAGCACGTGGCACCATCGGACCACTTGAGACTTGCAAGTCAAAACTCGGGTGACAAAGTTACATAGCTTCATAGCTATTCGTTTTTCGAAGATGATACCTTAAACTCTTTAACTCTCGATAAGAAAGAGAACCAGGCTAGCCAACAAGCTTTTTCACCAACACGCTGAACTAATTTTCTCCTTACTTGTTTTTGTACCTTTCCTGTTCACTTGGCGGGAGGAGCCGATCTGTCATGGATGTGACGGGCGGGCAGGACTGGACCGGGAGATCTCTCTCCTGTTGTCCGTTCGTGAAAAGCCGTTCATTAATTAGAGTCGGGGTCGGGAACGCAAAACTGTAGCAGACGTCTTAGTCTGCTTATACAAGCGCCCTTGGTCCGGCCGAGCTCCCCGTGTTGAGTGAGAACCCGATGCTGAGAGCCGTCCAGACTCGCTAACCCAACGCTCCTCTCTTTCGGTCCGCAGGTTCGGCTCGCAACCCAACTGCGCCTATTACTACTTCCGGCACACGGACACGGACTCGGATCGGCAGGACAACCTCCCTCTCGACGACGACCTCTCCGAGCACCCCGACGACGGCCACAACAACAACAACAGCTCTACCATGGACACGTCTGACCCCTCCCGGAGGCACGGCACTTCCACCTCGGACACGGACGAGGAGTGGACGTACCAGCAGGGCAACGGCGGCGCCGTCAACGGCAACGAGGCCACCCGGGTCAACGGCAGCATGCACAGCAGCCTGAACGGGAGCTTGAACGGCAGCATGAACGACAGCCTCAACGTCGTCAACGGCAACGGAAGCGTTAATGGGACTACCAACGGAAGCCATAACGGGCACCTCAACGGGCACCTCAACGGGCACCTCAACGGGCATCTCAACGGCCACCTCACCGGCAACCTGAGCGGAAGCCTCAACGGCAACCTCAACGGCAGGCACTACGAGAGTAAGTACCTCGGCGCCGCCCCCACCGGGGTGTCCGGGGTGTGCTTGAATGCTCTTGACGCCGTGCTGTGCCCCCCAGGTGCGGTGCCGAAGCTGTCCCCCGCGCGCAGCGAGAGCATCCAGCGGCTGGTGCTCGGCGCCGAGGCGCTGGTGCGGCGCTGCGGCGCGCAGGCGGAGGCGCTGCCCCGCGCCGAGGAGGCCGCGCTGGTGGCGCCCGCGGGACCGCCGCTGCGCGCGCAGGCCGCCGCCAGGAGCTTCGAGCCGCTGCGGCTCGAGTCCACCGTCAGCTCCGGGCGGCAGCGCGCCGCCAAGCTGGCGAGGACCAAGCAGTGGCTCAGCGCGCAGCAGGGTCAGGTGAGCGAGCGTGCGCGCAGCGTCCTCCTTTCTGCAATGTCACTGCGATTGATAGGCGATCGCCGTCGCCAAGGACTCGGCATTATTCTCTCGTGGTTGGCGTCGTGATCGCCTCTCTAACCGCCCCGCCTCTCCGCCCCCACAGCCCCCTGACAGCTGCGACGCTAGCGGCGAGTACACCGAGGACTCTTCCGAGGAGGACCGCGCTTCCATGTCCTCCGAGGACGCGCACAACTGCAGCGTGGCCACGTACCGGGAGATCGCGCTGTCGACGGGGATGTCGGCGGGCTCCACCGAGGCCATCCTGGACACCCCCGTCAGCGAGCGCGCGCCGCGGCTGCACTCCGAGTGCCACTCTGCCAAGGTAAGCGAGGCCCTGCTGCGGGCCCCTGCCCCAGGAGGCGGCCGTGGCGGTGGGCCTGACACCCCTGTGTTGCAGGTGACCCTGCGCCGCCCCCATCACCGCGGCCTGCTGGCGAGCCGGCCCTGGAGCGTGTCCGGGCTGTCGCACCTGGCGGCCACGCTGCCCCGCGGCGCGCTGGCCGGGCTGGCTGAGCCGCTGGCACAGTTCTCCATCTCCGAGTCGGCGCTGCACCGGCTGGCCGCGCCGCCGCCGCTGGCCTCGGGCGGGGAGGCCACCGAGCTGCGCGCGTCCTCGTCCACCGTGGAGGAGCACGCCCGCGAGGAGCTCACCCCCGGCTCGGGCTCCGCGGCGGGGTCGCTGCGGCGCAGGAAGCTGCGCTTCCGGAAGCGAACGGTAAGTTGGGCTCGGCGAGACGACGTCCGGGGGACCCTGCTGTGCCGAGTGAGCCCTGACTGATGGTTGTCCGTGTGCAGCAGTCCCGGCGCTGCGACTCCGGCTCCGACGGCGTGGTGCCGCTGCCAGACTCACCGCTGACACCGGGCACCCCGCTGTCCTCGCCGGGCCGCCACCCGCTGACGCTCGTCAAGTCCGGCTCCTTCTCGGGGGCGGCCGCGGCCGACCCGCTGCGCCGCGCGTCCAGCAGCTCTGACGAGGAGGGGGCGGCGCTGGGCGCGGCCCTGGGCGCCGGCCTGCAGGCCGCGCCCGCGGCGCCCCTCGCCACCCCGGGGCTGCAGCCGCCCGTGTTCCGCCTCGGCCCCGAGGAGGGCACCATCTCGGTGGCACCGCGCGTTCGCCGGCGGGCGGGGGCCCCGGGGGCCGGCGCGGGGGTGGCAGGTGTGCTGGGCAGCGACGTGGACAAGATGAGCATCCACAGCACCGAGCAAGCGTCCTGGGACAGCTACCAGGTAAATCTATCTCAACCGGGACAAACAAACAACAAGTTTCAACACTTTCGGATTTCGGATTTGGTTTTATTTTGTCGTAAAATAGAAGAAAGTCAAATTACTTTTCTTTAGATTCAGATTCTTAAAAAACAAAACCTAGAAAGTTTGAAAGTTTTTAAATTTGACTTGAGCGACTGACCGCTTGATTTGTCAGTTAATGCCCACAACCTACCAGCTACCGATTGTTCTTATTCGAATGACATGTTTTAGTTAACGCTGCCCGTACCCACTTCCTTCGTTTCCAGGAAAAGTACCTGAGCGAGCCGTACAGCGAGGACCCGCCGGACCCAGAAGCTGCCCGCAGACTCCTGGAGTTCGGCGACGACTACCGGGCGTTCCTGGACAGCGACTGCGCGTCCTCCCTCAGCACCAACCCCAACGGGGGCTCGCCGGGTGGCTCGCCGCCTCACCGGCGTCGCGTGAGGGTGAGTGGCGCAACGCCCTTGATATTTCCGTTGTGGCTATGCCCCAGGAGTCCTCGGAATTTAATTTGATGAGTCAGTTGTGCAAGAAGTACTATTCCTGTTTGCAGCCTGGTCGGGAGGACGCGGACAGTGACTCCGACCTGGAGGAGCTCCGGCGACGGGTGGGCCAGTCACGAGCGCAGTACGAGCGCCACGGACAGGTCTTCGACGGCGACCTCACGGCCGCCACCATTCTCATCCTGGGGAGAGACTACGTAAGTGCGCCGCCTGTATACAGACCGGAGTTAGACAGATTGAAATGATGGGTAACACATCTGTTCCGTTTGAATGCAGGCGGACTTCTTCCAAACGTGCAGCGAAAATAGTCGGTGCCTGAACGACATCCTGGAGGACCAGGAGGTGCGGGCGAGACTAACGCCGCAGGAGCGCCGGGATATCGCTGGTGAGTTTAGTTTTAGAATAGAACGGCCCAGACTCTGGAGCCGCGGGCGCCGTGGCGTGCGGCAGCCCAACCAGCACCGCCGGCCGTCGCGACGCCGCGGTGTGGCGCTACCCCGTGCGCGCCGCTGGCGATACTCCCCACGGCTCACGATGAAAGTGCACACAGGCTTGCTCAACGCTCCCCAGTCGCCTTCGTGTGTAGGTTGACGTACGCGCAAAGCACGATGCCATTCATCGTCCTGAGTTTACCTTTAGCAGGAGGGCACGACGGTTTATTATTACTGCGCTAATTAGATTGCCCCTTTTCAAGGCTCAGACCGATCAGACTGGGAACAATGCAGCGGCAACGAGAGACTGGATTTGAAGGGCTCTGGAGAGAGGGTTTACCATATACGGTTCCTTATCGACCACCTTATAGGGCGACAGTGCGACTCGGCGCGTGAGTCAGTAGTGTTTGTTGGGATTGTCTTCGTGGTCGTGGGACAGCGAATAGATCGTTGCGGCGGGTTGTTTCTCGCGTTGCCGTCGAGTTTCCAGTCCCACCCCGATTTTGGACTCGACTATTATTGCGTATTGCCTTCATTACACCTCGTGCTTTTCGAGCTACCTCTCCTTTGCGCCTAGATCAGTGCATCACACAAAACACCCTTAAAATACTAGTATAATTTTCAAAAACCATATGTAATAACAATTCCCAGACTATTGCTATTATTGTATGGTGGGCTCGATGAAATTTTCATTGTTTGCAAGGGTTACGCATAGTGTTGGACCTACCAAGGTTCAAATTAGAACTGGCATACGCAGGCGTCGGTTTCGCCTGAACAGATGTTGCAGAGATGAACTATCCCACCCCAGGACTCCTCACATGTGAGGGGTGAGGGGCGGCAGGCCACGAAAAGTGTCCATGTAGTAATTACACTCCACTCTGATGTCACAGTTTTAGTGGACCTTTGTGACAAGAAAGGTTAAACTGTGGGCACCTTTCGAGTTTTACTGCTAGAAACATCGACAACATAGCTGTGGGGAGTCTCGCGCCACTTGGTGACACCGCTCTGGGCGTGGCGCTCAAGTGTTCAATGCACACCTTGAAGGTGACTGCACCGGCGAGGTCTGACCTTCCGCGCGGTCCGTGTCGGCGGCGTGTCGTGGCGTGGCGTGGCGTTGCCCAGTGAGGTGCAGCCGGATGGGGGCTTGACACAGCAGGTCCTAGGTGCAAAATTTAAATTGAAATGCGCGTTTTGTGGCCGACCATCCGTTAGTACGCAGGTTCTCCGCACGGGAACTACTGCTTCACAAAATTACATCTTCAAAAGTGAATTTTCTTGACCTTTTTATTTTTGAGAACATTGCGAGGCGACCTCTAACAAACAAGTTCCGAATGAACCTATTAAATTCAAAAAGCGTTTCATTATTGTGACGTGTATCGTGTATAGTCCAATGAAAGTGAAAGCGTTGATTGCTATATAAACGGATAGATTCTTCAAGGGAAAGACAGAAAATGACACCCTAAGCTGAGAAAGCCCCCTCCCGCTCCCGCACGAACCCATCCCGTCGCACGAGCGCGCGCACGCTGCGACTCCACCTGCTCGCCCCGCCCGCCGGGCCCGCACCCCTGACCAGGTGAGCGCCCCTGGGCGCGGGGTTGCCTAGCGACGGGGGGCAGTGACTGAGGTCACAGCGGGGCGGGGCGCGTTAGCCTGGCCAGAGCTGTGGGTGCAGGTCAGGTGTGGCAGCGGCGGGGTTGGCGCGGAGCTCGGGGGGTAAACGACGAGAGTACGCCAAGTGGTACTTGTAGCCTCTGGGGCAGAGGATGTGGCCACAAGCCAGGGTAGCGGGTGGTAGTTGCAGACCATACCAAGGGGTAGCGGGCAGTAGTTGCAGGCCGTGCCAGGGGTGGCGGGTGGCAGCAGTCGTCATCGGGGGGCAGCAAGGCCGGCGCTGCTGGTGGGGGCCGCGGGCCGCGGGCGCGGGCCGGTGCTGAGCCGCGGCGGCCCCTGCGCTGCGCCCGCCCGCAGCTCGGCAGTAGCGAGTGCGCCGCCGGCCGCGACTGTCAGGCGGACCCAGACACAACCGGAGCTGCGCGGTGCAGCGTGCCGGCGAGGGTGGCGATGTTGCTTCGCCACGGCCCGCGACAGGGGCTCTGTCCGTAGTGCACCGTTACTCACCCCGCCATGCTGTCCGCCGCGACCCCCGCCCCGAGCTCCCCGAGGGGGCCGCTGGGCGACCACGCCCCCCGCCCGCCCAGGGCGAGCATCGGGGTGAACGTGAACCTGGTGGACTTTGTGGACGAGGGGTTCGCCGTGGACGACGCCTTCGAGGTCCGCGACTCGTACGACGTGGAAGGTGAGGTCACCACCACGACGGCTCGTGGGTTGTCGCCGACGACCGGACCCGACCGACCCGCCAGTGTGTTCTCGCAGATGCTTCAACTTCAATGAGGGTGTAAATAAAGGTGGGCGGGCGCTTGGGAAGCCCGGGCGAACTCTCTCGCGTTGTTGACTTCTCACGGCTTGGCGCGAAGCTTGGCGCGGAGGAAGGCGTGGGTGGCGCGGCCGGTGTTGGCTCCTCGCCGCGCCGGTGGTCCGGAGGCGTGCCGAAACCAGCCGCATTGTCTGTGGCGTGTGCGCAGCTGCGCCCGCGGGCGGGGCGGGG
>NW_026267143.1:1114457-1116950 GCF_000697945.3 Frankliniella occidentalis | reverse complement strand
TATGTGCACGGTGCTTTACAGTTGGTTCACCTTGAGCTCCATAGTTCCTGCATGCAGAGGCACTCCTGATCACTCATTACCCCCACCTTCCTCATCCTCTTGCCGCTCTGCGCAATTTCACGCTCCTAGCAATTTTCCATCCTCCTGAGCGCATGCTCCGGCCGCGCCAGTTTGTTTCCGGGAATATCAGTTGAAAATCTTGGAGGATTCAGCCCCCGATACTGCGTGTTTGACCGTTCTTGGAAGCAGACTGCTCACACACATCCTCCTCGGACCCCGTCGCACGTAAGAGAGAACAAAGGGCTGTGAGTTTTGTATTCCTATCGGTGTGTTATCGCCCTTAATTAGAGCTTACCGCCAGAACACTTTCACCCTTTGTGCTGGTGGTGCGTGTGTGTTTGCTCTGCGGCGCACAGCCGACGGCGCCAGGTTTGACGGAATGGTTCACCGTTGCATCACGGCACACGCCTCGTCATGTCACCAGGCCTTTGCTGTGCGGAACGCGCCGGTTCGATCGCAGTCCCGTGCAGAAGGCTCGTTAGGCACAAACAAATTGTTGGAATTAATTATCTAAATGTGCTCCCGGAATGAATCGAGGTTCCATTCAGGACACGAATGGTACCGTCGTTGTGTGCCACCGACCGATGCCTCTCCCCTCTCCTCCCCTCCTCCCAGGAGACATTTAATACCATTCTTCCTCACCCGGTTGTACTTACCCTCCCCTTGCGCTAGGGAAGGCCCAGTGGGAACCGCCACATGGGAGGGAGGGTGCCGGAAAATTGGGTGAAACGGACGCGTTTGTGTCGTTCATCTCTCTCATGATAAGAGGGACGTACATAGACGCGGCATGGACGTTCATCCCGCTCACACTGCATTCGCAAATGCTTTCATAGTTATTGAAAATAAATTTTGGGGGTTTGGTAGTTCTCACACATGTATATATTTTTGCATTAAAGCTGCTGCTGAAGGTGCCTTTGTCTATTTTTAAAAACCTTTTTTGTTAAACGACGTGCTTACAGTTTTTCCACAAAAACATGGCAGTGTATTGCCTGTATTGGTCAATCAATACATTGGCCTCGTCTCTCAACTTTCTCAAGGCGTTCTGTCGCGGCCGATAGGGCCCTCCGCCACGCGTGTCCCCAGTGATTGATCTGCATCCATTTTCCGCAGCAGATCCCGTGGCGCTGCGGAGGGGAGGGGGAAGGGGGTTGACTCCACTGTTATGGTATCAAATTTGTCATCATGTCTGCTCAGCTGAGTAAGGAAAAAAAACAGAGTGCAGAATATCACATAAAAAAGTAACCCCCAGCCCCAGCTTTCTCTCGTGCGACACCGGGTGGAGCTGGCGCCCTGTCAGCGTGCGTTTTTACCTGTTTACATTGATGAATCCCTTCCTTGTCCTGCGGGAGCTAATGACAATGACTCATCTGGCTACTTGTCTAGGAATATTTGTCAGAATGTGTTCAGCGGGACTAAAAGCATCCATGCCTCGTAGTCCGCATTCACAATGCATTTTTTTAAACTTTTGAGGGAAACTTTTTGTTTTTGAGTATATCTGAAATTGTAAAATTAAATCCCGTTTCATTCCTTCCCTGTCACCTTTATAATCTCCGTCCGGTAATGATCCTGTGGAGGATGCCCCACCTCCTCGCCTGCCTGCACAGGAGGTGTCGGTTCTGTCGGAAAACTCCCGCATTATCCCTTCAAAATACCCCACGGGAATGGATTTATAGTCCGAGGCCCTCTAATGCTAGGCTACCGGCTAAGCCCTTGTTGGTTCTTGTTGGCGCCGCCCTTGACCGCTAAGCGATTAAATCTTCCCCGATATTAATTTTCCCTTCCGGATGCTCTCATGAACGGCGTAATGGGCATTCGTTGCAGGAGGTAGTGTTTCGCTCGTCACGCGGGCGTAGCACCGCAAGGACCTGTGACATGACACGGCCCCACGGCCCCGCCATTGACGACCCCTTGCTTTTGGTTCCTGTAAACACTCGTTGGATTTACGAGGCAGACACTCGCTAAAACTCTCTGCGTACTGCAGACGATCCTCCTCCCCCTATGACAGAGGAGGCGACCAGTATTGTGCCTCTGCGGGTGAGGGACAGAGAAGGGGAAAGAGGGGGACGTAGCCTATTACAACAGTCTTGACTCTTGCCAACCCTATCGACTTTCTTTTATACGATGAGCATGAAGCATAGTTGGACATAAATTTACTACTGCGATAAATAAATTCCAACAAATGTTTGTCATTTCGAAATATGCCATACATTTTTAAAGCTATTGTTTGCAGTGTACAGCACAGCACAAAGCACTCCCATTCACTACAAGTATCGTTTGTTGTCCGCTTCGGTGTCGCGGCGGGGGGCGTGGCTCGTCCTGGAGAGTGACCATCTCCCGTGGCCACCGTGTGTGCTCACCTATACATACTCCCACGCACCAGATCATCGTGATGAATCGCCTCGTACTGACCCCTCCCCGTCCCCCTTACCCCCC